>NW_006787891.1:1983547-2033604 GCF_000442215.2 Lipotes vexillifer | reverse complement strand
AGCCCTCAGCAGGAACAGCTGTGTCAGGAGGCCAAATCATGCCCTCACCCCCAGCTTGGGCAGAGATTCCCCAGCCTGACTCAGGGAAAACAGAGCCATCACCGGCTTTCAAGGGACTAAAGGGCCTTGAGACGCCACCAAAGGGCCCTTTGGCAGTGGACCAAAGTCCAGAGGGCCCCCTCCAAATGTCCAGGTTCTTCTCTCCAAGGCCCAGGGCTGGGAGCCTCAGTCATGAGCGAGATCTAATTTCTTCTTGTGCTATGGGGTAAGGACTCAGATTTAAATTTATTTCAACTCTAAAAGCAAACAAACAAATAAGTCGATGTGATATTTCTTGCATCTGTGTATCCTAGTGGAATAACATTCACACCTTAAAAAGTGAAGTTGCTGGCACAGAGTTATTGCTCCTGTCTTGGGCTTTCATCAGTAGATGCAGCTGTGGAATTGCTGGGAGTGGGAATGGGTTGGTTATATTCAGAATCCTGACCTCAGAGATAGACTTGCTGATGGTAAGACAGAACCACTGTAAGATGGCAGGCGGTGTCTCTTAGAGTAACTTAGGGAATGGCCAATCCCACAATCTCTACAGAGAAGGCACCAGAGCTCCCCAGACGCCCCGGGTACAAGCAAAAGATGACATATATTACAACAGTGTTTTCCAAGCTTCAGTCCTCGTGTACCACAGTCATGATTCATTTGCCACATCTGTGTACCACCTGTATTAATATTTACTAAATATTTCTCTACATATGGCCTCATTTTTAGTACTTACTTAAATAAATTTATCCTCACCCTAAACAACAGTATCCATGAAATCACAAGTTTGGTGTGCTACGTGTACACACACATACACTCTCACTTTTCAATATGCATATGCCATAAATACAAAATTACTAAAGGACAAATGTTCATCTGTGCACTGCCTGAGATTATGTCGTGCTTCATTAAGTGGCATAAGTTAGCACTGTTTGGGAAACTGCATCACATGCATTTCTGTAAGAAATACAGTTGTTCTGGATATTCTGATCGCATTTTCTCTTCCCTTCGATCCCAGTTTCCAGACTTTGACAACTTTCTGATGATGAATGGTCTGACTATAAAATGGTACAGAGAGAGAGAAAAAGAAAGAAGGAGGAGGAGGAAGAGGAGAGAAGCAGAAAGAAAAAAGGAGAAGAAAGAGAAAGAAAAGATGCCCAGCCAAGAGATCCAAACAAAAATATGAATAGCCTAGGAACTTCTATATTTGTGTATGTGTGTATAAACAACGCGATCACACCAGTAAGTCTGTTTATCTAAAACACGTTACCTCATGAAGGGGCAGTGTTATCCTGAACAATTATACAATGCTGGTCCCAAGCACAAACCTGGAAATAGGATGCATTTATACTCTAATCCTCCAGATTCTTCCCTTGTAGCTCCCGCTGCTGCTTGATCTTGGCCTCTTCCGTCTACAGAGACTCACAGCTAGCTGCTTGGCCAGCCCTCCCTCCACCCTTCCCTGCTTACCTTCCTTATCAGCTCAGGAAGAAATTTCTGCAAAACTCTTCCTCTGGTCACTGATATCTCTGGGAACCAAATCCATTAAGATATTTTTGACCCTTACTCATGCTATTTTGAATGTCTGGTGCACAGGAAGGAACCGATAAAAATAGAATTACAATGCCCTTACTGCCAAAGTAGCAAAGGGGCTGATTAAGATTGATGTCTGAATAAATATACAATAGCAGGCCCTACAATTTTAATAGCCTTTGATGGAAGCAGAAAAGGAGTGCAGTTTTCACTGGCTGTATATGTGTACATTTCTGTTCCCTTACCATGTACTTTTTTCTTAAAATATGGCCCCTCTTTTTTTAAATATTAAAAGTCATGTAGAATAATAATGATAATAATATAAAATAATGGCTAATATTTATTGAGCACTTACTAGATGACAGGCATGGTTCTAGGAAGTTTACATGTACCAGCTCATCCAATCTGCACAACAAATAACCTAATAGGGATGCATGGTTACTCTTATTCCCTTTTTATAGATGAGGAAACTCTGAATCAGACCTGTAGCAATAGCACAGCAGAGAGATCCAAGTCTAGCCCTGCTTCTCCAAATAAGTACATTAGCATGAGAGTTCCCTAACATCGCTTCTTCCCAGCCTCCTCTGTAGTGAGAGCTATCTAAGATGCAGGTTGCTATGAGGACTGAAGGAGAGGTGTGTAAAGTCCTTCAGAGAGTGCTGCCCACAGAGTAAGCCTCAAAAGCAATGCATCATCATCATCATCACCATCACTCCTTCTTCCATATCCTCCACTGATTAGGAATATAGTGCTTTCTCTCTCTCTCTCTCTCTCTCTGAATCTAATGATATTAAACAAGTAAATTTCAATGCAAGGAACATGGCCTAACCCCTAGGATCTATCTCTCCAAGGAAATGAGCTCGGGCTCGTTGTCATAATGTCCTGGAAGGTACCCAGAGAACTCCACAGGGAGTGCCTTGAGCCCAACTAGAACCATGTCCCTTAACCAGCAGCATTCAAAGTATGGTTGGCAGTCACTTCAACTCAAAGAGCCTCTCTTGCCTATGAGTGGTTATACTTGTGCTTGGTGATTGAATTCTTTCAGCTATCCATTTGAATCACTCTATTCACTTTTAATTTAGCATGTTTCTTTATGTAACTTTTTAATTTAATTTCATTTAACGTTTTCCTTTTGGGATGTAAGTAGGATGGTCCATCATGAAGTGGTCAGTGGATAGACAGTTAGTGATTTAAACACAAGAGGTCCTGATTCAAACACAGGAAGTTTTAGAAAACATTCTCCCTTCATTTATCTCCTACCCTATCCATCCAGCATAGACATTCAAGCCAACAACCCCACATGATCAGCAGCAGGCACCAATTAAAAGTAGAGCGCTGGGCTTCCCTGGTGGCACAGTGGTTGAGAGTCCCCCTGCCGATGCAGGGGACACGGGTTCGTGCCCCGGTCTAGGAGGATCCCACATGCCGCGGAGCGGCTGGGCCTGTGAGCCATGGCCGCTGAGCCTGCGCGTCCGGAGCCTGTGCTCTGCAACGGGAGAGGCCACAACAGGGAGAGGCCCCCGGTCAGCCACAAAAAAAAAAAAAAAAAAAAAAAAAAAAAGTAGAGTGCCAACATCTTCATATCATTCACAGCCTTATTTAAATCATCCATGCTCTGAGTTACTCGTATCTAAGTTCCAAAAATCTCCCAGCCCTACCAGCTGAGGACCTGGGAGCTTATTCAGCTGAGACAACAGCGATTTTCAACCTGATGCTCATTGGGAGGCTTCAGACATTTGCTCCAAGTACATTCACACAGAGCCTCCGCATCTCCTGCTCTGCACACCAAGGACACCCTTCCCAGTATCTAACAGCCTATGCAAATCATATTCAATCTGCTTTGAATGCATCTTTTTTTGTGCCTTGGAATGTGAGCTCCAGAGAGGAAGGACCACACACTCTTACTCATTACTACAGTCTCAGAGTTTGATGCGCTAAATACTTGTTCACTGACCCACTGGGGCTCATTTCTTTGGGAATATACATGTTCCTGTACATTCTTCTAAGTTTTCTAATTCTTACAGTCCCTTCACAAAAACCCATCACACATAGGCACAAACAACCTTTTTTTAAAAAGAAAATAAACACATTTTCACTTCCAAAGATTTTGGAAGAGCACAAAGAAAATTTGAAAATCACTGACACCACCACTAGTTGGAGGCACTCTTCATATTCTGCACAAAGCTTTTTGGCCCCGCCACTAAACTGGGACCATACAAGCAGGGACTTGAACAGGTATTTATACACCCATGTTCATTATTCAAAGTAACCAAAAGGTGAAATCAACCCAAATGTCCTTTGACAGATGGATGAATATACGTACAATGGAATATTATTCAGCTTTAAAAAGAAAGAAAATTTTGATACATGCTACAACATAGATAAACTTTGAAGACATTATGCTAACTGAAATAAGCCAGGGCTTCCCTGGTGGAGCAATGGTTAAGAATCCGCCTGCCAATGCAGGGGACACAGGTTCAAGCCCTGGTCCGGGAAGATGCCACATGCTGCAGAGCAACTAGGCCCATGCGCCACAGCTACTGAGCCTGCGCTCCAGAGCCCGCAGGCCACAGCTACTGAGCCCGCGTGCCACAACTACTGAAGCCTGCGTGCCTAGAGCCTGTGCTCTACAACAAGAGAAGCCACTGCAATGAGAAGCCCTCATACTGCAAAGAAGAGCAGCCCCACTCGCTGCAACTACAGAAAGCCCATGTGCAGCAACGAAGACCCAGCACAGCCATAAATAAATAAATAAATAGAAAGAAGCCAGTCACAAAAGGATAAGTATTACATGTAAATATATAGGTATATTTCACTTATATTTATTATCCCACTTGTACAAGGTACCTAGAATCGTCAAATTCATAGAGACAGAATGTAGAATGGTGGTTGCCAGAGCTGGGAGAAGGGGAAAGAGGAGTTAATGTTTAATAGGTACAGAGTTTCATTTGGGGAAGATGAAAATGTTCCAAAGATGAATAGTGGTGATGACTGTACAACAATGTGAATGCATTTAATGCTGCTGAACTGTACAATTAAAAATGGTTAAAATGGTAAATTGTATGTTATGTATATTTTACCACAATTTAAAATATGAAATAGAATAAAGAATATAAAAGTACATCTTATATACAAAGGATAAGATGAAATTTTAATTTCAAGTAAAATTTGTGTATATTTATTTTTGATGTAAAACAGATTTTTTATTGTGAGTTGTGGTCAAAAAAGTTTAAAACCACTGTTCCAAAAATTGTTTTTAATCACTACATGACATTCTATCATATAAATATACTGCAAATTTTAAATCAGTCTCCTGCTTTTAGACATTCAAGTCATTTATTTCCTTCCTTCCTCCCTCCCTCCTTCCCGCACTCCCTTCTTCTTTTTCTTTTTTTTGCTAATTCTAAGTGTTATTTTGGTTGTTCTAACTTACAAAAGTGATTTTGAATAAGAAATACTTGGTGTTCTTTTTATAACCGGTTTTTGATTGGTAACTGTTTTCTGTATTGTTTAAAGCGGATCAAAAATGTAAGTCTATTGGTAGAGATTAAGTATTTATTGCTACAACTTAGTTGATAAATTGTTGTTATTGTAAAGCCATATGTTCTGGTAAAGTCTTGTTTGCTTGAACTGATTATCCCTACAGGTGAAACACTAGAATATTTGGAGTGTACCTGGCTTGTTGTTTGGGGTTTTTTTTGGTTTTGTTTTTTGTTTTGTTTTGGTTGTTCACCTGCCTTTTAACCCATTCACCAAAATTTACCTTCTTGACAAGCAACACCAATGAAAGTTTCAGAGAAATCTGCATATTTAACATACCTAAATCATATTAGGCAAGTCAGTGGAAAAATGCTCGTGCTGCTAATGGAATTAGAGTGCGTTCATTTTACAGGCTAGTGTTTTTAAACTAGAAATCAAAATCTGGCACTTAAGCATGTTAATTGTTTTACTGTACCTTGTGAGGTTTTCACTTGTAAATTCCAAACCAGTGTATTTTTTTTTTTTTTAGAACTGGTTTGTGTACATATATAGTGGTTATGGATATTAATTCAATGTAATTTATAATTTTCTACATCAGTATAAAAATACATCACAGCCTTCTCAAACAGCTGAAGCAATATATTGTATATTTGCCATACTGTCTGGTGAGAGGGTTAAGCAAGTTCACCTCCTGCACTTTTAGATGCAAATCAGTTTTTCATTTCTGTAATAGAAAATTATTCACATATTTTTACATCATTTGTTTTTCCTGACCAGTATTTAAAACCAAAAGGATATTCTGAAAAATGGTCAACGATTTTTTAGAAATAGCATCCCAAGCAGAGTGCCCAAACATTACATTGCATGTGGAAATTAAAAAATCAAACGTCAAAAAAAAAAAGTTTACATTTTTAAACATAACTCTTTGTATGCATCTCTATTTCACCTCCTGTTATGCAATTATTTTTTCAGTTTGTTTCTGTAATAATTTTCTGTACCCCACAATCCGACTTCTAACCATAAACAGAAAACCCCCTCTTGCCAAAGCCCTCATCCTACTGTGGGAATTTCTTTAGTCCACTTCATGCACCCAGGCCACCATTCGAAGTTCCCAAAAGAAAACTTTTCAACGGCAAAGGGAGATGGGCAAATTCCTTCCTCTACAGCCATTGCCACTGCCCCTGTCATGCGCAGCTTCTAAGATGCTCCCAGTGTTCCTACTTCCTGCTATTCATGCCCACGTGTAATCCTTGCCACCTCGGCTAAGGGTATGGGCTGGGCCTAGTGACGTACTTCTAATGAAAAGAATATGGTAGGATGATAGGATGTTACTTCTGAGATTAGATTCCCAAAAGACCCTGGCTTCCATCTTGCTGGTCTTCTTTTGCTCTCTCTCTCATTCAAACCAATTGCCAAGTTGTGTGCTACCCTATGGCGAGGCCCACATGGCAAAGAACTGAGGAAGGTCGCTGGCCAAAAGTCAACAAGAAACTGAGGCTCTCAGTCCAACAACTTGAAAGGAACTGAATCCTGTCAACAACCACTAAAGTGATCTTCGAAGTGAATTCTACCCAAGTCTAGCCTTGAAATGAGACTATAGCTGTGGACAACACGTTGACTATATGGTCTATAAACCCTAGAGCCAGAGGACCCAGCTAAGCTGGGCCTTGATCCTCACCTACAGAAACTGTAAGATAAAAAATGTCTGTTATTTAAGCAACTAAATGTTGTGATTTTTTTTTTTTTTTTTTAACATAGCTATAGGTAACCAGTACAGCTACGTCAGAATCTCAGATTGCTGGGCCCATCATAAATAAAGGCATGTGCCACTCCAGAATTTTCAATTCATCATCGCCACCACCCACTGTTGAGAGTGTTTCTAGCTTCCAGTGCCAGAAGCAAAGATACTGGGATGAAAAAGTGACCATGGTTCATGAAAAAATAGACTGCAAGAAAAGTGGGACCAGAAACTTAAACTTTACCACTGACAAGATATTCCTCTTCTTACCCACATTAGGTATCTTTTGTGTGTGCATTTGGATGATCAGACTATTATTTTTGTCTGTGGAACATTCAGTCTGCCTTCTTCTGGTAACAGCACATCAATTTTCCTTGGAAACCTCACCTCTAGTCCATTGTTAATTCAAGTGGTACAGGTGGGGCCCACCTCACCCCCTGCCTGCCTGAGGAAGGAGCACATGACTAGGCCTAGCCAATCAGAGCGTCCCATCTTTCTCCCCACACTGACTGGTTTTAGGAAGGACATGTAAATCAAGCTGAGACGGTTAGACTCTCTTGATTGAATATAAAGCTGAACGTGTCAGCAGCCATCACATGGGAGAGGCTGTCTGCAGATGAAGTCAACACCTAAAGACCTAGCCAAGAAATAGAGCTGGATTCCTATAATAATGCCTGGGTATCTGGGTCAAGCCATGCCTGATGCCATTATCTCCATAGACTTCTAAGTTACATGAGCCAATAATTTCCCATTTTTGCTTGAGTTATTTTGAATAGATTTGTTACTCGTAACCAAGAGTTTTGGTGAATACCCTCATCCTGCTTTGCTGCTCCAACACACACACATACACACACACACAAAGCTGTGTAACTTGACAGAGAATGTTGCTGATACAAATTGAACTTATCCTGATTATTAGAAGCAGCAATAGCATTGGGCTATAAGTTATGGTAAACTTGGTTCTAGGAAGCCCATTCTCTTATATCTAAGATGGACAGATAATGGAATCTAGAATTTGGGTTGTTTTATTTAAGAAGATGAACTTCTTCCCATCTTTCTCCTATGTTTTCTCCTATGAAAGAAATAACTGGCATAAATATCTCATTAGCTCCTTCCTTCCTTTCTCCCTCCTTTCCTCAAATATTTGATTAAACATACCAATAAGTGTTGAATGAAATAAGAAAGCCACAGAAGACTACATGCAGCCTAATATCTTTTTTAAAATCAACTTAATTTGGATAAAATTTACATACAATGAGCTGTATCCACTTAAAGTATACAATTTGATGGACTTTTTGATATGTATACATATCTGTGATGATGAAACATGACCACAATCAAGACACCAAACATCTCCATCACCCGCCCCCAATATTCCTTGTACCCTTTGCAGTATGCCTTTCCCTCTACACCCAGTGTAAGCAACCACTGAGGATCTTTTTGTCAAATTAGATTAGTTTGTGTTTTCTAGAATTTCACACAAATGGAATCATACTTTACATACTATTTTGTGTCTGGCTTCTTTCATTCAGTATAACATTTTGAGCTTCATCCATATTATTGCATGTTTCAGTAGTTCACTCCTTTTTCACTGCTGAGTAGTATTCCAATGCATGGCTATATTATACTTGTTTATCCATTCACCTGTTGATGGACATACGGGCTATTTCCTGGGTTTTGTTATTGTGGATAAAGTTGCTATGAATGCTTGTGTGCAAATCTTTACTTGGACATATATTTTCATTTGTTTTGGTAAATATCTAGGAGCAGAATGGCCAGGTTGTATGGTAGGTGTGGGTTAACTTTTTAAGTAACGGCCAGAAGTTTTCCAAAGATGTACCATTTTATATTCACACCTGCTGTGTGTAAGAGTTCTATTTGTTGCTCCACACTTGTAACTCTTGGTATTGTCAGAAATTTTAGTCACTCTACACAGTGCACTGTGGTATCTCACTGTGGTTTTAGTTTGCATGTCCACCACGATTAATCATGGTGAATATCCTCCCGTATGCTTAATGGCCATTTGTATATATCTCTTTATGAAGAGACAGTTCAAACTTTTGACCATTTATTGGGTTATTTGTCTTCTTATTATTGAGTTGTAGGAGTGCTTCAGATATTCTGGATAGAGATTTACATAATTGTGAGCTTTATATGTTGAGAATGTGTTCTCCCAGATTGTGGACTGCCTTTTTATTTTTGTAATGGTGTTTTCTGAACAGGAAAAGTTTTTAATTTTGATAAAGTTCAATTTGTCATTTTTTTCCTTTTAGATTCACGCTTTTTATGTGCCCAAGAAATCTTTGCCTATCCCAATATTTTCTTTTATGTTTTCTTCTAGAAGTTTTATAGAATTACTTTTTCTATTTCAGTATAATATCTATTTTGTATTTATTTTTGTATATGGTGTGAGGTATGAGTCCAGGTTTTCCATATGACATTTATTTGTCCAAGTTGATTGAAGACTACTGTTTCCCCTTTAAATTGCCTTGGCACTGTGTCAAAACTCATTTGACCAGATACGTGTGAGTCTGTTTCCGGACTCCTTTTTCTCTTCCATTGATCTATATGTCTATTTTTCACCATTATCACAGTGTTTTGATTATTAAAAGATTTATAGTAAGTCTGGATATCAGATAATATAAGTCCACCAACTTTTATTTTTTAATTACTTTTGGCTATCCTAGATCTTCTTTTTTCATTTTCAAAAAAATATTAGAATCAACTTGTTTATTTCCAAAAATCAAAAGTCTGCTGAGATTTTGACTCAGCCGGTAGACTAAGTTGCACCTATAGATTAATTGGGGGAGGACTGAACAGTCTACAAACACAGTGTATCTTCACTTGTTTAAGTCTTCTTTAATCCTTTCAGCAATATTGTTTAATTTTCAGTGAAAAGATACTCCAATCTTCTGTTATATTTACCCTTGCCATTTTATGGTTCTGGTACTATTGTTAATTAACATTAAAAAAAAATTCATTTTCAATTTTATGTTGCTAGTATATAAATAAGCAGTTGCTTTTTATATACTAGCCCTTTATCCTGTAACCTTGCTAAATTTACTTATTACTTCTTGATCCTTAGCAATTCCTTAGAATTCTGTTGTTTTGGAGATTCCTTAGAATTTTCTAAATTAACAACCATGTCACATGCAAAAAAGAGACAATTTTACTTTTTCCTTTACAATCTTCATTCCTTTTATTTCTTTTTTGTGCTTTATTATATGGTTTGGGGCCTCCAAAAATTGGTGACTAGAAGTGTGAGTCCAAGAACCCTTACATTTTCCTGATTTTAGTTTGAAAGCATTCAATATTTACCACGAACTCTGATGCTAACAGTAGGTTGTGACCCTGTATCAGATGATGAAGTTCCTTTCTACTCCTAGTTGCTGAGAGTTTTTATGAATGAATGTTGAAATTAGTCAAACGCTTTTCCTGTACCTATTTGAGAAGACAAAATTCAAATTAATGTATACCTGGAGAAGGAAGGCATAACAGTAAGAGAGGGGAAAGCACAAAGACAAACACAAATTATTGTCAGTAGTCTAGTTCTCTGGCTGTGTAGTGTGGGTCAATGGATGTTCACTACATTATTCACAAATGGATAAATAACACGATAATAATAAGGGATATGCACGTCCCATGATAACAATGTGTCATGAACCAAGGACTTTGATCAATTTAATTTTGTCCATCTAAAAACAAACTTTACAGAGTCCTCATCTTGATCCTAGATTCCTGAAAAGTCTCAATACCAACAAGATTCTGAGAAGCTCTGGTCACAGGGTCTATGAAATGGCTTAGGATTTATGAGATTCATTTACAGGTAAAATTTATGGACTATTTGAATTTAGGCACATCTTAGACACATGGTTAATAAAGAGAGAATCCCCTAAATAATGCTGTCATTTTGAATGAGGAGGATGAAAAGACAAAACCATGCATGTGTGGATTGTTTCTTTGTTCACAACACATACAGGCTGTTTGACAGAGACAGGAAAAGTTCACGAGGGTCAAGGAATAAGGAGACTGAAGGAAAGAATGCAGAGGATTCTTAAAATGGAGAAAACTTCAGCTTGCATGCCTGAAAGCATACCCACATGTCAAGGACTGTGGGACATTTTCCCAGAGGGGACTGAACAAGAAGCCTCTCTGGTCTTAGTATCCTAACTGAGGCTGAATGGAACACCAGGGAATATGCTGGAGGGAGGGGAGCCACTGGCCAAAGGGGTGGAAAAAGTGATGCAATCAGAGAGCTCCTGCCCATCTCTAATGTTATGACTCTCCGTAAAAAGGAAGGAGAATTCAAACCACTTCAAAATAAGATCACTGGAGACCTGGCTTGGAAGACTGAATCTGATGAGAAAGAAGTTTATAAGGATTTATTTTCCTAGCTGATAGTCACAGACGATGCCAAAAGACACCACCACCTGACTACTGCTTTATAGCAACTATAGGGTAAAATTTTTGTTTTTTGTTTTTTGTTTTTTTTGCGGTACGCGGGCCTCTCACTGTTGTGGCCTCTCCCACTGCGGAGCACAGGCTCCGGATGCGCAGGCTCAGCGGCCATGGCTCACGGGCCCAGCTGCTCTGTGGCATGTGGGATCTTCCCAGACCGGGGCTCAAACCCGTGTCCCCTGCATCGGCAGGCAGACTCTCAACCACTGCGCCACCAGGGAAGCCCAGGGTAAAATTTTAAACTAATGCAGAATAATTTCTCTGGGAATTGGGAACAGCAGGCGGAGACTCTAAACTCTGTCACTGAGAAATAAAGGCTTTCCTTCCCGACAACCTAAAGCTTGACAAATCATGCCAACGTTTTATTTCTCAGGATGTTTAAAAGAGCACAACAAGTAGAAAGCTCTCCGCCACCTGCTTGCTAACTGGTTTGATTTTTAAGGAGAGTGCACTCCCAAAGACAAACCTCTAAAGAAAGGTTTAGATTTCCTTTTCTTTTTTCTTATTTGATGCCATTAATAATAAATTGTATGGGTTTTCCTTCCCCAAGGGGAAAAAAAATTTTTGTTGCTTTTCACATAAAAACACATTTAAAAATTATGCCTTTTAAAAGAACATTAAAAAAAAAAAGGACAGAAATTTGCTAATTGCTCTAAAATTCAAATCTCCAGTCACACTGAACACTCCCATGGGTGTGAGGAAATAGGGCCTCTTTGGGGGAATGTAATCCTAATTATGCGGCATGAGGCACCCAAGTTTATGTCAGGAGCAGATTCTGATAAGATATGCACCAAAGGAATCAGGTCTGGACTGTTTCAATGGGAGAGTGTTGGTGTAATGTTGGTATTTAGCTGTGATCTAGAGGCCAGCAAAGGTCAGGTTGGACAAAGCAGAGCCTAATGAAGCTGCTAGTGTCTGGGGTGAAAGAGCCACAAAGCCTTTCAAATTAGCAGCTGAATCCTGACACTCATTAGTGATTATATGTGTGATGGCTGCAACTTAAGTCCCAACCAGTAAAACAGCCTAGACACCCAGTATACACGAAGGAAATAAAGTATGTGCAAAAATCAAGAACCAGAACCTTTCAAATGTTTTCCCTTTTGCATGTTTTTCTTTTTCTTTTCTTTCTTTTTTTATATTAATGACAGAACTGCAGTGTGCTTACCTTCAATTTGGCACTAAAATAATTACCACCACGACTAAAATGAGACTTCATTTTTTTTAATCAAGGAAGGTCTAGTCAGAAATTGCTTCTGCTAAGTTCCGTACAAGACATAATATACTCTTGGTAACTCACAAAACCAATAAATCAAGCTGAAGCACTTATTAAAGTATCTTACGGCACTAAATTTATCACTGATGACAAATTTAATTTGGGACTCTGACAGTTTGCTCCTTGCGTATACTTCAACAGATTTCTTTATTATTATTATTTTTAGAGGGGGCCTTATTTCACAAGTAATGAAGGCTGAAATTCACTAGAAATTTTTAGAGATGTAAAAGCTGACTTCCAGTAGGAAACTGTTTTTCTCCAATAGCATCGCCGTCCCTGGGAAAAGTTACACATTAAAATTCTCTTCCAGCAATCTTATCCTTCGCACATTAGAGTTAGCAGAATTTTTTAAATGGTGATAACAAGCATTTTACAAAGCAATTTATAATCATCACTCAGCTCACCCACACTCTATCTTCCACAGTTAGGTTAATGCTTGTCCCTTGATAAAGAAGATAACAAAATTGTGATACAGAGTCTCCCCCTACCTAACAGGTAGAATAATTTTAATCTGTGCCAAGGTCCTTCAGCACAAGGGAGGGTGGGAAGAAAAGAGCAAAGGAAACTCACAAAATCGTATCGGGTCTTCTTATAATCCCTTAATATTGTGGCGAAAAGGATGCTGTTCCCACTTTAAGTTATCAAAAGAAAATTACTCATAAATACACATAAAATTATTATTAATAGGCAACCTTTGCTGCACACCATACTTCTTGACTACATAATATAGATGATGCTTTATTTTCTGTTCCAGTCAACTGCACTCTGCAGTGTGTATCCTACAACACAACCAAGCTACACAAGTTATATTTTCTGTTAACTTTTCCTCTTCCTAAAACACATCTCTACAATTCTACATTAGCATTTTCTTGTTGTCTTTTCAAATGGTATTTTCTCTCTTGACAATGCAATCAGCATATAAAAACCAAATTTCACTGCCTGGTCCCATTTAAGGCAAACTGAGCAGCCTGAACCACAGCCTGACAAGGAGAACACATTAAGCTCTGGAACAAAAGCGTCCAAGTCGACCTGTTTTGCAGGCTGATTAATAGAAACAAGCTCCAAGGACTAATCACAAGTCGAGCCCTGTTTTGCAGATTAATAGAACAAAGACACACGAGAGGAGGGGAGGGTACAGCACTGGAATACAAATAAGCAAAGGTAGGCACCAGGCTTTCCTTGACTGAAGTCGCATCCTGTAAAGCCAGACCCACAGACCCAAGTCACACAGTGGGGTGAATCAAAAATGCAGCACCAAAGAGGGCTGGGTTCCATCAGTCACCCCAGCACCAAATGAGCCATCTGGGTTCCACCTTCTTTGGGAGAGACTGATTTAAAAGAGGAAACAAAAATTTTCAGCGGAATGAAGCACAGCTCTGGTGCTTTCCGGGAATCTTTCCATTTCAGCAGGGCACACACAGAACTTGTTGATGAGGACAGACGTCCACCCCCGCCCCCATCTTTGGCAATGGCCTGTGACACAGGTAATCCCTGAAGTGTGAGCATATGTGCAGGCCCACAACTCTGCAAGAACCAGATATACAACGACGGCACAAAGTTAGAAAAAATGAGAGAGTCAATGTCCAAATTACCCCTAGCATACATCTTACAGCTAGAGAATGTGGCCTTTTCTTCTGACTGTAAAACTAAAACTTACCCACTGCAAGAACACATAAAAGTCCCAGACAAGTAGAATGAAAGAAAGAACAATTCATAAGAAAAAACCATTGTTATACTTGTGGTGTATTACCTTTCGGTTTTCATTTTCTCTATATATGTATATACATTTTTTGTGATGCTATTGATACCTCTGTATATTTTTGGTGGGAATATAGCTTGTGAAAAGCTTACTGCTACATGTAAGAAGAAAAACATACCATTGCTCTCTGATGTCTGATGCGAATTCTTGAATGACCAAAACCAGGTGAATGGATGAATTTTCACTGGAATTGTAAAGTTTTTATTCATGTGAGTGTCCGATAAACTGAAGAGAGTTTACACAGCTTGGAAAACATAATCTTTAGGAATTGAGATGTCTACTTTTTGCATGATTTCTACCCTTGATATTCTGCAATAGCTTTTTTCCTTTCCCCTTTTTTTTTTTTTTTTTTGGTTCTGTTCTTACTTGTAGAAAACCCAGAAAGACAAGTTTTTTTTTGGTCTCATTCACAAGAAGAGTTATTTGAGTCAGTGGACAAAGAAAATGGATTTTCTGTGGCATATTTGTATTCTGCTCTATCAGTAATCCAATGATTCTGTTTATTGCAACAATCAACAAAGTAAAAACACATTTATAATGAAAATCATAAGTATCAACAGTTACAAAACCTCAGAAATGACTTTAGCGTATGGTTAAGCCTGTGGTTTACAGGCCAGCCAAACTTCAAAATTTCCAACGAAGTGATCCTGTTTCTCTCAGGCTTTTCAGAACAGAGTTCAAACTCTACAGAGGCAATTTCTATAACAAATAACCTTAAAAACCAATACCTTCCTTAATATCAGATTTTCCCTTTAAGAGTAGTACTGAATGGCACATATGGTGTGTTTGAATGTAGGCAGGCACTTCAATACCCTGAAAATTCCCTCACCTCTCCCGGGCCTGCCTCTGAAGCTGCTCTGTAAGCCAGCAAACCGCGCAGAATTCGCCTCTGGTAAGAGCTATTTAAAAGCACAAAGGTCAGGACCGGCATTATATGTACACACTTAGGTCTCCCGTTTTTCATATTCATTCTGCAGGACCTACAGGTAAGTACTTCCCTGTACAGAATTACTACAGCTTTTTAAGGGAGAAGCTGAATTTGGGTAAGAAAAACAACTAGTCTTTGCTGTTTCATCTGAAAAATAGGGAAGCATTAAAAAATGTTTAGTAACAGAGGCATCATAAACACAGCCTAAAATCCTCATTCTCAAGTGCTTCCTACGTATTAATTTATTTAAATATAAAAGCAAAACTCACGAATTTGACTTGAATTTCTTAAACAAATGTCCTTTCCACAATTTCTCCCCTTAAGTCATAACACCCAAGGAAAGAAAAAAAAAAAAAGTGGGGAGGTGACTAATAATAGCCCAACAGTCTGTTTCCAACTAGTTTTTCCATCAACCATTTCTGATTAGGTTTTAGTCTAACAGCTTTTATTTCATTCTGAAAAGATCAAAGCAAGAAGGTTTTTTCTATTAATTCTTGATTCAAAATGAAAATAGAGGCCCCAGTTATGGCCTAGTGATTTGAGGGGCTGGACTTTTAAATCAATAAGACAATGAAAACTTTTTTTCCCCCTAGTTTCTGTTTCTGATAATCCTGTTTCTGGAATTATGATGCTTTAAGCTACTTCCCGTTGCTTATGGAGTCTTGTGTGGCACGGAAAGTCAGCATACCTTACTGGATTTAGAATTAAAATTGGTATGTCCCATCCTTTCAATGCATAAAGTAGCTTGAAATGTAGTGAGAGAAACAGTCGCCTCCAGTTATAAAGCCAGGCAGGCATCAGAGGCACTTAGTTTTATGTGCCATCATTTTGTACATCATACGTAAAAGAAGTTCATAACAAAATTTTAGGAGAAGATGGAAAATCAGTGTGTCAGCTCTGACCTCTCTTTTTTCCTTTACACACATAGCATTGGTTTTACTTCGTCTTCAATGTTGATTTACTGTAGGTTCTATGAAATTTTAGCACTGTTTTTTAAAAAAATTAAATTAAATTTCTTTAAACATCTTTATTGGAGTATAATTGCTTTACAATGGTGTGTTAGTTTCTGCTTTATAACAAAGTGAATCAGCTACACGTATACATATATCCCCATATCTCCTCCCTCTTGGGTCTCCCTCCCACCCTCCCTATCCCACCCCTCTAGGTGGTCACAAAGCACGGAGCTGATCTCCCTGTTAGCACTGCTTTTTAAAAAAAATGTGATCCATCCTAAACCCACCATGCCAGACACTAGGTTTTATATACCAGGTGCTTCTCTTCATTTATTTTTCATTTTTTGCTGCAAATTTCATACTTGGACATTATTAGTCACAGTAATTGTATTTACACTTCAACTTAGCTGATCTTTTCTAATATTTGTGCAAAACAATCTTCCTATATCCTCTCCTGAATTAAAGCAGATCTTCAAACTCATTTTTTCTGCTCTTCACAGAATGCAGACACATTCTGCTAATCCAAAAGCTTTCCGATTTGCCACTAACTTCCTTGTTTGAGCAGCCCTCACGGAACATTCCACTTTCAATTTATAGTTCCCATCCAAGATTACCTTTATTTTTTTCCTGGGTGAAAACGCAGTACCAAGCGTTACTCATACATTTAAAATGATGCTCCATGTAAGTGACCTTAAAATGCCCCATATGTCTTCATTTAACAGACATCTATTCACTCTTCCACGTCTTTTGACCACATGCTGCCCATATATGGGGTTCCTTTCCTAAATGGTTTCCACTTATCCAGATCATTAGCAACTTGCTGTGCAATGAAACCATACAATGTTTGCTTTTAAAAATTCTCTTCTCTCCCCACCTCCCTCACATACACACACACACATATTGGTAACTATTTTCCTAGACTAAGCTTTTTATTCACCTCCTTTCTGTCCCTTTTTGCTTCTCCCCTTCCACCCTGATATACCATCATAAAAAAAGACAAGAAAACAGACAGACAAACAAACAAAAAGAGCCATCACAAAACTACACAACCATTACTTTCCAGGGAAGAAAATAATATTTATTGAGCATTTACTGAGTGCCAGGAACTTAACATACACGATCGCATTTTAATCCCACGAAAAATACACAGAGCAGTGAAAAAATTAAGGCTTTGAGGTTAGACTTCCAGTTGTGCTACTTAGGAAATGAGTGTCCTTGTGTAGTTATTTAACTTCTCTATTTTCATCATAAAACTTCAATTTTATCATCTCCCAAATGGGGGAAATATTACTTTCTTTACAGGGTGGCTGTGAGGCTTAAAAACTACTTTATGTAAAATACCTGTATGTGGGTGATGCTTAAGGAATAGTAGTTGTTATTCTTTGCATACCCATTTCACAGATGAAACTGTGGCTCAGAGATGAAACAACTTGCTTAAGAAGGTAAGTGAGTTCTAAATGATAAAAATGAGACACAAGCTCACTGGGGACAGCTGCTTCTAAAGGCTAAAGCCTGCGGCCTCTATACACACACTGCTTCCCCCGACAGTAGGTAGAACAGGGCTGCAGCTGTTTAAGCTATGTCCAGCCTGGGGACCAGACCTTTCAGGGGGTGTCTCCCTGCTGGGGAGGTCCAGCCAGAAGTTTGTTAACCTGAGGAACTGATGTTTTAAGGAAAGAGGGAATCAGCAAGAAGAGCTCAGCCAGTTTCAACAAACCCTTCACTGTCAGAGGGATGACCCTGAGCATAGCATATTTTGTCCTGTCTCCCAACAAGCCTCCCACGGGCATACAGGTGACTCTCTGGGAGGCTGAGTGACATCCTTTGATGGCCCTCTTACAGAGCAGCCTAGAAGGGCACAGGGCCTTTCCCCTGTCGAGCGCAGAACACAGCATGACTTTGATCACCGTGACTCTGTTGTGAAACAACTCTGGCTGCAGGCAGACTCACCAAAAGGGGCAAAGGGGCGACCTGAGGCCATGCAGGTGAGGTTCCCGGCAAAAACGGAGCACTAGGTAGAAGTGGCAACCTCCAAGCTGTGGGCTCAAAGCCCATTCACCCTCACTACGGATCATCAGGAGGACTGAAGGAACCTACCTGTGTAGTTACCTGGACTTCCTTGTGAGCACACCTGAGCTATAGGGTAAATGTATGCAGGAAGGCAGAGCAGCAGCAGTGCCTGGAGCCCAGCAAATATGTGTCACAACTGTCAAAGGGACGCCAATGGGCTCACCACCTGGTAATATCTGGGGAAATTCACATTACACTTACAATTCAAAGGATTAAATAAGAAATACGTGTTTGCCAAATAGGTTGAAAATAAATGGTACAGAATCTATATGGCTTTAATTCAACTCAAAGAATTCAACCACTGAGAACTCAACCATTGAGAAAAGAGAATACTACATGTCTAATAACTGGTTTCTAATGTCCAAAGGACATTCAGAGGGCCCACTCGGTTTAGCTTCCAGCCAAACTCACACTTTACACTGGCTGCTTTTACTGTAGCTTGAAGACGTAGTCTCCAAATCTAATAGAAATTTCTGTAGCTACTCAGAGCATGGGGATAAGGCAAATGAGGTACAGAAATGACAATTAAGAGTCTAAAAATACTGTTTGAGCCTTTCTTTGAAAATTCTCACTGCCTTCTAGGGAGGTCTGTCCCACTGCTCCCTGACCATGCTCACCTGGAGAGATGCTGTGCACTCTATCTTTCCGAATGTTCGGGAAGGATCTAGACATGTTCATGAAGAGCTCAGGGACATAGGTTAGTGCTTTGTTTGGTTCCACTTTGTTCTACCATCTCTAGCTGTCCTTGCAGATTCATGGCTATGCTTGATCTTGTCTTGGAAATGTTTTTTCTTTTCCAGCTGGGTGTCTCATAGGTGTGGACCTTCAGTCAGGCAGCCACAGACACATCTTTACCACTACCACTCTCATTCATTCATTCATTCATTAAGCAGAAACGGACTGAGCACCCATTGTGTGCCAGGCCCTGGGCTGGCCTAGGGTATGCATGGAGAACAAAGCTGACAGGGTCCCCGCCCTTGTGGAGCTTACAGCCACTGTATCATCTCCTTCCCTCCACCAGCAGCAACTCTGGGTTAAAAAGGAACCTGTCAGTGTAACATGAGAAAATGAAAGAACACCCAGCAGCGAGCCGGCAGGGTCTCATCGTGGAAGTCCAGGTCTGCCTGGAGCATGGTGTGTGGGTCCACACCAGCCCGACTTCCGTGGGGAAGCACGGTCAGCACTTCCTTCTTGGTGCATGTGCCCGGGGCTGCCGTGTCTCTCAGCTGCTCCTTGGTGCTTCAGAGGGAAATAGCCACG
This sequence comes from Lipotes vexillifer, assembly GCF_000442215.2. Classification (NCBI taxonomy): domain Eukaryota; kingdom Metazoa; phylum Chordata; class Mammalia; order Artiodactyla; family Lipotidae; genus Lipotes; species Lipotes vexillifer. The sequence continues at coordinate 2,014,116 of NW_006787891.1, read as the reverse complement.
TACACCCGATACTTGCCCCTCTAACGTGTGTGCAGAGGAAACGGAAGTTGTCGCCATGGAACAGAAACACCAGAGGAGCTGATCCATGTCTTATGACGCACAGGTATATATCCTCATTTTTTAAACCCTAGGCTCTGGAGCACACCATGCAGAAGATCAAGATCATTCTTTTGTTCTGTCCCCCCAACATCCCATTGTCCCCCCTCCTTCAAGCACCCCATCACTGAAGCCTGAGAGCTCCTGAGAGGACTGGCCTGGATTTCTGTGTGTCCTTTTTGCAACTAGATGGGAACAGCCAAGGCTTCTAAGTGGCCACTTCCTGAGTTGCCTCAGGTCAAGGAGTAGAGTGACATGTGCGGTTACTAGGATATCCCGGATCAGCCTCAAGAGCTCAGCAAAGGAAGGCGGGATTCTAGTCCTATTTCTCCCCAAACTAACTTTGGGCAAGTCGCCTTTTCTGCCAAAAGCTCGATCTTGGTTTCTTCTGTCAACAGGAGGCAACACCAGGCAGCACTGTCACGACGTACAAGCACTTGTAAATGCTGGCTATTATTAATTATTATGAATACATGCCCTTTGCCTTTGAATTGTTTAGAATTGGTTTTAAGTTTTAACTATTTAGAATTGTTGTGAAGCCCAAAGGAGATAACACATGTACAAGTTCTCTAAGTGAAATATATCATCCAAATAGAAGTTTATTATCATCGTTTGCTAATTGAGATGGTCTCTCAGAATGTGCAGACAAAAATTTAAATTATGCCAATGGCTGATGTTAAGCGTAACTGAATGCCCAGGAACATTTCTATACCCCCCTCCACATTTGTCTGTACGACCACCACCAACACATCAGCTAAAGGCACACGACAAGCAGGCGGAAAGGTATGAGTTGCATCCAACGTCCTAAACTCCACATAAACCAGCTTTTGCCAAGGTATGTACTGATATGGCTAGCAATGGGAGGTAGGAAGCAAGGGGACAAGGTTTGCTTTCTCCTTTTCCAAATAAACAGCGCGGTTGTTAAACCAGAAATGAAGCTGATCCCGTGCAGCTTTCAGAGCAGTCAGCTGCATTCCGAAGCAGGCGAAAATGTAAACAGAGCCTGTAATTCTAGAGCAGGACAGACCCGCCACAGGTTTCAGAATGGGAGAGTCCGTGGGCCTCACGCCAAGAAAAATGAAACGTTAGCCTGGGCCCTGGAACAGAATCATGTAGAAGGAGAGTGCGTATTTGTTTAACACACACACACAGACCTGTTTCTGTGCCAATACCTTCCTGAGCCCTCCTGAATAAAAGCTGGAATCCCTGAAATCGTGGCACAGAATCAGTCTTGTTCGTACAGTCCTGTTCTTTAGCGTGAAAGGACTTTCCTGCCAAACGTGGAGATGTTTCTTTCCCTTTTTCCTTTTTGGCCCAAGTTAATTACAAAGTATGACTTGAAAATAAAATAAATGAGCCCATTCGACCCATCCCCAGATCTGAATTCTATCATGAGTTGCCAACTGTTTTTCTCATCCTCTCACAGTATCTGCTGTTAATTTTTTCGCTATTGCAAGAACTTGACGACGGTCAGCGAAATACATGATGCATTTTACAAACCTTATAATTGGAAATAAAAATATCTGAAGCTTTCTGACAGGGTAAACTTACAGTACCATCGTGCTGATCAGAACAAGGAATCGTGAGCAACCTTGTAGCTGTTGGGATGCAAACACAATGATAAAGGCTGCAGAGAGGGGAATCAACGCTTAACTCCCACTTTGAAAAACGCTGAGAAAATTACATCTGAACGAATGGACAAAGTCAACATTGTTGATGATCCAAAATGAGGGGGAGAGAGGAAGGAAAAAAAAAATATCCTGCACACACTTCCTTTGAAAACGCAGCTCAATGGACTTTCTCTTGCTATTTCAGCCATTTTAGAATTACTGCTGCCTAGGCTCGATCTAATTTTCCTGCTGCAGAAGTTAAGGCAATTCCTCTACAATTAGTGAATCTGACAAATTACACCTGGGTCTACTCTAACATGAGAAAGTGTGCTCTTTGTTCCTGACCCCTTGGTCAGCGTAGAGATCAAATTCCTGGACATTGGAAAGCCCCGCTCATATTCATTAAAAGTCACAGGAGACTAGCTCTGCGTTTCTGTTCAGGAGGGGATCAAGGTGCACTGCTGAACAACACAACTGCCACACTCAGGTCGGAGCAAGACAAGACTTTTTTTACTTTTTGTGGCTTGGCTACTGATCCGTTTGCACCTGGATTTTTTTTTTTCTACATAAGCATCTTGGTAGCCAAAGAGCAACTGAAATCAGAAAATAGAAGGGGCTAGTCGATTTTTAAATGCCCAGTCCCACGAGTGAGTTTATGGAAATCTACTTGCACTAAAATGCTGGCTACAGATCCAGTAGCCAAAAATACAAAGATGATTTCAAAATGCCACCTCCCCTCCACCCTGACCAGACAAGCAGTGAATTAGCACAAATATCAGTGGCTGATATTTGACAGATTAGAATTTTGTCTCCTTTTTCTGACCACAGTCAGCCTTTGGAAAAGACATTTTTGGAATCAAAAGCTGAAAGTGATCACAAAAGGAGATCAGGGAGCACCTTGGTGGCAAAACATCAACACAAGGGATACAAGAAATCCACGAGATGTGCTGCTATGAGAGCAAAGTCCTGGGCAGATCTAACTGCTAGGCCACACAAGACCCTCTTCTGTCCCCCAGAGAGGGAGGGAAAAATGTTAATAGGAGAAGTTAAGAAAAGCTGTGACTGAACTGTTAGTCCCATGACAATACAACACGCCTGACTCCTTTCTTCACAATTCTTGGAAGAATGAGGTGGCGAAGGAATACATACAGAAGCCACAGAACCAGGTGGAAAGCCTCCTGAGGCCGGGCTGCCCCTTGAGAACTGGTCAACTCTTGCCTTCCTTCCAAGGGAGCACCTTTCTTCCAGGATAAGGCATCCCGTTTACAGCTTCTTCAGTGTAGGCCGTTGGGTTTTCCCAGACCCCTCAAACCACATCCAAACTCTCTTCTTTGCTGATCTAATTGGCACGACAGTGTGTTCCAACCGCAAACACACATGACTGCTCAGGACTGTTGTAAGTTATTTTCCACATACAAATTCCTCCTAAATTGTAAGTTAGGAGACACTGTTAGTTCTCTCTGGCCTTTAGGAAGCTTTCAGTGGTGCTACAAGTTGTAAACATGTAATGAATATGAGCTAATATACCTTGTTTAGAGCGAAACTGAGTCACAATCCACATTTTGTAAATACATGAGTTAATAAGCTCTCTCCCTGGTCAGACAGCAATTACTTAAAACAAATTTTTTTTTTGACTGAAGTCTAGCTGATTTACAAAGTTGTGGCAATCTCTGCTGTACAGCAAGGTGACTCAGTGATACACATATAGACGTTTTTCTTTTATATCCTTTTCCATTATGGTTTATCACAGAGATGGCAATTACTTTTGAGAAACCTGTGACAGGATGGAAATCCTTAGTATCAAGGTTCTTATTTTGATTTCTGTTTTTAAATGAAAACCACTAGCAATATCAGTAAATCAGAACTTAATATTCCCTCCAGAAAAGTTACAGGAAAAGCATGGAAATCAAAGTTAAAACCGTTCACATTATTTTGCAGTTGGAGTATCTAATGGGTTACTAAGCAGATGTCCACCTATGTGTGAATCTTAGGATGGAAAATCCTTATTTCTCATAGAAGAAGAGTAGCAGCTCTAGTATAAATCCAACCCCCCGATTTGCTTCCAGTCAAATTCTTAATAGTGAAAGAAGCTAAAAATTGTACAAGATATTAAAATAATCAAGCATGCCCGCAAATATGTATGCTCTTTAAAGATTCTAATTTGGGTGACTATTGAAGTGAGTGGCATCAGAGAGAAAGTGGGGCAGACCTCACTACCCCTGTTTTACAAAATAGAGAAGGGATTTGTTGTGCAATCAGCAGAGACTGAACTAAGGCCAGAAGCCAGCCCATCTGACTCCTAGTGCAATTGTCTCCATGTGAAGGTGGACAAAGGTATAAAGTACATTGGAAACACCAACCCTGCTACATCAGTAATAGCTAACACTTATCCAGTACTTACTCTATGCCAGGAAGTCTTCTGCATGCTGTGGATGCATTAACTCACTTATAACAACCATGAGAGAGAAGTAATATTGCTATTACTCACTTTAGAGATGAGAAAACAGAGGCATGGAGACATTCAGAAAAATGCCCAAGGTCCCAAGGCTGAATAAATAAGTAGTAGAAATGGGAAAATCTGTTCTCCTTGCATAGAAACGCTAACACAGGCATTCCTAAATCAATGTTCAGATTACACTAGTTCTGGGAATATTAATTTTTTAACTATTTTAATGATTATTTTTAAATATTAATACTAATTTTCATCATAAAAATATGATGAAATTGCAATTTCCTTTTCATCAACCCCTGTATTCTTGGTAAAAAGACAAAGTACCAACAATTCCTATCGGTGAGACAAATTCCATTTAAAGATCTCCCTCATTGTAAAAAGAAAGGAAATAGTTCAAACTTTCTAGAAATCCCAATACACTGTGTGTAAAAAACAACTTCAGGGTAACATTTTAGAAGACTAATGCTGCGTTTTCTTGACTTTACCAGTTTCTCCAATACTAAAATAAATCATTTTGAATGAGATCAATCCAGTTCAGACATAAACTTTGTCCGAAGTTTGTACCACCACCAAAACCAAATTATGCCCCATTACTTCGCATATTGGAACTATTATGTTTTGTTATTCCTTGAGATGCTACACGATCTGCCTCGGAATCCAAAATCACTCCCTCATGCATCACAGCCATAATCTGGTTGAGCTAAACCCTATCCTAAACAGATCTGGACCTGCTCAGATAATGGAGGAAGCTTGCTGTCATCACACCAACAACCATCAATCCAGGGAATCTCTGAACGTCCTGTCTGTTCAGGAATGGGCTTAAATGCTCTGGGCTCTGAAGATTTTTCAAAAATCATCTTAAATTATTGAAAAAATCATCTCAACTCCATGTAGAGCTTCTCTGCCAATTAGAGGTCATTTCTCAACTACTGCATAATCATTAAGAAGTGAGCTGTGAAACTGAAAATGCTCTCTCTCTCCTGCGCTTTACCCAGAAATGCTGATATCGACATCCTACATTACCCCAAGATCAGCTTTCAGATTATTGTTTGATAGGACTAATTTCTGCTGTTTGTTCTCTTGCCCTTTACCACCTTGTCACATATAAAAAGAACTAATTGACGTGCATTCATAAAGCTGGATATAAACACTGCAGATTATAACCACCAATTACCACAGCACTACCACCACCACCTCAGGCATACCATGTACCCCGCAGCCAGACTCAAATTAGGATGCTACCACTTAGAATCCGTGTGATTCTTGGGCAGTTACTTAACCTTTCTGTGCCCGAGTTTTCTCATCTGCCAAATGAGAATCACAATAGTGGCTGTCTCTTAAAGGTAGTTTGAAGAAAATGAGATGATAGGTATAAAGGACCTAGTGCCTGACATTTGGTTAAGTACTCAATTAAGAGTTCAGAATCACAGTCAGGTTGATTTTAAATGGAAATATACTTCCTGTATCCACTCATCAGTCCTTCTGGTCTGATGAAAACCAAATTTGGCTAGAAAACCAAATTACAGGAAATATCTCAACTTTCTCTTTTACAGAAGAGCATCCAAACTGTTGAGTGGGGTGGCCAACCTGAATTCACTCTGTCCTTTTCCAGCCTTATCTGCAACTCCTAAGGCAGGACTGGGATACTTTTCCAGGTTAAGTGAGTAAAGATTAGTTTTTCTGCTCTATATACACACAGGGCTCTCAAAAAGTAAGAAAGCAAATAAATAAAAATCCAAGACTCCTCTGCTACTGATCTTCTGATCTAACACTCCCATTTTAGAGATGAAAAAACTGGCTCTAGAGGCTAAGTGACTTGCTCAAGTTCACATAAATATCTCATGGCAGAGCTAAGGCCTCGAAAATGGTAATTGTTATACTAAGCAAATCACCAGGCGCTCTTCTCAATCCATTGCAAAACATCACCTAGTTTAATCCGCATAATAACCCTCTAAAAGTAGGTATTATTTTCACTGAGGTTCCTTCTCTATGAATTAACTTCTTCAAAAGCAGACAACTGACAACTGATAGAGCCAAGGTCAAAATGTTTCCTTGTCTGATCCCAAGGAATACACGCCTGCTTCAAGTTTTCTAGAGCTGAGAATTTCAGTACTGAGAATTCTAGGACTGAACTCTCAACCAGTAACTTCCAAACTGTCTGTGCTTCAGTCTTGTCTGGGGAGCTTTAAAAATACAGGTCACTGGGCTCCACCTCAGGAAGGAGAATCAGAGTCTCAGGGGGATATGGCTTCAAAATCTGTATTTCTTCAGAGTTGGTCAGGTGGTTCTGATGTGTAGCAAGATTTGAGAAACTAATGTAAGCAAGATATTTTATGAGTGCTTCCAATGTAAAACGAGAAGGGAACGAGTCACGTAGGCTGATGGAATGTTCAGAGTGGCTGAATCTGCATGAAGGGTAACACAGTGACCTTCCACCAAATCCTTCTGTGTCCCGCAGACAAACATGCAGCCCCGGTCACACAAACAGACACATATCTACCAAAGCCATGCTCCCATTGATCTTGCCTAAAGAAATCTGCATCACAATGAAAACAACAAGCATCGTGTTTTGCAGCAGTGCCAAAATATGTGTTATGTCCTAAATACAGCCAAAAGGTTTCTCTTCATCTTTATCCTTTTGGTTTAAGGCACCTAAGCCAGAACCATGCTTTCTGAGTGCTGAGCTAAAAAAACAGAGGGGAAGACTGTTGGAATGAACACTTACCAAGGTGCACCGTATATCCTGAATCCCTTCACTGTTACCTCCGAGTCTTGTAAGTAAATACTGTTTGTCAGGAGGGACTGAACATTGTCAAAGTCCTCTGGTTTCAATTTGGACACAGAGGGGAAACGGTAGTAGTCCTGTTTAACAAGGTCTGCCATGAATTCCTTATCAAATGTCAGTTCATGATTCCCAGCAATCACTATTTTATATTCATATGGCAGGTTTCCTGAAATAAGAAAAAAAAAGCACCAATTAGCATGTTCATTTCCCATCACGAAGCACAACAGCAGAGACTGTGTGACTAGCAGACAGTATCCCCAAATGAAATAGCTCACGCATTCCTTTCTATTTCCATGGGAACCAAAATTTATGACTACTTTTTTATGCTAACAAAAATGACAATAAACGGGAGATAGGAAGCTGCTCAGAAGCTAAAAAGCTACTAAGGAGACATTAAGTTTGCTAGTTCCATTTCCCTTTTCTGTCTGCTACAGATTCACTGTGATGAATCCACACTGTGACAAATCCATACTTTATAATCATCCAGCAAAAAGTACTTTAATCATGAGCCTTAAAAAGGTCTGGACTTGGTTTTGACCCTTAAAAAATAAGCTGACCGACTATTCTTAACAACTCAGATAACTGCTAGATTTTTTAGTATAAGCTTCATACAAAAGACATGGCATAGCCAAGCATTTCACAATTTACATAAATGAAAGGAACTACACAGTACAATTTCATATGGCAAGTTAAAGTTTACCTTTTGGCTTGCGAATAAAAAGAACATTAAGAATGGCCCCCTGATTAGAAGGCTAAATTTCCTCCCATTGGGATGGGAGAAGAAACTGTAAAGCTTAACCCCCTTTTAATATTTATGGTATGGAAATGTGAGTTCTCCATGTGTGTTTTTTATGCAGAAGTTTCCCGATCAAAATGAGATAATTCTGGGAAGAAGAATGAAAGCTATAAAGGAAAACCCAAACACCATACTTCTGCATAGATTTATAATGTTTGAATAAAGTACGGACCATACATATTAATAACTCACCGTGATGCTATAAGAACCAAAATCCAAAGGGAGATAGTGCCGGGAAGCTGCCCCCATCCTGAAATTAATGCCTTTTTCTCTTCTTTGTCATTATCCATCCCTCAAGCCTCACCACTGGGCAGCTGCTCATTTTATTTTATTTCATTTTATTTTGAGGAGGAAAAGGGCGGGATGATGGTGCCTATAACTCCAGCTTCCTGAGACTCCTAGGTCCAATGCAAAATTAATGTTGCCTGCTATTCCAGGAAGAATGAAAGTTACCACTAGCAGGAAATTGGATACATTTGTTGTAAGAATTGGTCCTTACCAGCAAGCCAGAATCAATGATTCAGTTAATGAAGCTTATAGTGGGGGAGAGAATTATATTGTTTGGAAGGGAAGGCAAGTTTTGTCATAGGCCCACTTGGATTTCAGCAATGCAAATTGCTGAAAAATTGTATAAAAATTTTAAAATTATTAAATTTTTAAAATTTAATAAAAGTATTAAAATTGTATATATAGCATGTGGGTTAAGGGGGAGACTTAGGAGAGAGGTGAAAGCAGTCAGAAAACAACACTGCAGAAAGATGAAACCGAAAACATTGTGGCCAAGCATCAAAAGATATCCTTGATTATTAGCCCACAATGCTCTGTGAAATGCCTTTGGCCTCAGTTATTTGCAAGGCTACAGTGAAGAGCTCATAGAAAATAGGAAGCCTCTCTTAAATGCATGCAGAACTTATAATCTGCACTAGCATAAGGCAATAAGACTGTGATGTAGTTGCAAGCTACTTGGATAGAATGATGATATTTTGCACAATTCCCTGCACTTAAAATACAGATGAAAGATGTATTAAGAAGCCTGCAAATTCCCAGCACTGCACGTGCTGGAAATTTTTGAGATGCCCCACAATTTCAACATCATGGCTCTGTGAACAAACTGGCCTGATACTGCATCCCCAGACTCACCTGTGCTCCCAAGGCTGGAACGGGCTGAAATGTTTTCCTGGACAGTAATCTGCTCCAAGGCAGGTCCTACCTGCGTGAACCTTTGAGCAGCTCTATTTGTACAAGTCATGCTTTAGCTGCTGGTCCTCCTTTAATCATTCATGATGATGGACTCGCTATAAACCCTGTCTTTATGTACCACTGCTCTTGCAAGGGGCCTTGGCTTCTTGTTTTTTTCCATTTCAGAGCTTTGGTTCAGGGATGGAATGGGTGAGACTGGGAAACAAGGTGAAGAAAGTACATTTCTCCCCTTCAGATCAGTTAAGAAAAAAAAAAAAAGTAAAACTGCTGCAAAGTAAATCTTTCTCAGGAAGACAGCCTCTTCAGTGTCTTTTAAATCAAATTTTGGAGACTCAGTATAAAGAGGTAGCCACCAAAATGAACAGCCACAGAAAATCGTGATATTTACGCATTGCCAACAAACTCATCTCTTTCTGAGAATCCAACAGTAGTTTCCAAGTTCCATCCTCTGTTACCTATGTTATGAGATTGTCTGACATATTTTTTTTTTGCTGAACTGACCTTTCATCTATAATCTGCCAACCTTTGTGTTTTATATGAAAATTGTAAGCAGGGCAGCTGACAAATCTCCTGTTACTTGATGGCATTTTTGTTTTTTTCCAGACTAGATTAATTTGGAAGGCTCTGCAGTCAAGCTCTAACTTCTCGTTATTCAAATAGCATTATTTTAAAATTGTCAGACAAAGAGGTGCCTGCCTTTATCCATTTTATTCAGATCAGGCCATCGAAGCTGACCTGCCTGAATAAAAAACCAAGGCCATAGTGCAGTTATTCTAATGTGGAAAAATTCTTGCTTTGAATGACCTAAAGAATTCTACCAACTAACCAGTTCTATCTTTCCTAAGACACGGTATATGTTCTATTGGTAAGATACAAGATTATTTTAGGTGGAATAGAGATGAACTTCTGACAAAATGTCAAGTAGTTTTGTATGTTCTAAAAATGCATATTTGGAAAAACAGAACAATGCAAGTAATGATATATGGCTTCATTTTTCATTTCTATTTTCATTTTTCTATTTTTGTATATAAATTAAGAGATGATTCAAAGAAAACTATTGAGCAAATAATAACACAGATAATTCACAGATATGGCAAAGTGATGACTAGCAAGTGAATGAATGTAATTTGGGAAACTAGCCCATCAATCAGTTCAGTTTAGAGCTACTGATCATAAGTAAGACGATACGTTCTTGGAGGCATCAATTAAGTCTTATTCAAATCTGTATCTCCTACTGTATCTGTATCACCTCACTGTATCACATAAATAGATGCTCACTTAAAACTAATGGATAATGGAAGTCAGCTGGGTCCTCACTGCTATTCTACAATTCTAATCATCCTATACTCTTGCCACTGCCTATTCCCTAAGCCGCTATCAGAAAACTTTTCCAGGTTCCTCTCTAGGTTCCAGGCTCCTTTTGACTCTGCACTTAGCATACAATACGTCCTCACCTCAAGATAGACTCTCTTTATTTCCTTCTCTTCACTTTCCGATCACTGTTTACATCTTCTCATCTTTCTAATAATCGGCCTCTTAATCCATTTCCTGCCACTGGCACTTTAATTTTTCACACATGTCTCTATGATATTTTGGGTCTCTTTATTTCTCCTCCTTAGTGAGTTTATGTTTACCCACCCCAAGAAAATAAAAACAAGCAGCTCTTCACTCACACACACACACACACACACACACACACACACACACTCCTCAAATGCAATCCTAAACCATCCCTAACCTTACTTGATCTTTGAGATGCTTCCTCATTTTATTTCTAAACTTCTGGAAGGAGGATTCTAGAAGCTTGCACCTGGTATGCCAAATTCAGCCCACAGATGTATTATAGTGGGCCCTCAACTGTGTTCTATTTTATTTTCTTAGTTGAACTAACATTTAGAAATCAGGAAATATCACACCAAAAATTCAGGGTTTCTGGCTTCTTTTGGAAGATAAAAAATCAGGCGATACTGACCTCAGTCTGCTGCAGACCTTCTCATTCCCTGTTACTTCTCACACCTTGGCCCACTTATCACGACTGTGTTGCCTGATGGGCTACCCTACTATTAGAATCAGCAACTTAGACATAAATGGCTACTCAGAATTTACCCAATGTAATCTGCCTTTGTTTCTGTACTCTTCCAAAAGCTTCCCTGAATGTCAATAAAAACCTCCTAAAAACCAAAGCCAAGGCTTTTTCTCCATCCTCATCTCCATGGATGTCTCCGCAGTGACATCCCTGTCTGACAAAGCATCTCTTCCTGGATCAGTGATGCTGGACTCTGCCTTCTACCCCTCCCTCTCCAGTATTTCCTTTCCTCTCTTCTTCCTCAACTCCCTTTGCGTCCCACCTCATTCTCAGCTGACCCATTACACTTTCCCTCTTCATCTTTACTTCTATGAATATTATTTAATATTTTCTTACTGTATGTGTCACACTTCTATTCTCTGCAATTTAATTTTAAAATTTTATTACAAATTAAACTGTGGAGGCAGCAAGAGGGTAAGAGTGGGGCCTCTGCAGGCTTCACGACATGTTAGCTGTATGACCTTGGACAGAGCCCTTATGTTATCTATGGTGCGTTAGCAACACGGGGATAATAACTGCATCCACCTCATAGGTTGTGTTCAAGATAAAATGACATAAAGCTTCTAAAGCGCGTGTGTGGTATGGAGTAAATAATCAGTGCACTTTATTATTTTACTCCATTTTTTTAGTTTTACCCTTTGCATGTGACTTGTCTCCTCCTAGACTGTAAGGTCCTTGAAGGCATGGATTGTGGCTTGTGGTTCCTTGTTTGGCCCAAAGTACCCAGTTCAATACCTTCCCATATGGCAGGCACACAATAAGTATCTGTTGAAGGAATGAATGAACCTCTGCAAGACTTTCCAGGAACTTCCTAAAAAGAATTCCAGGAATGGGCTTGTCATCTTGAGCTATATGACAAGGCTTAAACCAGTACTGGGTTGTCCTCCAAGTTTAAGCCCTCCTGAATTGCTAGTTCAATTAAAAACAAACAAACACAGTTGGGGGCCAATTCTAATACATCTAATTTGGCCTACCAGCTGCAAGCTTCTGGAATTCTCTTTCCAGAACTTTAGTAGTGAAATGAGGAAGCATCTCCAATCCAGTCTAGCCAAATACTCTCCAATACACTGTTTTTAAACTGCAGTTTCTTCAAATACAAATGGGGAGAAAATAAAAATACTACCCCTAGGGTTTGATGCATATTAAACAATATACTGCATGTAAAGGTTTGCACAGTTTCTCACACTTTATCATCACTCAATAGATATTAGCTGTGTTATAATAATTATTATGATGATTGCCCTTCCCAGCTGCCAACCAAGAAAATATTAGTTTATCCACAAATTGGATCACTCCCTGGTCACATTGCACAATGTCATTGCCTTCAAAGAAAAGCATGTGGAGATGAAAGAGAAAACTTCGATTTTCCAAAGGCAGAAACTGGCATGGTCCAATGTATCCTTGAAATTAACAAAAACATTGCTAGGGTCATTAAGGTATCTGGATCTGAGGTGATGGTGGGTGGACCTATGAGGCCTTCAACCTATACACAGTGCAAACCTAGCTGCCTCTGTCGAGATGCTTCTAACCTTGAAAATGTGTGCCCTCAACACGTCACTTCTTTCCTCCTTCTAACATCCAGTTACCCATCTCTTCTAACGTTTACTGATTGCCAAAAAATGGGCCAGGATCGGCCCCTCATTCACAGATGAATAGTGTAACCTGTGATAAGTAACGCCCAGATTCTATTTCTCTCAAGAGTGACTACTCATTTGGAATACCCCTAATATCTTCATAGAATCAGATGAAGGTACTCTTCGATGAGTATATAGAGAGGAACAGAAAAAGAAAAACTAAGATCTTTGGCTATGAACATGTCTGATAAAGCCGTGACAACTTTAAAGCAGACACATAGCGGATTGTGTCAAGGTCAGCCTCCCTTCCTTCCCAAACTCTGGACATTTAATGTGTCACTTAAAGCGGCTCCCATGTTTCACACCCTGAGTGATTTGAAAGCTGTGCTCTGTAACCCTCCCGGGGGCTGGAGCAGGACGATGTGAGGAAAGAGACAAGGGGGGAGGGGAGGGGCCTGTTCACCATGGCAGCACTGCTTTCCTTTATTTTACAATTTGTGGAAAGATTTGATTCGAAGAAAGTTAGCCCTGGCTTAAAAATATTAAAAAGAAAAATCACTGATGTATCCAATTCAATTTTACTAATGAAGAGAGTGAGTGCCAGAGAGGTGCTGTCACTTGCTAAGCAAAGTCACAAGTCAAGCTGGTGGCAAAAGTGGGACAAGAAAAGCTCTTTGCCTCCCCTGCTAGTATTCTGTCAGGTGAGCCCAAATCTTTTTTTTTGGGACACATGATTTATTTATTTATTTATTTTTAACATCAGCATTGGAGTATAACTGCTTTACAATGGTGTGTTAATTTCTGCTGTATAACAAAGTGAATCAGCTATACATATACATATATCCCCATATCTCCTCCCTCTTGCGTCTCCCTCCCACCCTCCCTATCCCACCCCTCTAAGTGGAGGTGAGCCCAAATTTTTAACAGCCTCATGGACTTTGGCTTAAGACCTATCTCTTACATGAGTCCTCCTCATACCACACATGCTGGCTCATTCCCCAAATGTTACTGCAGCTGTGGGTGCAGAAGCTGTACTGTAGCTCCCAGAAGAATCTGGGAGCCTACCCAAGGAAGGGAAGGTCACAGACTTGAGAAGGAGGAAAAAAAGCTCCTTTGTCCATTGTTATGCAGAGTACCAGAATTTAAAAACTTGTTGACTGTATTATGAGAAATAAGATGAGGCTTTGACAGTAGAATAGAAGTCCAAGGTAATAAACTAAAATGTCTACAGGGACCAGAGAAATAAGACAAAAATGTGAACTGAACTAGGTAGAGGTAAGAGAGAGTGGTGAGGACTAGGGCACGTGTGCATCAGCATTTTACAATAAACATATATAAGCGTTCCTCTGGCCAAACACGATTCCTTGCTAGCTTGCCCCGCACCCACCAATAAAAGTAATGTTCCTCAAAATTACCACACAACTGCAACTTATTTTTTAAAAATCATTATGGAATGTATTCCTCTCGAAAACTCAAGTTCATGTCAGATCAGAATCCAAGGTCATTCCAGAATACTTTCTTTTCCTGGGAATCTGCCTGCCACCTACTAGGAGTTGGCTCCTGCCCCACACTCTTCATTCGTCATGAATGGAGAGTATGGAAAATAGGGGCAACCAAAATGGCCATCAGGTTGTGACTTACGACAAATACCACCTTCACCATGCCCAATTTTTATCAGGGATCTGACAGGCAAGGTTAACTGACTGCTATCTCCTATTTATTTCTGCTAAAAACCCAGGGGGAAAAAACCCAGAGTACAATAGTAGTTCTTTGTGAAGGAGATCATCCCAAAGCAAACATGGCTTGCTGGGTTTCCTGGGTAAAGGAAAACCTACTTATACGAAGGTGACTAATTAAAATATCTCCAATCTCTATGCACACTCCCCTCCATACTCCTAAATTCCAGACTTTGAAAATATATGAGGAAATCAAAAATATTTCTAGCATATCACTCTCATAAAATAAAGCTCACTATGTAGCAAGAAGAAAACAACACAGAGATAACAAGTCAGAAGAACCTGCAATGGCTCCCAGATGCCCAGGAGAATACAACTCACAGGGCACAACCTTCAGGCTCACCTTCCCTTGCCAATGTGCTGGAAAAAATGAACTTTCTGAGATTAAAAAGAATAAAACAGATATATACTCAGACCTATTATCATGGGACTGTTATACACAAAAGAGATATATTGCAATTCAATCACATTTCTGAAACCTTTGGTCTGTGTGGGGCACTGTAGATGTTCCCTAATGCCAATGTTATAAAGGGACCTTGTTATAGCCCCAAGGTGGATAATAGAAGGCATTTTTTTCTGTTTAAAATTATTATTGTATTTTAATATCATGACTCCAGCAGAGAGGGAAATGTTTAAACTCTTGAAGGTTCTCTATTCCACTCAGGACTAAATAAGAATAACTTGGGCTTGAAAATTGGCCAAGCAGAAAATTTTGCAGGAGGAAGGAAGGAAAAAAAATAATACCAATGGCTATGAGGATGGAAGAATTATGAGGCTCTGGGATGGACTAAGAAGATGTGTCAGTTAAATTTCTTCCTTGATTGGGATTTGGGATTAGCAGATACAAACTATTATATATAGGATGGATAAAACAACAAGGTCGTCCTACTCTACAGCACAGGAAATTACATTCAATATCCTGTGATAAACCACAATGGAAAAGAATACGAAAAGGAATATATATATGTATAACTGAATCACTTTGCTGTACAGCAGAAATTAACACAACACTGTAAATCAACTATACTTCAATAAAAATTAAAATAAATTAATAAAGTCCTTCCTTGATGACTGCTGGGGGCCAACAGCAGAGAAAGGCTGAGTCCAGCCTGGAGGCAGGGAGAGGGCTCTGAATCTAGAAGCAGGTAGAGCCCACCTTTCCCTGCTTTGTTCCCAGCACCTAGAAAAGTGCTTGACACATATTTGGTGCCCACTGCCTACATGTTAAATGAATGAATGGACCTCCAGCACTCCCTCTCGGCTCCACGGTTTGCACTCACTTGCCTCGGCTGCAAAGCCACCAGAAACATTCAATCAGGGCAAGCTCCGTCTCTGACCTCAGTCTGTCCCCCGTCAGGCTCCATTAATTTTCAAAAGTCCTGACAGCTCTAACGTTAATACTCACACTTGCTGATGGAGCCACACAGCAGGTTCAGACTGCTACCTTCTCCTCTGAAACTCATGCATTAGGGTTTCTTCCATGCTTGCAATGGGAAACCAAGTCTAAGAAATATTAAACACAGAAAACTATATTACAATAATGTCAAGGCTGAGCCGGAAACCCAGGAGAAAGTAAGGAATGCTGAGTGAACGCCCAGTGGTCTGCTGCAGGAATTAGGGCTAGTGTTAAGAAGCCACAGCTGAAATGCTCCCTCCTCCTCTTCAGCCTCCTCCATAAAAAGAATCACAAGGCATCAGGAGATGTTATAAGCCTAAATCCACAAAGTCCATCCCTCACCCAGGAAAGCAGACCCCCCTCTGGACCCGAGTAGTTACCAGTATATGGCACTGTTGACAGGTAATGTAACTAAGAAGTGTAAACCACAAGGCCATTAGTACACATAATTATTATGGACCTGAAAACATCTCAGAGATTTGATTGCTGCTCAGCAGCAACTTGTTTGCATGCATTCTCGTCTCAACCATAACCTTATTCCAACACAGCTTTCTGTGACTTAAACACACACAATGCACACAAACACACACACACATTCATACACTTTACTACCACAAGGTATTAAAAATGAATGACAATCTCCTCCTTGTTTCCCAACTGAGTACCTCTAAGTTGCTTCCCAGACCAACATGGCATGTTCTATATGTAAAGCCATGATGGTAACTGTCCAGGGAAGCATGGCTCCAATTATACTTGAGTATTACCATCTGGCTATGTAACTGGAACCATGGGTAGTCTCTTCACTGTTTATTTTGTCCAACCTCTTCCTTACAAATGGGAGCCTTGGCTTGTTGAAAAAGACTGATATGCCATACAACAAATCTGATCTGAAACAATCGGACTATCTCCTAAAGACCCTTCAGTTGACTTCCTCAAGTTTCAGAAAACTGGATCCAAATCAGGATTTCACTGGATAGTCACAGGAAGAATTGGTAACAACATTGTCAAGTCTCATCTCAACCAGCCGTGTACATGTTTATATCACTGGAGCATAATAGAATGTAGAAATAATGGCATGATGGAGAGATCATGGGCTTTGGAGTCAGACAGATTCGGGACCAAGTTTCTGATTCTGTCACTTACCATACGAGAAACTGAAACTCAAAACATGCTACTTAACCTTCATATTACTCATCAGAAAAAATAAGGATAATTGCACAACCTATATTACAGAGTGGACATGCAGACTGAGTGAGATTGATAAAGAACTTAATATAAAACTCACACATAAAGGACGATTATTATTATCATTATTTTTATCCTGTCTTTGTTCTGCATTGTAACTTCATTCGAGATAAGAGGTTCATCTCCTACTTCTTACCATCTTAAAAGAGTATTCAATGAGTGTCTTTAACAAACTAGTAGTGTTGACTGACAAAGTCTACGGTGAGCTGAAAAAAATATGTTGGGATTTTTTCCCCCACAAAGCCTTTAAAAGAGCAACTAAGAAAAAGGTGTTCCTTCCAGCAATAATTACAAAATAAGTGGCAATTACTCTGCTGAATAATTAGAGGAACAAATACAAATCCTATGTGTGTGCATTTTAAACCATTAAGTATGGTAAAAAAATCCAATAAAAATAATGCTGGCATAAAGGCCATCTTCTTTAAAAAATAATAACTTTAGAGGCTTTTTAGATTCCCTCCCCACTTTAACCCCACAAGTAATAATAAAAAAAACTTTTTGTAATAACTACTGTGATTTTTGCATGCTGAAACAATGTTTGGGCAGATGAATGCAGGATTTCAGTGTGCAGTGATTCCAAGGGGCTGGTCCACAGAAGCCAGAACAGAGGGTTGACAGTGGAAATAAAATCTCTGCCTTAACAGCGCCACTGGGGCTAGATGAAAATGGTCTTCTAGAACTTGATTAAAACTAAATTGAAAAAGAACATATTTGGCTAATATTACATTAGACTAAAATGTAGAAATGAACCCTAATACTCTTGAAATCTAATAAGGAAAAGCCATCTCAATTTCCAAACTTTCAAAAGCATCTTCTTTAAATGCATCACAGATGAATTTACATGGTACTTTTGCCAATAAGCAAAACCAAATCACAGGTTTCAATTGGCTTATATTGGAAAGTGTGAGAGCAAATGCTAGAAAATGCAATTACTGCAAACAAACTCCATTTTCTCCCCTCTGAAGGGAATCTCAGAGAATATTTTATTGCCATCAAATAATATTTCTGAAGGCATCAATACACAGTTCTATTTTCTTTTCAGAGTGCCCACTTGCTATATAATCTAATCCACTCTACGGATATCTTGAAATTTAGAAAAGAGTCTACAAAAAATGATGCTGCACACACATTCTATGTCAATTTTAATAATTTGCACTCTGGACAGGAAGTCACATAGAGCAAAATTTAGGATCCAATAAAATTGACTTTTCCCATTTTATATTTGAAAATTTTAATGAAGCCTTCCAAGAGTAAAAACTTAAGAGAAATCTCTCAGGGAAGGTTATTTTGATCAACAGTGACAGTGATGAGATGGAGACAACGAAGATCGCATTCATTTCCTCTTCCATTTTTGCTTCTCCCCCACCCCTCAGCTGGCAAAATTTTCTACTAAGAACTCCAGATAATCGGAAGCTACAAAGAAGACTTGCTGGGTAGTATGAAATCA
Source organism: Lipotes vexillifer (assembly GCF_000442215.2). Classification (NCBI taxonomy): domain Eukaryota; kingdom Metazoa; phylum Chordata; class Mammalia; order Artiodactyla; family Lipotidae; genus Lipotes; species Lipotes vexillifer. The sequence continues at coordinate 1,995,693 of NW_006787891.1, read as the reverse complement.
TGAAGTCTCCTGCTGATAAGGTTTTGGTTTCATTGAAACACTAGTTCCAACAGTCTCTGACCTCTTCTCTTGGGAAGAGCTTTGTTGCCTAATGCCCCAAGCCTCCCCTTTGGGATGAAGCAGTACAAAATACGTAGTATAATTTCTCAGGAAGAAAGGATTTCTGGAAAGTCCATCATGGCCCTTGGGGCCCAAGGTTCCAGGAAGTAGAGTTGGAGGTCTATTTCACTTTCTATATTTTTCTTCTTTACTCATATGTTATGGTCTGAAGATTTGTGTCCCCCCAAAATTCATATATTGAAATTCCCAATGTGATGGTATTTGGAGGTGCTGCCTTTAGGAAGTGATTAGGTCATGTGGGTGGGGGTGGACGCCCCATGAATGGGATTAGCGCCCTCATAAAAGAGAAGCCATAGAACTCCCTTGCTCCTTCCACCATGTGAAGACACAGAAAGAGGACACCATATATGAACCACAAAGAGGGCCCTCACCAGAACTCAACCATGTTTGATTCTGGACTTCTCAGCCTCCTGAACTGTGAGAAATAAATTTCTGTTGCATATAAGCCACCCAGTCTGTGGTATTTTGTTATAGCAGCCTGAATGGACTGAGACATTAGAGTTTACTAGTTTCTTGAGATCTAGCCCCCAGCATTTTAAAGCTACAGTTCAAGAGACAAATTTGCACTGTGTCTTTTTAAATCTGTTTTCTCATAAGTAGTATGCTTAAAGCATAAGGTGTTTTTTAAAGCTCTCATTTAAATGATTCAATTAAATATTTTAAGGAATCCAGATAATCAGGCCACAGTTGGAGAACATACCGTCTGTGGAACACTGTTCGCAACAAGACAGTAAAATGAAAAAAAAAAAAAAAGAAAGCACAGGTGGTCTTGTTCTATGAGGGTCCCTATTCCTGAACATTTGAAGTCAAATGAATACATACTGCTTTAGCCTTAAATTGTTCATTAAAATACATGTCCATTTCTGTCCCTTATTGCACACATCCATGCCTTCTGACAAGGTGTGGATTTCCCTACCTTTCGGTTTGCTTCTTTTATGGGCTGAATTGAGTCCCCCTAAAATTCTTATGTTGAAGCCCTCTCCCCCAGTACTTCAAGTATGTGACTGTATTTGAAGATAGGATCTTTAAAGAGGTAATTAAGTTAAAACGAGGCCATAGGATGGGCCCTAATCCAATCTGACTGATGTCCTTATAAGAAAAAAAAAAATAAGGGCACACAGAGAGACACCAGGAATGTGTATGCACAGAGGAGAACCATGTCAGGACACAGCAAGAAGGCAGCCATCTGAAAGCCAAGGAGAGAGGTTTCAGGGGAATGTAAACCTACAGACACCTTGATCTCAAACTTCTAACCTCCAGACTGTGAGAAAATAAATTTCTGTTGTTTAAGCCACCCAGTCGGTGGTATCTTGTTGACAGCCCTAGCAAACTAATATACCTTCTTATAAGGCTTAATCCATCCTACACACTAATGCTAAGGTGATCTTATTAGAATAGAAAACTATTCACATATATTCCTCTGTTCACTTACACAGTCACGCACATTAAAATCCTCCTAGACTCCCTGTTATTGCCTATAGACAAAAAGCCGAACTCTGAATACATCACTTGTGTGATGTGTACAACTCTTTGTGACCTGGCCCCCATTAGTCACCCCTCCACTCATATTCTGGGCTCTGAGCTTGCCAAGTGCTTGCAGTTCATAGAACGAAGAATCTGTCTACAGGGCTCTCTTTCCCACTTGACTATGGACTTCAGGAGGGTCAGACTCTATTCTATTCCTCTTTGCATTCCCAGCAGGCTTCAATAATTATTTATCAAATGAATGAATGAAGAAATAATTTTATCCTGGTTAAGGATAATGTGAATATGAGTAGCTAGTATCTCAGTTTTAGACTCCAGATGGCCTTAAAGTGTTACAAATCCTATTTTTATTTTATCCTAAGATGGCACCAGATATATCCATCACAAGATATTCTATTCATTTGCCATTGAGAAACCAAATATGATTTTAAAAATCAGTTATAAGGGGACTTTTTGTTGGGGAAGGCAGATGGAAGCAAAGAGACTGGTCTGCACATAGTAAGGATTCAAATTTGTTGAATGGGTAAACAAATAAATGGACAAATAAATGAATGAATAAGCTATACACATCACGCAAATAATGCTTCAATTTCAAAAAAGAAGGGAATTACTATTGTTGCATGATTAACACTATTCGTTTAAAGATTTTTCCAGCCTTTGTTCCCAGGATTAGGGAGCTCAGAGGAGATAATCAATAGTGGAGTTAATGCAACAGCCATTCATTATTTGAGGAAGGTTCCTATATTTCTTCTTCATTGTATCCCTTCATCTGAACGTTTCCCCTCCTAGGCCCCTCAGGCAAATCACTGATGTTTTGACAGCTGGCTTTGCAGAGGCCACTCTTACACGAATGAGTCTACTGACCAAGCCAAACAGGACATGTGTGTGCATCTTCTCAGGCCCCCAAGTCACTGGGTCAGATGAAAGAATCCAGGCTAACATACTTGTAGGGCCAGCTTTTTCCTTTTGCTTGCAACAGAAAATCAAGAGGCAGCAGGGTGCTCCTGACCTCTTATCCTCTAATTCCAGGCTCGCTGAGATTCCAACCTAGGCGAGTCATCTGAGATCAGAATCATTCCTTCCATGGAACAAGAAACTAAGACCCAGCAAGGTTAAACGACTCAGGTCACCCAGTGAGTTTGTGCAAAGGTGAAACTCCTTATTTTGCAGACCAATCCTCTCCTTCTCTACCACATCATACAATGGCAGGGTCAGAGTTTTTAAGTTGGAGATCATTTAAATGATCTGCTTTAAAGATTAGGGAATTCAGGTTCTGAAAAACTGAGAGGCTTTTCTGAAGACAGTGCCTACAATCATGAATCCTGACTAAAATCAATCTGCCACTACCTGCAAGGACCAACCGATAACCCCGGGGCATATGGCCACTAATTTCTTCGTATCTCATGGACACTCAGGACTGCTCAGAGTTTATTGTTGGGATACTCTTTCTTGTTCTTTTTTAAACTTCTACTCTTACAGTTTAAGATTATTTTCTTCCATTTGATCCATAAGGGCATCTGTTTAGCCACCTTAACTGTGAGCTTAAATCAGAGAGTAACTTAATAGAAATGACTGCTCTGGGACTTCCCTGGCGGTCCAGTGGTTAAGACTTCGTCTTCCAAAGCAGGGGGTGCGGGTTCGATCCCTGGTTGGGGAGCTAAGATCCTACATGCTTCAGGGTCAAAAAACCAAAACATAAAACAGAAGCAACATTGTAACAAATTCAATAAAGACTTTAAAAATGGTCCACATCAAAAAATCTTAAACAAAAAAAAAAAAAAAAGAAAGAATAAGAAAAGAAATGACTGCTCTGAATCCAGCCACTATCCTTCCAAACTTTTCTTCTGTCTCTGACACTATTGCTGAAGCATCTTTAATGAAACCCAACAGTAAAGATCTTCCATGAGAGCAACATCGCCATTTTTTTTTTTTTTTTTTTTGCGATATGTGGGCCTCTCACTGTCGTGGCCTTTCCCGTTGCCGGACGCGCAAGCTCAGCGGCCACGGCTCACAGGCCCAGCCGCTATGCGGCTCACGGGCCCAGCCGCTACGCGGCATGTGGGATCCTCCCAGACCGGGGCACGAACCCGTATCCCCTGCATCGGCAGGCGGACTCTCAACCACTGCGCCACCAGGGAGGCCCCCAACATCGCCATTTTTACTTATTTTTTTCCTTCAGTAGCTAAGGAGCTATATTTGTTGACTCTCAGCCAATTCAGCACCCCTTTTTCATATAAAATACCAAGATGATTTCTCAAGGCTCTGAGCAAAAGATTTTCTAGATTGATATTTTTATAACACATAGGCTCATCTCAACCATGGTATTTCATGTCTGCCTGTCTCTGAAATACTAGCATTTTCCACTAGGATTATTCTCTCCAGAGTGGGAGGTAAAAGCAGTATCATTGATTCTTAAATGCTGAAAATAGCAGGCAAATTTTTTTGAAAAAGACTACTTTCTTAAGATGAATTCTTTTGGAGTGTTTTAGCCAGAAACTGGAGATTAGATACACTAGTAGGAAAAGAAGATATTTTTGCAGGGTCTAACAATTCCCCACAACAGAGAACTACAACTATTGCTATTCAAACCCATCCAAAGACTGTAAAGTTGATTCCTTACTAGGAAGGTCTGGCCAGACTTCAATTCTTCGGGTTCATCTCTTCTCACTTTTTAACTCTGTAGTGTGGCATTTCACTTTAAACGCCACATTCTTAGATTCACCCACTTTGTGGCTTCCTTGCCCTTTGGGCTCATTTCAAAGCTCTTGCAAAGTCGGGTCACAACCTGATTTCCTAATCCAGCAGCCCTGGGGGAAAGAAATCCTATTAGATCCCATTAAATCTCATTAGATCCCTGACCCTCTAAAAGTTAGAATGAGATCTGATAATGAAATAGGGTCCCAAATGCCCATGGAATGGTCAGTCTCCCCACGACATTCAATAGCTATTCCCTGGGGTCCTAGTGTATGACAGGCAGTGTGCTTGACGTAATGATGCACAAAACAAAAAAAGTCTCTGCTGTTATGGAGCTTAAACTCAGCTGGGAGTAAGAGACAATAAAGCAGTAAATACCCACTAACGTAACTCAGATTATGGTAAGTGCTAGGAAGGGTATTAGCAGGTGCTATGACAGAGAGTAACAGAGAAAATCTACTGAGATTTGGCAGTCAAGGATGGTGTCTTTGAGGGAGATTAGTGGACATTTTCAGTCTGCCCAGCCCTTTTTCAATAATAAGATACATAAGAAATAGACTTCCCTGATCATATGTAACATAATGTAAGGAGGCAGGGAGCACATTCATGCATGCTTACCCACGCATGCGTGCGCACGATGTTTAGAAGAGTATATCAACCACGTGGTTCCTTTAAGATCTCAATTTTCATGAGAACACCCATCTTCTATTGTCAATTAGTGGAAAATTAACTAGAGAATATTTTTTTAAACCAACTCTTGTGATCGAAAATATTTCTAAAACGTGTTTATTCAACTTCCTGCCCCGGGAAGACAAGCATACTAAGGGCCTGATAGTGAAGCAGCCATGCAGGAGGTAAAAAGGTACAAGATTGGGCTAGATGTGCACATTACTCTGCAAGTGAGTTATTGCTGCCGTCTGGGGGTGGTTGGGAGCAGTTCAACAAAGCTGATGTATTTGCTTATTTTCTTAGGCTTTACCTTGGTCTTCTTAAAAATCCTATTAGAGGGAACTGGGCTCTGGGTAGTTGAGGTTTACTATAGCATGATGGCTTAACTGAAGGGATGCCAAACAGGAGGTAACAGACTGTCCCGCGAAGACTGTGCGGACCGGCGCTGAGCCACAGAAGACCTGGGGGAGGGGAGGACTAGGGCTTACTCCTGACGGGGGCTCTGCTCCCCCTCTGCCACGGTCATTCTACTTGGCCACCACTGACTTTCCATGTTCTATTCATGCAACCTCAGACCTTAAAGGCCTTAATAGGATTTCTCTCAGCTCTCCAAAGATGCCGTGGACAAGGCTTTACAGGAAGTCGTACCAGCCTGTGTCTTGGTCCAGAAGCAGATCATTTTTGTTTGTTGTGTGGTGGAACAAGTGGAGCGAAGGGAAAACTTTGTTCAAAGAAAAGTTTATAAAGAAGCTTGAATTAAAGAACAAGAGTCAAAATGCATCTGCTGTGGTTGAAGAGAGCCTGAAGGTGGGGGGCGAGAGGTAGAGTTCTGCCCCCTTGGCCCCCATTGCTAGCCCCTTGCAACACGGCTGAAAAATCACTGCCCTAGAAGTCAGATTGTGCAAAAGGTCTGAGATAGTTACTCTAGGCCAGTGGCTTCCAAACCTGTCTGATGTCCTGAATTAGGAAGGGAGTTAAAAAAAAAAAAAAAAAATCAGATTCCAGACTCCCTCCTGGGAGACTCTGATTCTCTAGGTCTGAGCGGGCCGTGATCTTAAGGAAAAATATTCTCTTTTCTCACTTCCACTTTTTCTTTGCATCTTCTAGCAACTAGGTAAGATCTCAGTGGCCAACATGACCCTAGCAAGAGGGGTATTGGAGGCCTCTTGTCCTACTTTCCTTCTTGTCCAGAGGCAGAGGGAGTCCTCAGTCTACCCATGGTTCAGGCTAATTCACCTATAAAGGAAACTGAGCTCAAAACCACTAGAACTGAACAATGATATCATTCATTTCCGTTTGTTCTTGCTTTTATTTTTGCTTTTGCCAGGCTTTGACTGTTGTGCATGTCTCTTTTACTGAGGGTTTAACAGGCATCCTTGCTACCCTATATCAGTGGGTTCAGATTCCAATGGGTCTTTCCATCTCTTGATGACCAACTGATGGTGACAACTAATTCATCTGGATTATTAAAAGGATACTCCCTGTGCTATCATTAAGAATCTTGACAGGTCAAGTTTAGATGGGTAAGAGAGAAAGAAGATTAAGCTACTCTGAACAGCCAGCCATCAAACATAATACACGATTATGGGTTGAGCCTCTCAAAGTTTTGGAATGTGACTGCATAACAGGAATCTTCTCTCTGGACATCATTTCTACTGGAAAGAGACATAGGTGACTAGAAGCCAATCATCCTGTTTAATATATGGGGCCTGGTAGTTGTTCCATGTGAAGGGCAAGAGATGAAACAGAAGAAAGAAAAGAGAAAAAGAATCAAAGGAAAAGGAAAAGAGAAAAGTAAAAAGTTTCAAGATGAAAATAGGAAACAGGCGATAAGCATGACATTTTAAGTGTTACACAAGGTGTCTCAGTCACCAGCTTGCCATGCCACAACAGCTGTCTCCTGAATTACAGTAAGTCAAACTAAATGAACTCTATTCTAGGAAAATAGTAGGTGACTCTCTCCAAGGTGCCATCTGAAGATCCTTCATTATTTGACTCATGAAGCAGACACTGTTGATGGTCTATTCAAATCCTCACCCCAGCTTTCCAAGATAGCAGAGCCTCCAATTTTGTTCATATATTCATCCCTCTTGCCTCTCCCCCACACCCCAGAGCCATGTGCTCAAGAAAGAAGGGCCTATTGTTAGAAGACCCAGGCAAGTGGATCTTGATTAATCAGCAATTCTATTTCCCTTGCCAGTGATTGGTTTAAAAAGGTGCATGTCACCCAGTCCTAGCCAATGAGACATGAGGGCCAGTCTGCTGACGGGCTTCTGAGAAAGGGTCACCACCTGTACAAAGAGACAATACAAGGAGGAAATGGCCCTCTTCTTCCTCTGAACATTGTCGTGCCTTCATTATATGCCTGGTACTTCAACAGTTACTCTCCAACCTTAGGAGCAAGACTAACAGCCTATGAGAAGCAGAGAAAGGAAGACTGAAAGAATTCCTGAACTACCAGATCCCGAAAAATGCTTTACTCCCAACCTTCTTGTGGTATAACAAGCCCCTTGTTGTTTAAGCTATTTTCTTTCTTGCAGCCAAAAGCCTCCTAACCGATGCAACTCACTATGTTTATATGTCCACATGTTTAATTAATAATCTTTCTCCCAAATAATACTGTTTGTATACCTTCTATTCCTCCTTACAACAGCCTAGTAAGGGATCCTGATAACTGTAAACAAAATCCAATGATGATGACCATTATGAGGTTTAGAACTAACACACAAAACATTACCCTCTGTTGGGCTCTGCCTTAAAAAACTTTATACATTAACCTACTTAATCCTTAGAACAACCTTATGGAGTGAGAACTATTATCCCCTTTTACAGATGAGGTAACTGAATTAACCAGAGATCACAATGGAAAAGAATGGCCTATTGTTAAGGGTGATGAGAGTTTGCAGAACGTATCCCTGAACTTGACCATGGGACACTGTCATAAGTGAGAATGGTGGCACTGGACTGGCAGGAAAGCCACAGAGGAGTTCATTAAAACTCCAGTTATTCAGACTCACCAGTAGAGAATCTGATTCAATATGTCTGAGCTAGATTCCAGGAATCTGAATTTTTAACCACCTACCTGGGATAAGCAGTCAGTTTTAGGAGATAGGGAACAGGAGAAAAGTGAGCTGCCCAAGATTTGGGGGACATAATAGGATAAACTGAGTTGGTCTATTAACTCCTTTTTAAGTAAGTATGCAAAAAGCTCAAAAGTTAACTCCTATCAGAGTGATTAGATAACCTTGATTCTTTATAGATTAGGATCATAAATCAAAATTAATCTGCTTCCTAAATCCCATAGAACACAAACAGTTTTGTGTTTTCTTGTCTTCTTGACTGCCTGATTCACATAATGGCCCCAACTTGCCCCACGATACACCAAGAACCTCTAGCAACAGACATGAAACTGCCTCCAATGTGAAAGATAGTTAAAAATCCCACCAAGCCAAGGTCACAGTCATTTCAGGAACTTTCTAGTAGAGATACTTGAAAGTCTGGATTGGCCAGAGAGTTAAAATAAAGCAGGCATACATTTTCTGTCTATCATGGTCAGAGAACATGAGTTTGATAAAAGATGAATGACACTAAACCAGGACCTGTAAACACATGGTATGTGTTTAACCATCTCCCCATCCTACAACATGGCAAACATTGCTAACTGATCACAATGTCTTTCCCATTGAGTCTGGATGTGGCATGAAGATCCTTCTTAACAAAGTGCTTCAGGGCTGAAATTCCCTAAGAACATGGATAAAAATTAAGATCTTTTACAACTAGAAGAAAAAAAAAGATGTGAAAATATTATGCATTCATCTCCCATACACTCTTCTGGTGCATCCAAGTCTCATTATTATTATAGCTCCTCGTTTCTTGTTCATAACGAGCACTTGGATAAATGTTTGCTGAATGTAATTTAGTTTTTTCCTACTAATTTGGCCAAAGAATTTAGCATTTCCCTAACGTGAATATTAAACTCAGCAGAGCCCATGAAACACTGGAACCAAAACAGTTAATTAGCAAGTCACCAAGACTGGAGCAAGAAGCAGGAGGTCCGGCTTAGGAAGCTGCCCATTTTTCTTCTAATAAAGAAAATAAAGACAGTAATTATAAGAACATTTATTAACCCCCCAGTATTGGTAATTGCCATCAGATGTGGGTCTGTCAGTCTTGCATTAACATAAGCTACTGAATCTTGGTTTTCAATGGCACAGTAATGCCTATGATGCTGCAGATAAGTGCTAATGCTCGAGTTTTGAGACCCAAGCCCTGTGTCCAGCAAATGCTTTTAAAAGAATTTCACTCTCAATGGTTGCTTGCCCAGAAGAAATTCATTTTATGTTAAAAAAAAAGTAAGAAAGAAAACAAGGAGGCATTCAATTGAGCAAGCATTTTCTTAACTCATTTTAAGATAATCTCTTGCATTCACCAACAATTTCTCCAATGGGTAGAACCACAGAAAGAGACTTACTATGGTTCAGCTGTATGCTCCATTCTACATTGGCGTATGACCTAAAATAATGGAATGGCGATAAAACAAAAAAAAAAGAAAGGCTACTATAATGGTCAGGACACGCCGACCAATTTTAAATTGAATTACACAGCCTGCTAATCTTTATGATGGGATAAAATTTCTTTCTACATTATGCATTATACTAAAATTTGTAGCACCTCCCCCTCCCCACTTCTTGAGCTAACAGACTCCTACACACACCTCCTCCCTGATAAAGCCTCTCTTCAACCCCAAAAGCATTGTTCTTGCTGACTGCGAAGACAGGGCACAGCTTGTGCAAGATTTCATTTTTACAGCTATTGTTAGTTGGTGTGCATCTATATTTGACACCAGAATATACACAAACAGTATTATGAACACCTGGCCTATTTTCTTAATACCACAAGCACACATTTTAAAAAAGGATGGATTCAAACATACACATATGGTAGAAGAGATTTTTCAAACCAACACTACTGAGGAGCTTTGTTAAATTTTTAAAAAGGATGTGCAGAATCCCGCATACTGCATATTTGATGAAGCAAGCACACTTCAGAAACTCTGAACTAACCAAGTCTAGAAGTAATACAAACTTTTCTGAAGGATGAGCCTGCCTGTGTGGGCTGAGTTCTTGATCATTTGGTGTGTTTCTCTCACTCTTTAGGTGACCGAGCAGGGTGCCAATGCAAGGGGAAAGAGTGTGTTCTATAAGCATGGACAACTTCAGACCTCACCTGCTCTAATCCCGACAAAGAAAACTAAGAGAAGATGGCAGGAATCACTTTAACAAGTTTCTTGATCCTTTTTCGTCCTGTCAGGAGAGACGAGTTTCCAAACTGACCTTATTAAAACCATATATAAAATACTTCCAGGAGACTGGACCCTTCTTAAAACTTGAGTTCTTTCCAGACACCTCAGACTATGGAATCTTACTCTGTAATGCATTTTGGCTTATGTATAATAAAAATGAAAGACACACCCAGATACACTGACTTGTGAACACATGCATGCTCCGTATCACTAAGCTGTATCTAAAGGGAAAAGAGTGTGTTCTATAAGCATGGACAACTTCAGACCTCACCTGCTCTAATCCCGACAAAGAAAACTAAGAGAAGATGGCAGGAATCACTTTAACAAGTTTCTTGATCCTTTTTCGTCCTGTCAGGAGAGACGAGTTTCCAAACTGACCTTATTAAAACCATATATAAAATACTTCCAGGAGACTGGACCCTTCTTAAAACTTGAGTTCTTTCCAGACACCTCAGACTATGGAATCTTACTCTGTAATGCATTTTGGCTTATGTATAATAAAAATGAAAGACACACCCAGATACACTGACTTGTGAACACATGCATGCTCCGTATCACTAAGCTGTATCTATGACCTTTTTTGTTCGGCCTTGCCGCGCGCCTTGTGGGATCTTAGTTCCCCGACCAGGCACTGAACCCGAGCCCTCCGCAGTGAGAGCGCGGAGTCCTAACCACTGGACCGCCAGGGAATTCCCAGTGACTTTTTTTTTTCTTAACATTTGCAAGGCAGGAAAAGAGACCATCCATAAGAATAAAAACTTACATCTGAGGACTGCTGAAAGAGCATATGGCAAGTCATGAGCTACAAAACAACTAACAGAAACCGCACATAGTTTCTGTTTTAGATATTTCCAGAAATCCTAGACTCTTTTAACTGACACTCTCTAGTCCCTCCAAGACACACACTGGCTGCTGCCCACAGTGCGCTGACTAATAACAGTCACAATTATCCCTGGCGACCCCTGTGCACTTCTGCTCCAACATACCGCATCCCAGAGTTACATGCCTTTATCCTCAAACTAGTTGATGCTGGCTGTACTTTTTACCATAATCATCTAATCGAAGAGGATGGCAGGAACCACCTTAACAAGTTTCATGATCCTTCGTCCTGTCATGAGAAACGAGTTTCCAAACTGACCTTATTAAAACCATGTATAAAATACTTCCAGGAGACTTAAAATGACTAGATATGAACATTAAAAGACTGTATAAATTCACTGTTGCATGAGGGTATATGACACCACTTTAAAAAGGGAGGGGACAAGAATCATAATAATCTAGAACTACTCTGCACTCAGATTGTTTTGCAAGTAAGTTTTCGTTCTTACTCGCCAATAAATACAGTGGAAATGTGATAAATATGATACATTTTAGATAAAGGTGATAAACTATATGTGTGATTTACCTAAGAATGATAGTGCAGTTTCCGAATCACAATGTCTATATTCAAAGAAAAGCCTTCAGACACGGCAGCTACAGATCAGAAGACTGGCCAAAACATGAACATCTGTATGTTTCAAGTTAAAATAAAAATATTTAGCTACGTGCTCATCACAGTTATAGTTTCCCGCTTTAGCTGACTTTTTGATTAATTGCACACTTTCCAGTCCCCGTCACACTGGACAAGAGGGCTTTAGCTGGAGTAGGAATTGCACATGCAAACAGCTGTGAAGGTGGAAATCACACTCTTCCCTACCCCTAACCCTCACACGGCCTTTCCAAAGAACAAAACATCCTGGGCTTCCCTGGTGGCGCAGTGGTTGAGAGTCCACCTGCCGATGCAGGGGACATGGGTTCGTGCCCCGGTCCAGGAGGATCCCACATGCTGCGGAGCAGCTGGGCCCGTGAGCCATGGCCGCTGAGCCTGCGCGTCCGG
>NW_006787891.1:1968878-1983537 GCF_000442215.2 Lipotes vexillifer | reverse complement strand
CCCCCCAAAAAAAAAAAAAAAAAAGGAACAAAACATCCAGACTCAAAAGCTATATCTGCACTACAAAAGACATACATGTATTTTTGGTTTCTGCCTATTTTTATAGAAGAATGGTAAGTTTCCTCACTTTCACAATGCTACATATTCAAGTTCAGAGATTCATTTGTCAACTCAATATAAGTCATTTTTAGGCTTTGTGTTACATTGCTTTCTAAATCTAGGCTTTCTGTGAAGGAAGGATTCATAAAATGAAGAATATGAAACTATGCAACTATCAGTTTTGTTTCTTAAACCCCCAAGGACCTCACAAAGTACAGCTAACCCATCCACCATTCCTCCTAGTAACACTAGTCCCACTAGGACTACCACCACTGTCACCACCACTAACACTATTACTACAGGCTTTTGTTTGACTATCAATTCCAAATGCAGATGATAAAGGGAAATAAATGCATAGGGCTTTGATATACGGCAGGCACTGAATCACAAAAGACTGTGTAATGTGAAATAATTCAGAGTCTATAGGTAAACAATTAACAATCTCATTCTCAGTATTTTACAGAGAAATCAAAGCTTTGGAAGTTGTATGTTTTATATCAGATGTCTGTCCTCACAGGCATGTTTAGTCTCCTCAAAATAGGAAAGTTTATCTCCCAACCTTATTTTCAAACAGAGGAGAAAAATACAAAGTAGAGAATATGTGAGATTCATATCAATGGCAGAAAGAAGGGAGACAACACAGTTTAATGTACAACTTTACCCTGAAATTAGAAGAAAAAAATGTGCTCTTTCTTTCCTGCTCCTGAAATTTCAGGAAGCACCAGGAGAATTTAAGAAATACCAGGAAGAAAGTTTATTTCAGTTTCATAATGCACACAAAACCTTCTGTGATAACATCTAAATCTGATAGATCAATAATGCATGTTATAGTTAGCTGCTTAATTATTCATTTTGGATGTAACCAAATAGGTTTTAAAACAAACTCCAAATGTGAAAAGAACTAGGAAGTACAGGTAGTGTAATCAAAAAGAAAAGTTTTTCCCCAAATGTAATTCTTATCTGGAAGATTATAAAAGTCTCCTCTAGTTTTCAAAATTAGAAAGAGATATTTTAATTAAGAGCTTTATATATATTTTTTACAATTATGTATGTTTTACGGACTATTACAAATGCTAAAAACAAATGTCTTAAATCCCCCATTTCAAAATACAGTACATAAAAATGGCATATATTACATTATCAAAAGGTTACAAGGTGACAAACTAGTGAATTTGAGTCTAAAAACATTATCCAAAGATAGGTAGTAAAAAGTGAGAAAAAGCAAACAAAGAGAACGTTCATTTGCGGGGGGCAAATCAAATTAGAAGACTAATTGAAGGTTGCTGTATATGGTTGCAAAGGCTGTTGATTGCAAAAGAGCAAAGCCAAGGGGGTGAGTGGGAGCTGTGTGCTTTTCAACAAGCATGTACCCACCAGGTTCAGAAGATACCTCTTCACACTTTGTACAAAAGCACTTTATGGACAAGCAGCAGTCCTGATCAGGAACAACATACTGGAAAGGCTGGAAAAAAACTTAAGTGAAAATGCAAAACTACTCCCATTTCCTTCCCCAAGTAATAAAATAGAAAAACAACAAGAATAAACAAAAACAAAACCAAGAGTAAGGATCTGAGTTTCAAAATGAATCCCCCCCCCCTTTTAGGCTAAATTATGAATACTACTAACCAAGCTGTCTTTGTAGGAACGCTTCCATCGATAGCTCTGGATTGTGCCTTCAAGTTTCCATCAGGACTAACTTAGTCACGCCAGAAACACACAGAAAATCTGAGTGTGCAAGTTTCCAGTACCATCAGCCAGGCTATCCAAGCTCTTATGATCTCACTCTGGCACATTCTGGCCAGCAGTCTAAGAGCCTTCCATCAAACAAGCCTAATTTATTTGACATTCATTAAGAATTTCACCAATTTTTAAAATTCATTAAGATACCAGGCAGTACCTCTCGGAGCAAAAAAACATGTTAGATAACTCTCTACGGTAAACATATTTTCTGGTCTTTGACAGTATAGTGTAAAAACTAGAAATGAAAGAAAGATAACATCACTTGAGTCCCCACTGCCGTGAATCTCTAGGATCCTGGAGGCCCACCCTCCCCGAATGCATGGAAGAAGGCAGGACTCAACACAGACGCTGCCTTTTAGAATTTGGGGATCTATGTTATGGTAGATGCAGCATCTGTAGCTTCAGATCAAGAATAACTTCTTTGTATGTTTGCTCGGAGGACTGAATGAGATAACAAACGTGTTTACAAAACACCCACATAGCATGGCATCTTGTCAGTTAATATACAACTCTTCTTATAATATTACTTAGAAATGTAGGTCTAAATAGGTTAATTTTATAAGGTCAAGTTTCCTTTATAACCTCCTCACTCTTTAAGGGTAAGAAAGTGAGAAAGTATTTTGATTTAGTCTGATTTGGTTTGGTTTTTAAAACTAATTGCAAGGCATGATTCTGGATTGGATCCTAGAAGAGAGAAAAAAATGCTATAAAGGACATTACTAGGACAACTGGCAAAATCTGAAAAAAAAAATCTGAGATTAAATAATAGAATTGTATCAATTTATGTTTGATTTTGAAAACTGTAGTGGGATAATGTAAATGAATAGCCACGTTCTCAAGAAAGAATCATTGAAAAATTTAGAGTAAAGGGCCTGATATCTGCTGTAGCACACACTCAAATGCTTCAGAAGAAAAGAAAGGAAGGAAGGAAGGAAGGGAGGAAAGGAGGGAGGGAGGGAGGAAGGGAGATGGAGAAAGAAAGAATGATAAAGCAAATGAGGCAAAACTAACAGTTGGGGAATCTGGGTGTAGGGTATATTGGAGTTCATTGTATTATTCTTGCAACTTCTCTGAAATTTGAAATTAGATTCAAAATAAGAAGTATAAAAATGTTCATTGAAAAATGATTAATCAACTGGGGCCACCCACTGGTGTGAGAAGTGCTGTCTACACCTTAATGGCCCTTCTGGTACTTTACCTTGGACTTTACTCCACTTTCCGCTCCCTAGGCCAGTGGCCTGCCCCGTGTGCAGGAATGGCTGAACTGAATTACGTGGACAGTGCTCCAATTATGTCCTCTTCTCATTCATCTTCCTTGCATGACTCCAAGTGAGCATGCGTGGGGGTGAGCTAATGATTTGTCGTGTTATCTCTGATGAGTACTATATTATTTGCATCATAATATTTTCATTTCTCCCCCCTTGCACATTATGCCAAGTTGACAGCAAGGCCAGCTAAGTTACTATAAGGGACTTTTAATGAAAACAATTATAAATTTAAAATAACTGTGTTTAAGGCATTTAACAGCCAGTAGGGTCAAGTGATTACAGCAGTTACAAGACCCATGGGACGTGTTCACACCAAAACAAAGTGAATAAATTACCTCAGCTGGTGCATGTAATCACTAAGTGACCACAGGGGTCAGGCAGAGTGAAACCTTGAAGACTCGCACGCAAAACCAATAATAAAAATTTATCAGTCAAAGGGGGAGAGGGAGGACGTCAAGAATTAGCGAGTCGAGTGATAGACTAAAAGCAGAACTGACTCTCCATGCAGCTTCAGGGCCAGGAAAATGATAGTCAAAAACCCAGGGGACAGCTGGAAAGAAAAGATTCCAGGAGACAATATGCAGGCGGGCTGGGAGGAGGTGGGAGAGCTGAAATGGAAATGACCTATGCAGTATCAGCAAGTTCAAAGCCAAACCCGGGGTCACTTTGGTACAAGGATGACTGTCTTTATCCAGAAACCTGTGGTGGGGTCTGGAAATCCGTTCGAAGGTTTCTGATGTAAGAACGTGATGTGATGTTAAAATAAAATGATCATCTCTAACATTTACACGGCACTTGACATCTTCTGAGGATGTCCCTCAAACGTTACCCTCACAACTCTATTTCTCCTTGTTGGAGAAAAGGGGTGGCTGAACATCAGGGAAGCAATGCATTTTGTTCATGGAAATACAACTAGGAAGTGAAGAAACCAAACATTTATTAAAGAGTCTCTATTTGCTAAAGACTCCGCTGGCAATACACTCTTAGGAGACTCATAATCAAAAGAGGAGATGAGAAGCCCTTGAGTAATGTGTGCTAACGGTCTAAACACCATACAGAGGGGAGGAAAAGATGACGACCAATTGGGAAGGCAGGGCCAGTTTCGTAACAGAGGTAACCTTTGAATTGGGCCTTAAAGAATGAACAAAATTCACAGAAGAAAGGGAACAAGGTTGGCAGGCAGGCAGTGGGACCCACAGGAGCAAATATTCAGTTATTCAGCAAAAATCTGTTGAGCGCTTACTATGCACATGGCACCATCCTTGCGACCTCATCAATGACAAGGAGCAGAGAGACACACCCCTGCTCTCACGGATCTTGCTTTCCTTCCTCTACCCATCCAATCAGCGCACATGTGTTGAGCAGCTCCTGCACAGAGGTATACTCTTGTAGGTATAGAGGATATGACAGTGGTAAATGGGACAAGTCCAGACCCTCACGGAGCTTGCATTCAGTGGAGGAAGACTGATAATAAATAAGAAGACACAGAAGTAGGAAAAATAAGATCTCACCAAGGAGGTCTGAGCAGAGACCAACAGACCCGGGAAATGGATAAGGTGGGAAGGACTTTGGACCAGCATGTGTCTGTGTCTGGAGGACTAACAAGAGAGAAAAGATATGACCATAAGCCCAAAGAGCTAAAGAGAGGGTGGAGAGAAGTATGTTGGGGAGGGAAGCTGGACAGATAGATTGAACCAGCTCATGAAGAGCCTTGAATGGCATAACAGACTTTACTCCATCAGTAAATGGTTCCTAAAATGCATTCCAGAAAATATGAGTCTGACGGCATAATCCATGGGAAGAGGGTCCTGTGCCTCTACTGCATCTGTAAAAAATGGTGATAACAGTATCAACCCACCTGAATGTTGTGAAGATATGAGTTAATTCTTGTAAATAGTCAGGCAATGGTGAGTGCTCAGTAAGCATTAGTTATTAAACGGTTCCAGGAAAATGAATGGTAGGCTGAGCCTTGGCAGTTTCTTTAGGTACAAGAGACACTCAAGAAGGAAAACTGACAAAACATAGTCATATTTAGATAGAGGAGGTTCAGGTGCCTGGGTTAATGGTCACGTGAATCAAAAACGGGAGTTCAGGAGAATGAGCAGTATTCGGAGGAGATACTAATTTGGTTTGAGATATATCGTCTTTGAGGTATCTGTGTACCTTCTACCATCTGTGGCAAAATACCTAGTCTCCAGTTAAATGCAAGTATCTGGAAAGAGAAACAGATTAAGATCAAATCAGGACTCCAGGCCACAAATAAAACCTCAAAGAATGAAAATAATCTCCCAGGTTTTTTTTTTTTTTTTTTTTAAACATCTTTATTGGGGTATAATTGCTTTACAATGGTGTGTTAGTTTCTGCTTTATAACAGAGTGAGTCAGTTATACATATATATATGTTCCCATATCTCTTCCCTCTTTGTCTCCCTCCCTCCCACCCTCCCTATCCCACCCCTCCAGACAGCCACAAAGAACCGAGCCGGTTTCCCTGCACTTAAGAGCATCAGTAAGAGCACTTTGAACAACCAAAAGGAGTTGTCCAATTAAAATATTATCACTAAAATATATATATATTGAACAGAATAGGTTATTGTTGTTTTAATGCCTGCTGACCTGAATAGGAGAGAGCCTTTATTATTTTTCCTGCTTTGGCCTATAAAGCTATTAACTGGGGTTTTCCTCTTAGCAGTTAACAATAGCAAAGTGAAGACGGCATCTAAGCTGTGTTCAGCCCTGACTCTTTCTGGTCTTGTGGAAGTAAAAGAGGTATGTTTGTAGACGACCTTCTTTGCTGGGAATTTAAGCCTTGGGTGACTAAACCCAGTATCTCTTTTGTCAGACGATACAGAGAGAATCTGGGAGAAATAACAACCCTGAAGGTGAGGTGATCAGTGTCACTCAACTAGGAAACAAGTTGAGAAGGGCTCTGCATGGGAGAAACCAGATGCCTCGAAGGACGAAACCTCTGAAATCAATCTCCTCTGAAGAGACTCAGCTTGGGCCCATGTGGGTTGGGACATATTTTGGTCTCAGTACTAGTGGTGACCACTGAGGCATCTCTTAGTGGACACGAATCTTAGGCCTAAGTGAAGGGCAGTTGCCTGTATTTTCCTCAGCTTTTGGGTGGGAGGCTAGAATAGGTTGGAGGGGGAAATCCTTTTCTGACAATTCATTAGAAATATTAACTTTTCCCAGCACCACTTATTGAAGAGGCTGTCCTTTCTCCACTGTATATTCCTGCCACCTTTATCAAAGATAAGGTGACCATATGTGCATGGGTTTATCTCTGGGCTTTCTATCCTATTCCATTGATCTATCTTTCTGTTTTTGTGCCAGTACCATACTGTCTTGATTACTGTAGCTTTGTAGTATAGTCTGAAGTCAGGCAGCCTGATTCCTCCAGCTCCATTTTTTGTTCTCAAGATTGCTTTGGCTATTCGGGGTCTTTTGTGTTTCCATACAAATTGTGAAATTTTTTGTTCTAGTTCTGTGAAAAATGCCAGTGGTAGTTTGATAGGGATTGCATTGAATCTATAGATTGCTTTGGGAAGTAGAGTCATTTTCACAATGTTGATTCTTCCAATCCAAGAACATGGTATATCTCTCCATCTGTTTGTATCATCTTTAATTTCTTTCATCAGTGTCTTATAATTTTCTGCATACAGGTCTTTTGTCTCCTTAGGTAGGTTTATTCCTAGATATTTTATTCTTTTTGTTGCAATGGTAAATGGGAGTGTTTTCTTGATTTCACTTTCAGATTTTTCATCGTTAGTATATAGGAATGCCAGAGATTTCTGTGCATTAATTTTGTATCCTGCTACTTTACCAAATTCATTGATTAGCTCTAGTAGTTTTCTGGTAGCATCTTTAGGATTCTCTATGTAGAGTATCATGTCATCTGCAAACAGTGACAGCTTTACTTCTTCTTTTCCGATTTGGATTCCTTTTATTTCCTTTTCTTCTCTGATTGCTGTGGCTAAAACTTCCAAAACTATGTTGAATAAGAGTGGTGAGAGTGGGCAACCTTGTCTTGTTCCTGACCTTAGTGGAAATGCTTTCAGTTGTTCGCCATTGAGGATGATGTTGGCTGTGGGCTTGTCATATACGGCCTTTATTATATTGAGGAAAGTTCCCTCTACACCTACTTTCTGCAGGGTTTTTATCATAAATGGGTGTTGAATTTTGTCAAAAGCTTTCTCTGCATCTATTGAGATGATCATATGGTTTTTCTCCTTCAATTTGTTAATATGGTTAATCACATTGATAGATTTGCGTATATTGAAGAATCCTTGCATTCCTGGAATAAACCCCACTTGATCATGGTGTATGATCCTTTTAATGTGCTAATCTCCCAGGTTTTGATACGTAGAAATAGTGCAGGATGAGAAATGGCATCAACACCCAGGCAGAGGATAAAGCCCCTCGGCCTGTGCAAAACTGGGTAAGATGTTTAGACTCCCTGAGTTCTAGCTGCCTAATTTATAAAATCAGGGAAATAATACTGACCATCAGGGCTGGATGCTAAAGGCAGTGACACTGCTCTCTTGTTCCCTTCTCCATTCTCAGCGCCTACCACAAAGCAGGAGCTGGTCCAGAAGAGATCACATGCAAACAATCCTTTGAGGGTGAAGTCCCTTCACTTTCTGGGATACAAGGATCCTGGTCCAGATTTAGGATTATATAGTTTGGGGGCTTCAATATTGCCTCTTAGCCAAACGGTTTGGAAAAGTTGGGGACTTTTTTATTTCCAAAGAGCTCCTTTTTAAATTTTATTTATTTATTTTTAATAGTGATACAATTTTCAAACAGTAAAGTGAGGAAAGATTCACCCATTTCAGGACAGTGTTTATGTGGTTTTTTTCTGTTAAGCTGATGAAGTAATGGTTATATGTGTCTTGGCCATGTCTATTTCTCTTTAGGAGATGGGGATATTTCAGCAAAGGAGGAAGCAGGGAGCTTTAGAAGTGAAGGTTCAAAGAATGGTTCAAAGCTCTCGTCTCAGCTCCTGGATTGGCTCACGGTATGACCCCAGTCTGTCCTTCTACCTTTCTGGATCTCCATCCATTGATCAGCAAGACAGGGGTAATACTGTGCCCATATCAACTTCCCTGGACCATTATAAGCATTAATGATCTAATATACTCAAAGGTACTTTGAGTCCTTTGGAGGAAAGATGTCATATAAATTAGAACCAGTATAATTAATGTAATTTAAGAAAATGGCTGGCCATAACAGAGAGGATTAGGTTCACATGGATCACAAAACGACCTAGCCTTTGTGTCCTCAGGTCACTGATGATCCTTTCCATTGGAACAAAACCCAATCTTACTTATTTGGGCATATTCAACTATTCTGTGTTTGTTTTTTTTTTTTTTTTTTTTTTTTTTTTTAAAGTACTGTACTTAATAAAATGACCTATACTTTAAAGTTAATTTTATCCTTATTGGGAAAATGTATTTATATATGAATTGACTCATGAAGTAATTCACTTTAGGATAAAAGATTCTTCAATATAAAGGACAAGTAAATAGTAAGCATAAATCAACTGTTATTTGGATTACACAGATACTCATCCTATACTGTTACAGACAGGAAAACAGGATCTCTGCATCCACCTGATAGAATATATAGGCAGCTCATAGACACTTTTATTTTAGAATGTCATACTAAGAAAAAAATAAACTCAGGGAAATTGCTTAGAAGGAGAAGCTATAAATAAATTTAAACAGAAAGAGAAGCCATTAAGTAAACTATAACTCTAGGGTGATAACTGGGAAAAACAAATTATCGGTCAAAAGCTGAAGAGTACAGCATGTCAGACACTGTTTTTTGTGAGCAAACTGAAAATTAAGAAACTTCTTTGATATTAAAACTGTAAACAATGAGAACCAGGGAATTCTAGGCTCTAAGAAACTGTCTCACACATTCTCCTCTATAAATCATGGGACAAGTCATCTTGTTTGCCCTTCTTAAAGCCTCTACCCTTTACCTCGTTATTAGATATGACTATTAAGTGGTCATAAAGTTATATCGCTGTAAACATTCCAATGAGGCTCTCCTGCTCAAATCATTTCTTTTTTTTTCTTTTTTCTTTTTTTTTTTTTTGCGGTATGCAGGCCTCTCACTCTTGTGGCCTCTCCCGTTGCGGAGCACAGGCTCCGGACGCGCAGGCCCAGCGGCCATGGCTCACGGGCCCAGCCGCTCCGCGGCATGTGGGATCTTTGCGGACCGGGGCATGAACCCACGTCCCCTGCATCGGCAGGCGGACTCTCAACCACTGCACCACCAGGGAAGCTCTCAAATCATTTCTGAAACTTTTCTTTGGGAACTGCTAGGCACGTTACTAGAAAGCAGTTGCCATTATGTCACATTATTGTTTTGCTCTGTTTTTACTTATTTATTTTTATTGAGGCATAATTGACATATCAGTTTCAGGTGTACAACATATTGATTCAATATTTGCATATATTGCAAAATGATCACCTCAGTAAATCTAGTTAATATCTGTAACTACACATAGTTACCACATTTTTTTCAGGTGATGAGAACTTTTAAGATCTGCTCTTTTAGCAACTTTCAAATATGCAATACTGATGTGTGTAACTATACTATAGTATATACTACTATACTATACTATACTATAGCATATAGTATTATTAACTATAGTCACCGTGCTGTACTTGACAGACCCATGACTTATTTATTTTGTTGCCATTATGTCACATCATTGTTTTTTATTCAAAATGGTATATCTCAACTTGCCCACTTCGCAAGCTCCAACCTTAAATGTGCAAACCACGCTTAGAAATCATTATGCGTAAGAATTTTAAAAATAAATTGAAATCTGCCATAGATAACCTGGCTAAAGCCTGGTGTGCTGGAGTTTGTAAGACAGGAAACTACTGGGCAGGAATGGCTTTCAGTAGAGACGATAACACTGTGTGCACGTGTAGGGGTGGCGAGTCAGTGGGCCAGATTCAAGGAGGGAGACAAGGGAGATGACGGGAGACTGAAGCCTGGCCTCCTCAGGTGTGTGGTTCACAGGTTAATTAGAATCCAAGGACACGTCTTTGTGTGTTGTGTGTGGGAAAGGAGACAGGGCCAGGTTTCTGGGGGCCAGGCAGGCCATGGTGCTCATCCTTTTCTATGCTCCACAGGCAGAGTGGGCCACCGGCCAGAGGTCACTGTGGCACAAGAGAATGTAGGGCTACCTTCCCTGAAGTTCTGGCGTCCCGGGGAATAAGAGAAATTCACCAGAAGGACAGAAAGGAGGAGTCATGGCAGCTTGGGTAGTAGGTAACATTTAGTGACCATTCACTACCTGTACACATTGGGTATTCATTATTATATTTAACCTCACCACAATCCTTGTAGGTTAGATACATTAAGCATTAATAACTCTCCTTTTACAGATGAATAAATAGAAGATCACAAAATTAACAACGTTGAAACCAGGATTTAAACACACACAGACTAAATCTGGTACTCACGCTCTTAACCTGACACCATACTGTCTTTTCATACATCAATACACACACACATGCATTCATACACCACATGACAGGATACACTCCCTCTATGAAGAGTAGTGAACTTGGTTTTTTTCTGTACAGTTATTTGCATTTTTTCACAATGAGTACGTAAGCTTTCACAATTAAAAAAAGAGTCTGTAGTCATTTTTAAAAAGCCCTTAACGGAGGAAGGTAACCTTCTCTATTGGGGTAAAAAAATAAATAAATAAAAAATAAAAAGCCCTTCAAGGGTGAAGATTTTCTGCCACTGAGGATATTCAAAAATATGTGATACCAACTCCCAAATACTACTGAGAGTATCAGAAAGAAATTACAATCTTTATATAGGGAAATTTGACAATACATATTAAACCCTTTTTTAAAGGTACATATCATTTGAAGCAACAATTCTACTTATAAGAAGATATCCTATAAATTAAGGATGTTTGCAAAGAGAGCACAAGAAGGATGCTCATCACACTGGTGCAGATAATAATAAAGAAAAATGAAAATACCATAGGTGTCTACTAGTAAAGATCTGGCTAAATAAGCCAGAGTGCACCCATTCAGCAGAATGCTGTGCTGTACTTTTATTTTTTAAAGTTACAGGACAATATGCATAACTCTATTAACTTTAAAAAATACTCCTTAAACAGAGATGGTGGCAAGGCCAAATGACCCTACCCATGCTTCTCTTCTTTCCCATGGGTTCCCTTCCCTCCAAGGTTCCTGCTTGCCATTGGGGTTACAAACACCATTCTCATCTTGCACTCCTTCTTGCGAAGCCTGCCTTTCCATCCTGTCCTTAACCTCTTCTCCTAAAACAATGTCCTTCTGGTTTCACTCTGTTGCTCTTCTAGGATAAGACAACATGAAATTAAACTCCCTTCAAGGGAGTCCAGGGGGAAAGAAAGCCTCTCCAATAACTACCATCATTTCATGAAATCCTAAAGGAACAAGAAGGACAACAGTGTTCAGCTATTATCACAGGATGAATAAGAAACTGAATGAAAACAGTCCTCACAGGACCAAGAACCCTAGAAAACTTCACCACTTCAAGTAATTACCAGTGTAGCCAGTAACTACAGAGCAAGGGCCAGAGTCCTCAGAACCATCTGCTGTGTACCTTGAGAAATGGGCTGCTGAGAAATGGTCATCTGTGTAGAGACTGACTATTATAGCAGCAGAGAACATGGATGAGGATGGTTAAAATAAAATCAACAAATTGTGAAAAGGAAAAAAAAATAAAAATATTCCTTAAACAAAAACACTTAAAGGGTAAAGACTTGCTGCTATTGAGGATATTCAAAATAGAAAGTAGAAAAATTTCTCAAATGCTACACATCGAATAGTAATTACTCTGGAGACAGGATTATACAGAAGAATGTATATTTTCTACTTTGCACATGTCAAAAACTTGAATTTCTATAACGTGTATCCTATTTATATCGAAAGTATGCTTTTTTGGGAAAAAGTATTTTAGCCATATTTATTGATGTGGAAAGTTGTTCTTGATATATTGTTAAGATGAAAAACAGACTACAAAACAGTATTACTGTAAGATCTCTGTTTTGGTAAAAAGCACTCATGTATATGTATGTGTACGTGTGTATCAATAGAAAACATTCTGTATAGAATCACCCTATTCTATTCAATAGAAAGCATTCTTTAAAAATGTTAACAGTGGCATCTCTGACCATGGGTACTTTTGTTATCTTCTTTCACTTATCTCTATTTTCTAAGTTATCAGGAATGAACATTACATGTATTATAAGAATAAAATAAATAGCCCAGGCTGTGAAAGCTTTTCCCAAAGACCAGCTCCAAAGCTTTGGGCCCATAGCAGGATCACTGGAAGAGGAACACATTCTCCTGGTATGATTATTCTGAAAGGGGCAAAATCAGTTTGTGTGTCTATGATCTGGGATGTTTGCTACAGTCATACTCTTATAACTGTGCCTAATTCAGTGCTCCTACAAATACAAAGAACCCTTTGCTTGAGATCTTCCAAGGAAGCATTTTCATTCTTTTAGGCCTGGAGAAACTGAAACTCAGAGCTATTAAATGACAACTGAGACCCAAGAAAAGCCATAATTTTAAGTTCATGGCATTGGTGCTGTGTTAAAAGGGATTTTGAGTGACTAGATTGTTAAACATCAACTTGGCTAAAAGAACAGGCCACCCAAGAAAGCTGTCTTTCTAATTATAATACAGGAAACAAAACAACCACCACAAACCCTTTTTAAGCATTTCTGCACAGTATATAGGAATCACTAACGATAGCCAACTGGATACATACTTGAGGACAAAAAGGCAAAGGAAGGGCAGGGCAAGACATTTTATATGCAGTACAACATAATTTTAAAGTTTTGGCCAAAAGTGCAGGCAGAAGAAAAGTCCTATCCTTTATGTTCATTCATTCACTCAGTGATTGAACAATCCTTTGTGTGCATTGACTATGTTCCAGGCCCTACTCAGAACTTGGGTGTACGAGGAGCACTTGTTAGGCAGGGGATAGACAAGGAAACAATGACATAACAACCACGGGAAGGGCTGCACAGATGCCTGAACAAAGTGTTAAGGGAAAAAGAACCAGTCATACAGAATGAAGGAGTTCTCCTGGAGCAGAAGGTCATTCCAGGAAGTGGGAACAGCGTTTGCAACAGGAAAGAGGTGTGGAAGGGCATGTGCATTCGGGGGATGGGAAGAAAGTTGGTGTGGGTGTAACTGAAAGTTGGAAATATGAAGGTGGGTGTGCAATCAAATGATAAGATCTCCATTTGTGCAGCATCCATGGGCATATATGCATATTCAAGAACAAGGTTACCACAAATATTCTAAAGATGAGAGGACAGAAGTGATCAGTAAAGAACATCAAAGAGACACAGGAAGACCAAAGGGGCAAAGTGAAGGAAGACCACACACGACCCACTGCCTCACAAAAGGTGCCTTCAGGCATTTCAGCCGTTTGGAATTTACCAGCAATAAAAACAATTACATTTTAACTGGCAATTAATCTATAGTTGGCAAGTTTATTTTTAAGCCTAGTCTGTGACTGTGACTGAGATACTTTTTTGCCAAGATAAAAAAGAAAATGCCATAATGGTTGAGTGGCTAGGATCCCAGTTCATCTCACCAAAGCCTATTCATTCATGACACCCCTGGAGCATATCTGAACTAACACATGAATGGGACTATAGGATTTAACTATCACCTTAAAAAGTATTTCTTTAGCAAAGACCTATCTGTACCTCTTTCCGACAACTCTGACATATGAGAAATGACATAGACCCACCTTAGGCTCTGAGCCTATATATGTGTTAGTGTGTATGTTTAGAAAGGTAGTTTTTAAAAAACCACCATTGGGCTTCCCTGGTGGCGCAGTGGTTAAGAGTCTGCCTGCCGATACAGGGGACACGGGTTCGTGCCCCGGTCGAGGAAGATCCCACATGCCGCGGAGCGGCTGGGCCTGTGAGCTATGGCCGCTGAGCCTGTGCATCCGGAGCCTGTGCTCCGCAACAGGAGAGGCCACAGCGGTGAAAGGCCCGCGTACCGCAAAAAACAAACAAAAAACACCATTTTACTGAGGATATAGTCCCTCCAGCAGGGATCCCAAGCCCCAGACTGGGAATAGAGAAAGACAGGAGAACACAAATGGAAAGTAGAGTCTGATAGACCTAATATCAGATCCTCAGGTCACCTCCTAGTCGTGTGATCTTAGGTAAGTTCACTTCACCAAGGCTCAGTTTTCCTCCTAAGTAATAAAGAAGCTAATAATAGCTTACTCATAAGTCATAGAAGGTACTCCACAAGTTATTCTGAGGACTGCATGAAATGACACATGTAACGGAGGGGTGGGGGAAGAGGTACGGCGTCTAGCCCCTGCCACCCATAGACAATACAAGTCTCAGTCCCAACAAGATCATTAATTATCTGAGTGACCTTGAGTAATTCATATAATCTCTCTGGCCTCAGTTTCTCCTTCCATTGAATGACGAGGTGGGGGCTTCCCTGGTTGCGTGGTGGTTGAGAGTCCGCC
>NW_006787891.1:1943894-1968701 GCF_000442215.2 Lipotes vexillifer | reverse complement strand
AAAAAAAAAAAAAAAAAAAAAAATGAGGAGGTGGGACCTCCAAGACTTCTTACAGTCCCAATATTCTGTCCCACTAGTGTAATTGTTAAGAGGGAGACCTGTCTTCAGCCTCTACTCTTATGCCTCTTTGGGCTCCCTCTTACACTCTAAATTCCTCTATGGCGCCAGTCCTTTCTAGTCTCTGCCTTTTGCATTCTATGCCGCTGGCTGTGTTGTCTCCCTCTACACTATCTGTTGAAAGTCCAGAGGCCAAGGGGTGTGTTAAGAATGGTACAAGCTTTATCACAGAGTATATTCTCACAGCAACCATGGGGTATATTATTATTATTACGCCCATTTTACAAATGAGAAAATCAAGGCTCAGGATTTTAAGCAACTTATCAAAGGCAGGGAATTCAACACAGGCTCTTCCCAGCTGCTCGTAATCATTACAGGCTGCATTACCTTTCCAACCTTTGGCTGTACCTAGTTTGGGTCCTATCATCTTATGACCCTGTGCCGCCTGCTTATCTCATAAACTACTCTGTATTAATAACTTTGTGTGTTCCTCCTGCCAGGTGGCGTATGTACAAATTAACCAGGGACCCACCATGTCTGAACCAACACAGAACTCGTGATGGGATTCTCAGCCCCTGCAGCTGGTAGGTCAGCGTGAGATTCAAGATGGGCAGAGCTTAACCACATCTTTAAAATAACAGCACATGGTCAAATAGCTACTCAACTTCCACATGAAGCTGCTGGAAGCTACCATATTTAATTCAAGCCTAAAGTCTGCAAGCTTCCTAGCTGCCATAAACCCACTCATAACACCACGGAATGGGAAAGAGCTCATAACTTGGGGGTCAGACAACCCCAAGTTTACTCACTGAGTGAATCTGGGTGGATTTCTTAGCCTCTCTGAGTTTCTTTTCTGCTAAATGATCTCGGGTAAGATAGCCCAGCTGAGCTCCAGGTTCCTCATCTGTAAAATGCAGATAACATTAGCAACCTTCAAAGGATATTATAGGGAGAGGAGTGCCTAGCCTATAGCCGAAATAGATTAGCCTTTTGGGAAAGTAAGGGAGCCTGGGGGATGGTCGGGCTGTTTCCAAGAATCAGGGTGGCCTAGACTAGAGAGATGGAAATGAGTTAGAGGTTCACTGGATCTCAGTGCCTGCCAAATCTGTGAGGAACCATTCTGGTGAGAGTTGAATGCCCTGTTATGGCAAAAGCCCTAGACTGATCTGACCCCTGACTCCACTCTCCTAGGCCACCTGGCAGCTGTTGCTGGAAGCGCTCTTTTCAGGTGAGAGGTTCCCAACTGAGCCAAGTGGTAGAGTGTCATCACACACCATCTCTCACCCTTGGAGCACCCTGAGGTTGCTGGGGTAACTGAGCTACTCTGGGCTTTCCCTATGGGATTCTAAACTTCTCTATCCTTACCCCGCTGTGGGCTCCCTTCAGCCTCACATTCTGCGTCCCTTGCAGAGACCTCTTCCTCCTGCCTCAGGAGATCAGAGGGGAAATGGGACGAGAAGGAATTGACCTTGCAATTGGACCTCAGCATTTTATTTCTTTACCTTTTTATTTCCTTAGTTATGGCACTTTTCCATCTATGGAGTACATTCCCTTATGAAATCTCCCTGTGTTTACTTCCATTCTACTAAATAATTCCTCTGATCTCCTCTTGTTTTTACCCTGTAAATATCTGCTGATGGTTCGTTCGCCACATTCCCCATTCAGTTTTTTTTTGTTTTTTTTTGTTTTTTTTTTTTTTCTTGCGTTATGCGGGCCTCTCACTGTTGTGGCCTCTCCCATTTGCGGAGCACAGGCTCCGGACGCGCAGGCCCAGCAGCCACGGCTCACGGGCCCAGCCGCTCCGCGGCATGTGGGATCCTCCCGAAACGGGGCACGAACCCGCGTCTCCTGCATCGGCAGGCGGACTCTCAAGCACTGCGCCACCAGGGAAGCCCCCCATTCAGTTATTAATGGCCCACAAAAACTTCCTAGCTGCAATCATTTACTGATTAATCTGCACAACAAACCCGAAAGACAGGTGGTATTAATCCTTCGTTCTACAGAGGGAAACCAAGGGGAAAAGCGAGGTTAACTCAGTTGCCCAAGGTCAGTGGCTAAACAAGATTATAACCAGGATCTATCCTGTCTTTTATTTCTGTAAACGCTTCCCACAGGGTTACTCCTTTACAAATCAACATTGTCAATGCAGCGAGATCATTTCTGTGTTGAGATTCAGTTGTCACAGAACAGTTTAAAACTGTCAAAATTCAACCCCAAATAATTTTGTCTGCTAATAGTTCATAAATACAAGTTGCTAAAATGAAGAGATAATAGTACTTGAAAGCAAATTTGACAGATGCAAAAGAGGAGTGAGAAGATCTGGATTATAGGCCCAGCTCTACCCCAAGGATACTCTGAGAAAGTCATTTAATTTCTGTGTATCTGAGTCATTTGTAAAAATGAGATTATGCTGAATGATATTTAAGATATCTTGCTGTTTTAAGTGAGATAACTGAATACCTACTGAAACAGTACAAAATATAAAGCTCCAATATCCAATGTTGCCAAGATCGTGGTAAAATTGGTATATTCAGTACACAGCTACAATCCCCTTGGAAAGCAAGATGCCAATGTACAGCAAGAATCATAAACAATTTCATATCCTTTGACTTAGTAATTTAACTCATACAGTATTTTACCCTAAGAAATAAGTCAATGGAAGCAAAAAGACATATACAAATGAAAACGCACATTTCAGTGCTAGCTTCAGAGGAAAAATTGTTATCAATTTAAATGTTCATTTTTTAGAGGGATGTC
The DNA here is from genome assembly GCF_000442215.2 of Lipotes vexillifer. Lineage (NCBI taxonomy): Eukaryota > Metazoa > Chordata > Mammalia > Artiodactyla > Lipotidae > Lipotes > Lipotes vexillifer. The sequence goes on along the minus strand of NW_006787891.1, from coordinate 1,965,887 downwards.
TTATTAAATAAACATACAGAACAATACAAATGTCATACTGCTATCAAAAAGGATAAATATGGAAGTTATGCAAAATCAATTAAAATCTTACCAATACTATGAAATGAAAACAGACAAAAGTAAAAGAGCAGATGTGTACCCTGATGTCAACTTTATAAAAGGTGGATAGATGTGCAAGGTCACAGGAAAACTCAAAATAGTTATGTTATAGTTAGGCTCATTGTTTTTAAAATATTTTAGCTGTTTTTAATGAATATTGTTTTCCATTAACACATATATTTTATCACTTAATCAATTATTTAAAAATGTCTCAAACCCTGCTTTAGTTTGATGGAAAAATGAATTTTCAAGTTTCAATTTTTGTTGGCTGACACATTATTCATGACATTATTCTTGCAGAGTGATTTTTACTCTTTACTATGTAATTCTTATACTCCTTTCCCTCACCTAAGAGGATTCTGAAAAAGATCTGTCATCTAATCTACGAAAAACCCCATGACTGCCTTGTAATGCTAATATTTGGCAACTGCCTGACCCAGGAGCCAACATTTTCCCCATAACCCCGACCTATGGGTGCCTCTACAGAAACCACAAAGTTGCTATTACCTTTCCACAGAGTGGAGGGTGGTTTCGTATTCCAAATTTTTGGAGCTTTACAGCAGGACATCTTATCTTTTCAGGGGTCTTAGGATACCCTTCTGGTTCACTTGGGAAAGCTGCCCCCAAGCAGCCCTGTGCTAGGACCCTCCCTTTATATACGGGCTTTTACATCCTCCTTCATTCCTTAGAAATGGTCTCTTACTAGTAGGTCTTCACTCATAATATCTGGGAAGGATTGCAGAGCCAATGAATTAAAAATATGATTCTACGTCTCATGTGTGCCAATGAATGCCCTCATTAAAGCAGAATGAATGAGAGGAGATTGGTTTCAAAGCTTTCCATCCCTTTGCCCCAGAGCCACCGAGGCCAGGCACTGAAAGGATGCACAGTAAAATTAAATATCTAAAAATTCATCTTTAATTAACAGAATTGGATTAAAGCTAGACACCACCGCATTTCATACGAGAAATGGCTGAGCTAGCTTCCAAGTGCTCTAATTCAATTAGGACGCAGTGAGTGACACTCGGACGGGAAAGGTTAATTGGGGGTGCCAGAACGCAATCATTCCTTACCTAACCAGTCATTAAACTTCTTAACCTCTGAGGGCAGTCCCAGCTCGGTGAAATCGCCTGTGTGGAGAAGGATGTCCCCATAAGGCATCTGGATACCATCTGTTCTGGAGTGTGTGTCTGAGATGCAGACAAACCGCGTGTGGCCCGCTGGTTTTGGAGTGTCATATGGGATGGGGTCGACCCTAAAGTAGACATAACAGATCCCATAACAGTTAAACATATTAGAACCCTCGTAATTGTCATCGCACATACATATTGACTGTTATCCATGAACACACCCAGACAAACCGATGCAAAGACAGAAGGGCCCATTGTAACAAGGAACACTTCTGGGTGCAAAGGAGATAGCATCTCCCGTCTACAAACCCACTGGGCAAATTCAAAGAGTCTTACTTACCTGGTAGGAAAATTAAAAGGCCAGACTATCTTACACGTAGAGTCAGAAATAACTCAGGAAATCAAGAGAGTGATTAATGGTGAAGTTTAGGGATATCGAACCCAACTGGGGAAGTAAAATGATGCTCTTTCCTCTCTCATCAAGCTCCAATTGATCCCACTACTCATTAGGAAATGGATAACTAATTTATTCCTCCTTAAACATGCATAACTTAAGCAATGAACTAATTTATGAAGAACATTCTGCACATGCTTTGCCAACTGAGATGTGAAGAGTCATAGTATTTGTATTTAATTTCCTTTCTAGAACCATTCAACACCTTTTATCTTCTTGTTTTCGCAGGGAGATTCACAAATCAAACTGTGGGGACGGAAGGTGATGCCGAAGTAACAGGGCTTTTTAAATAAAACACTGGATGTTCCAACAACTCTGTCCAGCTCCTTCTTTACCACCATGAATTATCTGCTGTCCCAGTTACACCTTAGGTTACTTGGAATGCTCAAATGCCTTGGGCAAAGATTCTATTCAGTACAAATAGTAAACCTTTTAATGGGTGTGTATAGATCTACATATGCATTAATATATGTTCAGTTTTAGAGACCTAAGCACTGTGAAATTACCACTAGGGCACAAGAATCAAAAGGCAAAATGATCCACCCGAAGCAAAGAAAGTGAAACAGAACATTCTCATTTAATTGAGTGTAACAAAGTGTGCTAAATAAACTTGGCAAAGAAATGCAAATCTGACTCTTCAAGCATACAGTTTTAATTATTTAAGGGGTTTATAGCAGAGTTAAGGGTGCTTTAACTATATTAACTCAACACTGACAGCTTCCTGTAATTTCTCTGCAGGAAGGTACACTTACTTTGGATTATGGATGAAAAGAAGCAGTTACCAATGCAACGAAAAGGTCACAAGAGAAGCAAATACACAATGTGGAGATGAGAGTGTAAAACGTTAAATAAGGAACAATATTTCATATCACCGCCCCACCCTGGGTCATTAAAATGCAGCAGAGAACACAGGGAAAGCTCAACACAAGATTCCCTGTACATGTTGCCTCTAAAGGCTTTGTTTAATTTTTTGTTCCTTTTTCCACTTTTTAAAAAAGAAACAATCTGTTTGAACAATGGCAATTTTCGTGAAGGAAATAAAGACATCAGTATACAACCTGGATAGTCCTGCATTTCTTTAACGGTTAATCTTTTAATTTAATTTTATCTTTGTCAGAGAAGAAGGAAAGTAAGGAATAAGAAAGGAAGGACGGAGGGACTGTGAACTGGTGAAAGCAGCGAGTCTCATTGGAAACCCAAAAAGAAAGTTTAACTTCTGCAAAAAAAAAAAAAGGATTTTTCCTGTAAAGGTTAGAAATTAACAATGCTGTTATCATGGAGAAAATTCACTAATCCACTGACATCTCATGAGTAACTTGGAAACCCTCATGATTATATCCAACGTTGATTTTTTTTAAATATATATAAGGACTTCCCTGGTGGTCCAGTGGCTAAGAGTCCACACTCCCAATGCAGGGGGCCCAGGTTCGATCCCTGGTCAGGGAACTAGATCCCACATGCCGCAACTAAGAGTTCACATGCCACAACTAAAAGACCCACATGCCGCAACTAAAGATCCCACAAGCGGCAATGAAGATCCCGTGTACCGCAACTAAGACCCAGCACAACCAAATAAGTAAATAAAAATAAATAAATATTAAAATAAAATGTATATAAAAATGTTTGTCTGCCTTTCCATTACTGAGACTATTATACTCGGTCTCAAGATTCAAATTGTATCAATTGATATTGGCTATCTTTTTTTTTTTTTTTTTTTCTTTTCGACAAGGCAGAGCACAGGCTCCGGACGCGCAGGCCCAGCGGCCATGGCTCACGGGCCCAGCCACTCCGCGGCATGTGGGATTCTCCCGGGCCGGGGCACGAACCCGCGTCCCCCGCATCGGCAGGCGGACTCCCAACCACTGCACCACTAGGGAAGCCCCTATATTGCCTATCTTCTAAAAGTATTTTTGCCAGGGAATGAAGAACTGTTCCCTGCCGCAGCAGACTGTGTCACCCTCTGAAAGTGATACGTAATATTCTATTCTTATACCTAAAGTTAAGATACTCGCCAGATTGGGACTGTGCACATGTATACTGAAACCACCAACATCTGAAATGAAACCACTGGACTTTATATGAATAAATTCAATATTTATATATCTTTATTTTCCAGTTCAGTTCTCATCCTGATGGTAAAGCATAGACAATCCCGTTTCTTTCTTTCCACAACTCAGCTAAGCTATGGGCACAACTACTGCATAAAAATCCTTTAGGAGTCCATCTGAATTTATCAGAGGGACATCAGAGTCATCATTTTGAATTTATAAAGCAGAAAGGAGCACAGATATATGCTATGAACCTCTTCAGTTTAGAGAAGTGAATCATCATGTGGTACATGATATGTTTTTTAGCTCTCTGCTGGGAGGTCACTTTCTATGACTTGAAACACCAGTCAAATTTTTGAGTGGCTTCAACATCCTCCCCCACCTTTCTGCCTCCTCCAGAGAAACACTCAAATGTCCAACATCATTAACAGTGAAATAAAGGCCAAGAGATTAAAAAAAAAAAAAAAAAAAAAAGAGGGGAGAGGAAGAAGGAAGAAAAATGTGTCTTGTCAGCTTTCAGCTGAAATAAAAGAATGAGTCAGAGGGACACAGGAGGGCTGAGAGGGCCCACCCATCAACACCACCAACCTGATGTCATCAAAGAGAAACAATTAGTAGATGTTGGGGAGAGATATGGAGGGTTGACTCAAGGTAGAAGATTGGGGGATATAAAGATGCAGATACAGAATTTACATACATCCCCTGACCCAGAGACACTGATGTTCTTTGTTATGCACAGGACTAAGTACAGGAAGACAAGATGGTGCAGCCTGTCAGAGCCATACTGAATAACATGACAAATATCACCTGGGGGGTCATCGGAAGGAAGGCATTTCCACCCAAAGGCATTCAGAGCTGAAAATAAGATATCTACTAGAGTAGTCAAGTTGCCATGGATATAATGAAAGTTGAGACAACCCTAGGGAAACAACTATTTCCAAATTGGGTATTAGGCAAACGCCCTGAAAAAGGCAAGACAGCCAAACATTTTCCTGTGAAAGCAAGTTTAAGGGAGACCCTGACTGCTATGGGAAGATCTACCTGTTCACATTGTGGGAAGACCCTCCCGCTGCATTTTCCTTCTTAGTTAACAGCCTTACCGCTTACTGCTTATGCTGCTGACTTCTCACATGACCTAACATTTCCCCTAGGGAATCATGTCAAATATCCTAGCAAGTGAGTCTCTTACCAAGGCAATCTAACCCCCAGAGCTAGATTCAAATAGCAGACTGAGATTTGCACGTACATCTGAGTACACCCAGGGGAAAACAAGATGACATGGGAAGATGAGAAGAAAACACAGCATCATAAAATCCCAGAGCTGGACAAAACCTTAGAGAGCATTGGGTTCAATTCTTCATATGAAGCTTGAATCTCCTCTATCCCTTCCCTGCCTAGTTGACATAAATTTTCTCTCCAGTGTTTCCAGAGAAGGGGAGCTCCTGAGTCCCCTCTCCTTCCCCCAGGGCAGCCCATTCTGGTTATTGATAGCTCTACTTGCTAGAAAGTTTCCGATCCAGAAACTCTGAGAAAGCTGAGCGTGGTCCAAAGTGACTTGGCCTGGAGCCTGAAGACTGAGTAACAATTTGGCCTAGCTATTTGTTTCAGGCAAGTTATTTCATTCCTTTAGCCTCAATTTTCTCCTCATCTGTAAAATGGGAATAATAATGCCTAGTCTGTTATATTACTATAGGATATAAATTGTCAGGCACTAGATTGGCACACAGCACATGCTCTGAAAGTAAAGATGCAGAATGACGTAAGGGTGGGGGCATGTTTGGCTATAAAGCCAGACAATCTGGTTCTGAATCCCACTCCACATTTATTAACAGTGTGACACCAAGCAATGTGCTTAATTCCTGTGCCTTGGATTCCTTACCAATAAAATGAGTATACAAATAGTACCTGCCATGAGGTACTCATAGGACTGCCATGAGGATGAAAAAGAATAATGTACAAATAGTGTACTCAAGAATAATGTACTTAGAACAGTGCCTGACACACAGCAGACAATAAATGCTAGGGTTTTGGGGTATTTTTTTTTAATTCAGTGGAAGTATTTTTACTACTATTAGTAGTTAGTTTCTCTGACCTCCATCTCTCCTTCTGTTACAAGGAGATAATAACAGCTGCCACACAACTTGATGAAATTAAAGGAGATCACACAAACAACAGCCAGCACAGCACTGGGCACATAATCCACAGTCAATAAAAACATTCACTTCCTTCCTGTCACTTCCTTCTTAATCCTAGTTCTGCACTCTGAAATAGCAAAGGAGAATTCAGTCCCTTTTCCGTTTGACAATTCTTCAGATATTTGAGGACATGTATTACAATCCCCTGAAATCTTCCCTAACCTAATTGAGTAGCCACATTTTCTTCAATTTTTTCCTTGCGTGATAGGATGTCAAGTGCCCCCAGAATCCTAGTGATCTCCTGAATACAATCTGATTGGTCAGAACCCCTCCATCTATAGTGTCAGAATTCATGGGCCACGTGGATTCATGGGCCAGTGAACTGTTTATCCGAGACAAATTCTAGTACAGGCGATGGAGAACCAACAGAGCTGGAAAGTCCCTGGAGGACTTTCCTAGGCGAGGCCTGAGTTAACATCTTAAATGGTTTTCCAATTAAGTCTCCAGGTTTTGTGCCAAGCCTCAAATCTTGTTCTTAAAGCTTGATTGTCAAATGTTTATATATCCTATGGCCTATTCAAACAAATAAAACATTCTCATTTATTCCATCTTGACCCATTAGAGTTTTTTACCCATAAAAAACTAATATGACAATATTATTGCTTCCACTATGGAATCCTCTTCTGGCCATATTTGATATTTTTTCCAATAACAAATGTACACAGTGTTGCAAGTCCTATTGACAGATCTTCAGAAAAGCTGTAATCATGTGGTTTGTTATGACATGTATTTCTTCTTTAGGCCAAGAGTGCAGTAAAAGCCTATTGTACACAATTAGCTTACAATTCAGCGTCAGGGTAGACTATAACCCTTACAAAACATTTGAACAGGATTTCTATGTATTTATCATCCCCCATTCCACTTGAAAACCCCAATGTTGTGCTTATGCATTCCACTGACTTTAAAAAGTTTTCGAATGTGACATTAAAGCTTTCATTTTTACCCTGAAAATTCAGATGGCATGAGAGTTAAAATTAGGTTTGTGATGTTACACCATCCTCCCTAGACATAAGAATTCAGTCCCTTCTCCACTTGACTGTTTGATAAAGATATGTAAAACCTGCCAGCAAAACAATGAATAAATAAATACCAGGCTTAAGTTAGTACAGTGACACAATTTTTAGATTGGAAGGGCTTCAGAGATGATCTAATCCCGTGTTTCTCTTCTTTGAATATCCTCTTCACAGTTTTTGCCTTTCTGTGTATACTATTACTTAATTTTTGTTAAGCGTCTTACAGCTTTTACACAATTTTTTTTTAGTTTTTCCCTAAACAATATCATCTATGAAGTCATGACGTGGATACACGTTGTATTTTTCAATGACACATTAAAAGAAATAGGTAAGTACTAAAATTGTTTAAGGTTTGTCCACTCTACAGAACCAGAACTCAAGTTTTCTAACTTCCAATTCACTTCTCTTTCTACCAACTTAATTTTGGAACCTAAAAATATACCTGCACTTGGAGAAAAAGATGATAAAAATTATAAAATGAGAGCAAATCAACCACCTAAACTCTTGTAGCCATTAATATCTAGAGAGACTGCTCAAAATTATTTGAATTAATTGTCAAAACGATCCAAGTTTTAGGGCTCCATACACTGACACCCTCAATTCTTATGTACATTATCCAGTTGAATGGAGTCTCTTAAAACTTCAAAAACCACACGTTATAGTTCATAGGGAAAATAAGAAATATAAAATTTGATTTTTAGAATATTGGTAAAGATAAAGAGTGTTCCTCATTCTCAGAGATGTCAAGTCAGACTGATTGTGAATGTTTCCAAATACAGGTGTCGTTAGAGGGGCTATTTTAGTTGAGAGACAAGCCTCATTAAAAAGAGCTCTGGTTGTGGTGTCCAGGGCCTTCCTACACTGGTCATCAATTAGCTATGTGACCCTGGGCAAGTCACTTTCCCTCCTATAGCCTCTGTTCTTCAAGTATGAAAAGAGGGGCAGGACCAAATGATGCCCAGATGACTAGCTGCTTCGTTCCTACACCACTAGGAATCTGTGCAAGACCTCAGAAACAAGTCAGTCTTGCAAGCAGCTTAAAGCATGTTCTTTCTCTTCACAATTTTACCTTCTGGTCTCCAGACAATGCAAAGGTGAACACAGTCCAGATCCATCCAAATATAATCAGTATTAGCCAGACCTTACATATAAAGAGAAGTGAAACTGCAATTTAGGGCCATAGATGGAGCTCCCAGGTATTTCTAGTGTAAAAGAGAACAAAGAAGCCAGAATCCCAGTTACCACAATAAAACAAAAATTAAAGGATGTGGGATTTAAATAGTTCCTTCAGAAATGGGGCTGTTCTTGTTTTGCTACAACTTTGAGCTGGTAAAACTCTCCCAATTTAGCCATCATGCCCCAGAACAGTAACGGTGCTGAAACACAGTAAGGAAGCATAACAGAACCAGATGCATAAATATACTCACATTTGTACCGAGGGCACTGCTTTCCTTTAACTGCTGAACTGCTGTATCAGCACTGTTCTACTACCAACTAATTAGAGCTAACAAAGCCCACTGCACGGAGTGTGTCTCGTGTCTCATCTATTTTTTCCTAGTACAAAAGTACAGCACTGACATTCAATGAATATTAAGTGGTAACAATTTAATTCTTCGTGCACTGCACGCGATAGGAATTCCTGGTCCTTCTGTTGGTCCCACTGGAGGGGTTTTGGTGCCCATCAGGCTAACTACTGTAGGAGCCACTGAAGCCTCTCAGATGGCATATGGTTGGGTCATAAGTATCCCACTGGAGATGTGTTGTCTGGGGTTAAATGTTTCCTATTCTTTTAACCTAACAACCAGGTTAATCGGCTTACACTTCTGGATACTGGCCTTGCAATTGAAAAAACAAAAAAAGGCACGTGACACTGTACTGAAGGCCTGTCATTCCACACAGTCAGTCAGTAAGGTAGTCAGTCAGTAACAATTTCTTAAGCATCTACCTACGTGCCAGGTGCCATGGCAAGTCCTGGAAGACAAAGAAGCAACAAGGGTGTTTCCTTCAAGGATTCTGCAGTCGATCTGTCAGTTCACGACAGGCATACTTCAGAGAGATTGTGGGTTCGATTCCAGACCACCACAATAAAGCGAATATCACAAGAATTTTTTTGGTTTCCCCATGCATATACAAGTTATGTTTACACTATACTTTATAAAGCGTGCAATAGCATTATATCTAAAAAATTTTTTTAAATGTACATCTTTAATTTAAAAAAATTTGTATTGCTAAAAAATGCTATCATCTGAGCTTCAGTGAGTTGTAATCTTTTTGCTTGGTGGAGGGTCTTGCCTTGATGCTCATGGATGTTGACTGATCAGGATAGTGGCTGCTGAAGGCTGGGATGGCTGTGGCGATTTCTTAAAATAAGACAACAATGAAGTTTGTCGCATCTACTGATTCTTCCTTTCACAAATAATTTCTCTGTAGTATGCCATGCTGTTTGATAGCATTTTATCCACAGTAAAACTTCTTTCAAAACTGGAGTCAGTCCTCTCAAACCCTGCCACTGTTTTAATCAGCTAAGTTTATATAATATTCTAAATCCTCTGCTGTCATTTCAACAGTCTTTACAGCATGTTCACCACGAGTAGATTCCATCTCAACAAACCATTTTCTTTGCTCATCCATAGGAAGCAACTCTTCATCCATTAAAGTTTTATCATGAAATTGCAGCAATTCAGTCACATCTTCAGGCTCCACTTCTAATTCTAGTTCTCTTGGTATTTCCTCATATGCAGTTACTTCCTCCATTGAAGTCTTGAACCTCTCAAAGTCATCCATGAAGGCTGGAATCAACTTCTTCTAAACTCTTGTTACTGTTAATATTTTTACCTCTTCTCATGAAACACAAGTGTTCTTAATGGCATCTAGAACAGTGAATCCTTTCCAGAAGGTTTTCAATTTACTTTGCCCAAATCCATGACAGGAATCACTATCTGTGGCAGCTACAGCCATACAAAATGTGTTTCTTACAATGACTCCTTGATCCACAAACTTGAATGGATGCTGTGTTAGCAGGCATGAAAACAACATGAATCTCGTTGGGCATTTCCATCAGAGCTCTTGGCAAACCAGGTGCATTGTCAATGAGCAGTCATATTCTGAAAAGAAGGTTTTGTTTTGTTTTGTTTCTGAGTAGTAGGTCTCAACACTGGGCTTAAAATATTCAGTAAACCACGTTATAAACATATGTGCTGTCATCCAAGCTTTGTTGTTCTATTTATAGAGCACAGGGAGAGTAGATTTAGTATAATTCTTAAGGGCCCTAGGATTTTTGGAATGCTAAAGGAGCACTGGCTTCAACTCAAAGTCACCACTTGCATTAGCCCCTACCAAGAGAGTCAGCCTGTCCTTTGAAGGTTGAAGTCCGGCATTGACTTCTCCTCTCTAGCTATGGAAACCCTAGATGGCGTTTCTTCCAATATAAGGCTGTTTCACCTACATTGAAAATCTGTTGTTTAGTGCAGCCACCTTCATTAATTATCTCAGCTAGATTTTCTGGATAACTTGTGGCAGTTTCTGCATCAGCACTTGCTGCTTCACCTTGCACCTTTGTGTTATGGAGACATCTTTCCTTAAGCTTCACGAACCAACCTCTGCTAGCTCCAAGCTTTTCTTCTGTGACTTCCTTACCTCTCTCAGCCGTCACAGAATTAAAGAGTGTTAGGGCCTTGCTCTGGATTAGGCTTTCACTTAAAGGTAAGTGAAAACCTAATCTTGCTGGTTGGATCTTCTATCCAGACCACTCAGCAATAAGGCTGTTACACTTTCTTATCATTCATGTATTCAGTGGAATAGCACTTTTCAATTCTTTCAAGAATTTTTCTTTGCATTCACAACTTGGCTAAGTGTTTGGTGCAAGAGGCCTAGCTTTCAGCCTATCTTGATTTTCCACACGCCTTCCTCACTAAGCTTAATCACTCCTAGCTTTTTATTTGAAGTGAGAGACATGCAACTCTTCCTTTCACTTGAACACTTAGAGGCCATTGCAGGGTTACTAACTGTTGTAATTTCAATACTGTTGTGTCTCAGGGAAGAGGGAGACCAGAGGAGGAGAGAAAAGGGGAATGGCTGGTTGGTGGAGCAGTCAGAATACACAAAATATTTATAGATTAAGTTCCTCGTCTTATATGGGGCATGGTTTGTGGCGTGCCATAACAATTACAATAGTTACATCAAAGATCACTGATCACAGATCACTATGACAAGTATAATAATAATGAAAAAGTTTGAAACATTGTAAGAATTACCAAAATCTGACACAGAGACACAAAGTCACCAAATGCTGCTGGAAAATTGGTGCCGATAGACTTGCTCAACACAGGGTTGCCACAAACCACCAATTTGTAAAAAACACAGTATCTGCAAAGCACAATAAAGTGAAGCACAATAAAACTAGGTATGCTTGTCTTCAACAAATGTTTATTGGCCTGCCTGATTCCTGCTCAGTCATTTAGTTATTTCACAGGCATTTGTTAAGCGCCTTCTCTGAACCATAGATTGTGCTAAGCACTGGGGAGACAGCTAAAGCCAAGTCCCAGATGGTCTCTGCGATATGTAAACAGGTGATTTATGAAACAATTTGCAAAGTACTATAATCAAGGATGTGCATGGTACTGTGGGGTAAAGGAGAAAATGCCTGGCATTGCTTGAGGGCTAGGAAGGACAGGGGACAGTACACAGGGCATGGAATACAAGGTAGAGTGTCAATTTCAAATGCCTGGGACAAAGGATCTTCGGCTCAGAAAGAAGAGGCATGAGAGTGGCCTAAAACTGGAATTTGAATTGGAATTTAAACAAACACAGGACTTGGAAAGTCAGGCAGAAAAGAAGGGCTGTCCAGGGAACAGTGGGCACTGCGTGCAAACACTGAGCTTACTCAGGGACCTGTGAGTAAAGAGGCATGGCCAGAGCACAGTCGCTGTGTCAATGAGCAGTGGGAGGTTTGAAAGGCTGGTGGCATTGGGGATCACACCACAGACAGCCAGACTGTGGGACCTGAACCAGTCCTGGAGGCTGTGGGAAACTTCCTCCTCCTTCACTTATTGAAAGGTGCAAGGGGCCACAAAGAAAGCTGGCTTTAGGAAAACTGATGTGGCCCCTGCAGGATGTGAGGGTGATGGAGATGGGGGTGGGGGGCAATAAAGGAAAGGAGGCTGACTTGAAATTAACTGTAAAAATCTAGACATATGATGATAAAGCCAAGCCCAGTGAAAACAGAAAGGAGAGGATATGAAGGAAAGGCAATAGAAACCTGATGACAGGGCTTCCCTGGTGGCGCAGTGGTTGAGAATCTGCCTGCTAATGCAGGGCACACAGGTTCGAGCCCTGGTCTGGGAGGATCCCACATGCTGTGGAGCAACTAGGCCTGTGAGCCACAACTACTGAGCCTGCATGTCTGGAGCCTGTGCTCCACAACAAGAGAGGCCGTGATAGTGAGAGGCCCGCGCACCGCGATGAAGAGTGGCCCCCGCTTGCCACAACTAGAGAAAGCCCTCGCACAGAAATGAAGACCCAACACAGCAAAAATAAATAAATAAATTACTAAACTCCTACCCCCAACATCTTCTTTAAAAAAAAAAAAAGAAAAAAGAAACCTGATGATATCACAAACAGAAACTATCATGAGTATACTGTAAACGAGGACTGGAGAAGTAGTCAAAAATGAACTACAACATCCTACATGATTACAGCTCCTGTAGCTTCATCCTGTCCCCATTTTTTATCACTAATCTTATGCTACAGACTGAGTGTCTGTGTCCTGCCCTAAAATTCCTATGTTGAAGCCCTAATACGATAGTATTTGGAGGTGGAGCCTTTGGGAGGTAACTAGGTCAAGAGGGTGGAACCCTCATGAATGGAATTAGTGGCCTTATAAAAAGAGACACAAGAAAGATGACCTTGACAGAGCAAGAAGGGAGCCATCTACAAGCCAGGAAGGGGGCTCTCACCAGGAACTAAACTGGCTGGCACCTTGATCATGGGCTTCCCAGCCTCTGGAATCATAAGAAATAAATGTCTGTTGTTTAAGCCACCCAGTCTATAGTATTTGTGATACCAGCTGACTAAGACATCTGGATACTGACATAGAATTTTTTGGCTGAAAATAACGATGGTAATGACGAGGAGCAACAGCAACACTTTTCACCTCAAAGCCAGGTGTGTGATGCCCTTCATCTGGACAGTGTTCATTTAATCCCTACAGCAGGTAGGCCCTGTCTTTCTCCCATTTTACACATGAGGAACCTCAGACTCAGACTAAGCAGAGGCACAAGGCCAGTAGGTGGCTCTGTCCCAAGCTGACCACTCAGTGTCTGCTCTGTCATCCGCCAGCTTTACAACCTCCTCTTACACAACACAACACACAGAGATATAAGAGCAGGTTCTGTCCTAAAATGGGGCACACAGTTTTTTAAATTAATAATTAATCATTACAATTACAACCTCTAGAACAAAATATGGGTCATTTCTGAACACTTGATCCACCTGAAAACATGTCTTCAACTGGCTCAGTCCAGTAGAAAGAATGTTAAGAGACATAAAAAACACAACCATTTACTTTTTAAATGTTGGGGGGATGTTCATGAGAAGATGTTCGATCTAACTGATAAAAAGGGGGTTTTTCTTGTATTAAAACTCTGCCAAAGGAAACCAAATTCTATTGTCTTTTTCTACTTCCCAACTCATCAAAGCCAAGTTTTCCAAGTCTTAATGTCTCACGAGTAGCTGTTAATGGAATTCATTATTTAGTTAATCTCGCTTATCAGAAGTGCAGGTAACTTCATATTTGCATGGCTAATGGGTCTTCTTTAAAGTGTGTAGCCAGATGTTGGGTTTTAATGGTCCTTAACGTTTTTTCCAACTTTGGGTTGAGTTTATTGACTTACTTTCAAAATATCAGTTGTCCCTAAGGCAGAAAGACCATTTTTAGCTACATATGGGACATCACGTAAGTCCATTTCAAGACAACTGCTTATTTGTAAGGCAACTTAACATGATGCCAACATCTAAAGACCTTTCAAAACTAATCCAATACAATAATTTTCCGACTCAATATATGTTACTCTGGAGACCGGTTGGTGACAATGAGAGAATGTTTTTACCTTACATATTTATCTTCTGCTGAAATAGCTAGTCTACTCTTCAACCATAGAAATTACAGTTCCCACACAATGGTAGAATCAATAGAGGACAACTTCCCTCTCCGGCAGTGAGTACTTACTACCTTGGGTAGAGTATTTCACAGTTTACATTTCCGCATGGTTATCTCAGGGTTGGTGTATCCAAGGTACAGACGTGGTGGGCAACTTGCCCATGATCACCCAGCTAGCACGTGGTAGAGAAAACATTAAAATCTAGGTCTGACTGCATATCCAGTAGTAGATTTACTTTGAATAATAACAAAGGGAAATGCCCTCTCCCATGTTACAACTTCAGCTTAGCACTGGCCAACCTCTGCCCAGGTTTCCCTCTTGAGTGACATTGGCAAGGTCTACCAATAGGTGTGACTAGTAATTAGTCCTTCACCCCAAGCTTCTGAGTTAGCCATTTTAATCATTTAGTCCAGGGTCAGCAAGCTGTAGCCCAAAGGCAAAATCCAGCCCAGTGCATGTTTTTAGAAAGAAAGTTTTACTGGAACACAATTATATTATTTGTTTAAATATTATTATGGCTGCTTTTGAGTTACAACAGCAGAGTTTCACAGTTGTGACAGATGCCATATGGCCTGCAAAGCCTAAAATATTTACTATCTGGACCTTAACAGGAAAGTCTGTCCACTCCTGATTTTGTCACTCAACATTTATTAAGCAACAACTACATGACACTTTATTACTAATAATAATACCTGAAATTTAGTAGTATCTACTATGTGCCAGGGGCTTTTCCTGTATTATTACATTTAATCCCCTCAAGATCTTTCTCTGCAGGATGCGTGTGTGTGTGCATGCACACACCTGCCAAGCTTGTGAACTTTTTTGTATTCCTTCCAAATTTTATTCAAGGTCACACAAGTAAGCTTGGTACTTTGGATTCAGAGCCTATCTAAACCACGAGCTTCTGCCCTTTGCTATGTAATACTGTTTCTCAAAGGTATAGGGAAAAATTTAAGACTGGAGTGAGCATCCTTTTCATGGAATGATAAAGCCTCCAGGCATTATCTGATCCCACAGGGATATAGGCCTTAGTCTGTGGGCTATTATACAACTTTGTAACTTGTAGATAAGTGAAGGCAATGCAAATAATTCTTATCTACAGATGCAAATAAATTCTGTCCAGTGGAGGTTCAATTGACTCCCCCCCTCCAGTTTTGCATCCATTTGTGAATTCGTTTCAACATTCTTTTATTCCATATAAATTTGTGGTCCTCCTATAAATCTGTTATAATAAATTTCTTGGTTCCCTTTTTTATTAATGAGGTATATAAAAATTTTAACAAGTATTCATTTTATATCTGTGTGAGAGTCAGAATTTTTAAGAATTATTCTTTTACAAGGGTTTTCATTTTTACCATCTTGAACCTCACATTTTTGCTTGGGAGGGCATACATACCAAACTGTAATTGACGTGACCATAAATCACATATATCTATGTAGGTCCGGGAGTCATTTATGTCACTTAGAGAATCAACAGGGCATGGGTTTAGGCCATGGCTCTGTCTCTGCCTAGCTTTGAGACCCTGGACAAGTTACTAAATTTCTCAAAGCCTCAGGTGTCTCATCTGTAAACTGGGGATAATAATAGTATTGCCTCATAAAGCTGACACGAAGATTAAATGACAGTTGCTTATAAAGGGACTGGTGCATATGAAGTGCTCATTAAGCGTTAGTCATCATTATTGAGAGTCTTCCAAGAAAAGGACTGATGGAAGGAATTAGTTCTATTTGGGGATGGGGAGGGCTTCACAAAGTGGGTATATTTTATCTGCATCTTGAAGGGGCAGTAGGAGATCACCAAGCAGAGAGCTACGGTAATGTCATTCAACATAAAAGGAACACTATATTAAAAAGGAGAGAGAGAGGTAAGAAGGTGAGGAAGTGAGTCAGAGGGCCAAATTTACAGGAAGGTAATTCCCTGGTAGACACTGCATTTCTAAGGTGACCTAAACTTTCCTAAAATTGTTAAAGCTTGTACCTCTCTACTTCACAGTGGTGTAAGGATTGCTAAATCGGAATGCATTATCCAGATTCCAATTTCCACAAAATCTGGACAACGAATCATCATGACTACAGTTATGACTACTCACCCAGTCCAGGTACCCATCAGGAACAAGTGGTTATTTTATTCCAAACTTTATAAAAACAACAAAAGGTGCTAACCAAGACTGACTGAGCCCAAAGTACAGGCCACATTTTACAGAGGCCAAACTTTATACAACGTACTTTTAACAGTTAGCTTACATTCAGTGCAAACACACACACACACACACACACACACACACACACACACACACACAGGATCTCCTAAACACCCAAGGAGATAACACACAAATCCAATTACACCGTAGTCCTTATCCTGGCCAGATCCAATTTCTTTCAGCACCTGGTTATATGTCATTTCTACATTCTTTTATTGGTCTCATGATAGTTCACATATAAAATTACCCTGTTCTATTTCAAATCAGTGACTTTCCTGGATACTTTGGATAGGGAATAAACTTCAGTTAATTTTCAGGTCTGTGTCAACATTTGCAAAAGTTTATGAAAGTCTTCCTCCACCTTGTTTTCGTAATACTGTCTGCTCCTTTTCACGCCTGCATATACCCATTCAAATGCTAAACTGTAGAGGGCGGTTATCTGAGGTGTGCGTTCCACAAAACTGCCAATTGTAGTGCCCTACCAGTCTGCTAAGACTGAGGCATGTCAGCTATCTCTTTCTGCTAGAGCAATGATGGATAAGATGAAAAGGAAGTTGGGCCACTTTAGTTTTCTGGAAAAAAGATAACTTCCTCAAAAAGCCTTCGCCTTTTAAAAAAAAGGAAAAAAAAAAACCTTACAGGTACTGCCTGTGCCCTATCAGATACCATCCCACCCCCAATCTCTGGAGGTTCCGCTGTGTGATTGTTTCAAGCTCTCTTCCTCATGAAGAGGTGACCACGTGATCACTGCCGTCTATAAAGGCTGAAGTCAGTGTACTTAGCTAAAGGGCATTGCAATAATTTTTCCCTTCCACGTGAGAAAGTTAGCCTTGCAAATTCTCTGGCTCACTGCCTGTTTTTAAATCATCTTTTAGGCAGGGGTGGCCAAGGGGGCATGTTAAGTTCCAACCAGTCCCCTTCTCACTCCCACAGCAATTGCTCTTGAAAATAACAACAATAACAATAATAATAATTAAAAGATGGTAGTCCCAGTCAAGCCTTCAGATTTGCTCTCCAGGCAGTGCTAAAGACTTGATATTTTAATAGGCAATGCCTCCAAATGTCCGTTGTAGGAAAGCAGTCTTGGCTGACAGATTAAACTTGATTAAGGTTGGAGCTGGCACTGTTCTGTACAGACGTGATTCCTGTTGGAATCTAGGGTGAGTGGTAGCCTGAGAAAGTCACTGAGAGTATTTATAACCCCCAACTACAAATCCGTTCCTGATTCCAAAGAAATTACTGTGTCTTTCCCACCCATGTTGTAGCATGTCACCATACTGGCAAACACAGTAAGAATCATGAAACCATCTCAATAAGGGCAGCGGGACTGGAAATATAATTTCTTTTTGTCCTGTAGCAAACATTTAAGAGTCAGGACAAACAAAGAGTAATTAAAATGTTTGCTACAGGACCTGCAGCCGGGCAGGGATTTGAGAATAGCCAGGAATTTTGATGTGAGTTTGCCAAAGCAAAACTTCTCTGAGTGTGGCTGGCAATTTAGCGCACAGATAATTTTTATAAATTGGTCTGAGGGGGTATGGACCAGCTTGCACATATCTACACTTGATGCTTCCAAAGCTTGCCAGGCTGAAGAAATGGGCTGTTTTGTTGTTTTTCTCACTCTCAAGTGAAAGAGTAAACCTTGGCCAGGTCTGTCAGGGAGTTCCCTAATAACCAAAGGCACAGCCCTCACTGGGCAAAATATGCAATAAGGCTTCCCACAATGTCCAGTTCGGGGCTGGCTTTTTTCTTGATAAGAGGTCACAAGGCAGGCGAATCTGTGAATAATGCTGCTGGGTTTCTGGATTAAAGCTTTTTTTCACAGGAGACTGAGTATAACTTACTCAACGTGTTCTCTGCAAAATGAACTCCTGTGGGAAGTTCCAGTTACAACCTAAACTCAAGTCAACGACTTTGCCCCTTCTGATCTGCCTACTGTTCCCTTCATCTTTAACTTGTATGTTGGTACAGCCCTTCACACTTTTTCAAAAATCTGCTTCATGTGCTTCACGTATAATCTGATTTCATCCTCACCTTGTAGGTAAAAAAGAAAGTGTTATTATTGCCATTGCGGCCTAAGATCCAGAAGGGTTGGGGGACTTGCTCACGACCACTGTTAGCAGCAGAACTGGCTCCAGGTTCCATGATTCCCAACTCCCAGTAACAAAAATAATGGTTCCCATCAGTGAATGCCAGGCATTGGGCACTGTGCCTGAATTTTATGAATATTACTTCCTCTATTCCTTGCAAGAACCCTATAAGGTGGGTATTATTAATCCCATTTTACAAATAAGAAATACTGGGTTAATGAGGATAAGTGATCTCCCCAAGGTCAGAGATGCCATAAATGGTGAAGCCTCAATTACAAGAGGTGTCTGACCAACTCCTGGCTTATTCACTATTACACTGCTTCCCAGTCCAGCACTTTTTTTCTATACAAATCCAGTGTTAAATTGAAGAAATACAAGTTTTCTCTAGATCTGAAGATTTCAAATGTTAGGTATAACTTTTAAAACCTAATAAGCTTCTGAAATTCGAGTTTTGTCCACTTGGTTATTGTCCAACAGAAAATACCCTGAAAACCATAAAGTGCCATCTGTCATCCGGTGTTCTGACTGGTCTAAATATCATTCACATCCATCTCTTAGTTCATTTAAAAGAAAAACAGGTAGTTGAATATAAATTTCTGCATGAAATTTACTAGAATCGCTGATAATACTTTATGAGTATAATAAGTTCTCGAGACAAACAGCATGGATCCAAATCCCAAATATACAAACGGACAATCTCTGGAACGTGGGCAAGTTATTGAATCTCATACTTCAGCTTTCCCACATTTACATTAGGGGTAAAAATACCTCATAGAGATGTTGTGAGGAAGTAATGAGAACGCACTGAGTATGGTGTGAAGGACCAATAATGATCATAATTAGTATTGTTTTGTCACTATTTCTGTCTCTACAGAAATTTCTCAGGATAGTCCTAATTTCACTAGGATGACAAAACCCAATAGTCTGCTTAATGAATTATTCCAACTTTCTCTTCTATATGGATAATAAAGCAGCCTGCACCCTAAATGCGAAAGAACATACCATTTTGTGACTCATAATTCAACTCTATCTCTTAAAATTATTATTCACCTAATACTATTAAAATTGCCAAGTCTTCTAGGTCATCTCAGTACTTGTGTCAAATAGGTGTTATTTTACACAAAGTGATGTGTTAATTCAGTCAAATAAGAGTCACCTGAGAAACCAGAATCACAAAGGACAAGCAAATTTCCCTGATCCAGAAAGGCAAGTTTCCCCCAAATATGTGAAATTATTATTCTGCTGTTAAAAAAGCCTTTATCCTCCTAATTGGAAAATATATGCTTACTAAAGTCACAAATAACTAACATCAACAAAATTAAGAATATGTGTATTCAAAGCAAAGAAAGACGAACCCAGCTTCATTTACCTAAGAATTGCTACTAGTAACATTTTGGTCTCTTTCCATTTCATCTTTTCACTATGCTTTTTTTTTTTTTTTTTTTTTTTTTTTTTTTTTTTTTTTTTTTTTTGCGGTACGCGAGGCTCTCACTGTTGTGGCCTCTCCCGTTGCGGAGCAGAGGCTCCGGACGCGCAGGCTCAGCGGCCATGGCTCACGGGCCCAGCCGCTTCGCAGCATGTGGCATCTTCCCGGACTGGGGCACGAACCCGTGTCCCCTGCATCGGCAGGCAGACTCTCAACCACTGCGCCACCACGGAAGCCCTCACTATGCATTTTTAAAACATAATTGGGATCATTCTGCATTCAAAATGTTATATTCGGGGATTTGGGGGCTCCACTTCAATCATTATAACATCAGCATTTTCAGTGTTACTGCAGACTCTTTATAAACGTTTTCACTGGCTGCAGGATATTTCATGGGTTCGTTTTGTCATAATTTTCTTAGCTGTTTCCCATTGCTGAACTCCCCCTAAAGGCTTTTAAGCTGTCAAGCCCAGACAAGATTTCTAGACACACAGCCCTAACACTGGGGCTGCCTGTGGTCATGAACTGGGCCATTTGGGGCACTAGCTATATAACTTCTCGCCATAAGTGAGAAACATCGTGAGTCCTACTCTTCAAATGCCAACAGACCAGGAGTTCAGTGATGTGTGAACCTCAAATGCCAATAGTTCTAGGGAAAAAAATGACAGCAACTCCTCTAAGATAAATAAAATCATGTTCTGGACAGTCCTGGCCACCCACGGCGAGCCCAGTGACGAGCACAAACACCTCCCACCTGTGCGTTGCTTGCTCCAATGCAAACACAGGGCACATATGTATCTCCTTTCCTCTTCTTCCCCTACACAGTTTATTTCCAAAAATCACTGTTCCATCACCACTCAACACCATTTGCCGCCAACTGCACCATCAAATCTACTTTAAAGTAAACTACCACGTTCCTTATATTGTCTTTCAGAAAAAAAAAAGAGAGAGAGAGAGAAGCAGAAAGGCAAGGCTTATGTAGTAAAAAGAACAATGTAGGTCTTGCTTAGAGGTCAGAAAACACAATCATCAGGGCTCACTCACTACCTCCATGCTCACCCACGACCATCATCTTAAGATCCAAAATTCAGTGCCATGCCTTTCAAATTTGGGAAGGATGGTGTGGTCTCAAGAAACGACTTGTGAGTTACATTTGCATTTCCTACAGTTAGAAAACAAACCAACCCATATTTTTGTCTGAAGCATTTAAAGGTTAAGCAAAGAGAAGACAGCATTTCTTTCTGTAGATTTCTAGGCACGGCAGCTGGAATTTTGAAAATCTTCATCGTTCCTGTTAAAAACAAGATCGAGACACAGGAAAGAAAGTACTTCAAGTTGAAAGTCAGGATGGCCTTGTGAAAAAGAATGGGCTTTGTAATAACAAGAGCTGGGTTTGAATCCTGATTCAAGCCTCATGAAGGAAGGATCCGTAGCCACTTCAAAGGGTTCTTTGAGTGTTAAATACGGTATCTACAACTCCAAGGACCATCTCTGGCACAGGTCTGTCTTACATTGTAAGGATTTCAGTATTACTGACAAAAAAAGCCTATACAGCAAAGAGGAAGCTGTCAGGTAGATTACTCTGACCATTTTATGACCATAAATAATCAGAAACATAAATCAAAGACCTAGAGATTAAGAAATTGAGGACTACTGCTCCTCTTTTTTAACCTGATGAGGCAAACTAAGAACTAGAGAGAAAAAGCACACCCTTCTCAGACTTCTTGGCATGTCTTGGGGCACCTTAACTAACATAGGGGCCTCCAGGCATTTTGTGAATTTCCCAACAAATACACAGCAAGGTTCTCTGTCCCCAGGCCAGTTCTCTCCCCAGAGCTATGGCAGCTGCATGCTCACCACTCAGCTCAGTCCCAGGCCAGGCTTCTGGGCTGACCCTGACCAACCCTGACCATAGATGGCATCCAGAAAATCCTAATCCATTCCTCAAGCATCTCAGGGACAAGCCACTTTGGCATCTCCCTCTGCTTTGCTTTTCCACTTCAGTTCTAGGAAATGAGCTTCTCCTGCCCGCCATAAGCCTTTATAACCTACAATTCCAGGGAATGCAATCCATTTGCCCTCACTCTGTTCCTTTAAGGCTGGGTTCCTATTTTAAAATTTCTTCCCCCAGGGCTTCCCTGGTGGCGCAGTGGTTGAGAGTCCGCCTGCCGATGCAGGGG
>NW_006787891.1:1929850-1943753 GCF_000442215.2 Lipotes vexillifer | reverse complement strand
AAAAAAAAAAAAAAAAAAAAAAAAAATTTCTTCCCCCGAACTCAAGATTATCCACTAGAGATTTGCCACCTCCTGCCACACCTTTGGGCTAGAAGATGCCGCACTTCTGCCTTCCCTTAAGCCTGGTCTCCCTTACGTTAGTGCACTAGTATACACTCCTCACAGTTACAGACCCTCTCGTCCTTTCTAGACCTGCAGCTCACACCAACCCCAATGCAGAGAGTCTCCGGGACTCCACAGCAATGCTGGACTGAACGATCTGGCCTCCTCCACCATCTTCCTCGATGCCATTGTGTACGACAGCAGAATTATCATCACCTATTTAACTCATTCCAGAGGACAAACCATTCTCACTGAACTGCATATTTCTTTTTCTTTTCTTTTTCTTTTTTTAATTTATTTTTGGCTGTGTTGGATCTTCGTTTCTGTGCGAGGGCTTTCTCTAGTTGCGGCTAGTGGGGGCCACTCTTCATCGCGGTGCGCGGGCCTCTCACTGTCACGGCCTCTCTCGTTGCAGAGCACAGGCTTCAGATGCACAGGCTCAGTAATTGTGGCTCACGGGCCTAGTTGCTCCGCGGCATGTGGGATCTTCCCAGACCAGGGCTCGAACCCGTGTCCCCTGCATTGGCAGGCAGATTCTCAACCACTGCGCCACCAGGGAAGCCCCTGAACTGCATATTTCTTTTTTTCACTTTGGAATTTTCTTATTCTGCTCCATAGGAATGACGTGAGTCCAGGTCCTCTGACTTGGTCATTTGGCCATAACTCAAGTCACTTGGGAGCCCCATTACTCCAAACACCATCTCAATATTGTCACTCTCTGGCTTGTATGACATCTAAAGATATACTTGATTTACAGATGTTTTGACAGTTTGGGGGACCTATACTACATCTTACAGATAAGAAAACAAGGCTGGAGAGACTTGTCCAATGTCAAAGCATGAGTTAGCAGCCATTCTGAAACTAGAGGCTTGCTCAGGCCACTGATATATTCTTAGATGAGTGTGTCTAAGAACCAGTGAAAGAAATAAAACCTTGACACACTTCTCTGGAATCTCAAATTCTTCATTTCACTCAGTAAAAGGCCCAGTCTCCACCTCTTTATTTCATACTTCCATATCAATGTGTTCTTTGAGGAAATCTCTGTCTTCCAAAGGCCCCCAAATGTACTTAGAGGTAGAGAAAATCTTTTCCTTCTTAAATGCTTATACTCAGTTTTGGGTGTTTAGCTGAATGGGTTAACAGTCTTGAGCATTCCTTCTGGAATTACATGACTTGTGAGTGTAATGTTTCCATTTGTACCTCTCTTTGCATTATCTTCCAATCCACGTAGCGTTTGAGTGGAAAGTCCAGGAATACAAGGAACTCTGAGTAACTTCAGACCAAAATCTTAGAACGCTTGAGATGCAAGGATCCTTGAAGACCATCTGCTCTAACCAGTATTAGTTCCATTTTACAGATGAAGCCTACACCACTTGAGTCTCAATCCAATATGATTTTCTCCATGGATTCCCCCAGCCTCCTAATAATGAATTCCTCCATACTTGTGTTTCTCTCTGAGAGAAAAAGTCATCCTAGGTCATGCTTCTCTACAGAGCCTCAATCAGTGGAACTATTCCAAAAATATGTTTGTGGATCAGGATTGTATTTACTTCATGCTTCTTCATGAAGAAAGAAAGAAAACAGTCAAAATCCAAGTCTTTAATCTGTGGGTCTATCGCTGCCTCCTTGACAGACCAGCATGATGCACAGACTCAGGTAAACATGTTTCACTGACCAACTGTGAAACCCAGGTCCCTCTGGGCGGCTTCTTTTAGCCTTGGTTTTCTTATGTGCAAAATGAGAATAACACCACCTACTTCCGAGGGTTATATTAAGAATTAAATAAAATGATGTATTAAGGCAGTTAGCACTTACTGGGTAGACAATACACACCCAAAAGAAGGTAGCCATTATTTTTTATTACTATTATCATAATCTCTGTGGATTTTGTCTTGTTCTGTCTGGTTTGCTCATTTTAACTGGTTTCCTTGGTCTAACGTAGACTGTCTGCCCTGAAGCCCAGAAGATCTAAGATGCCCTGAAGGAGAGGGGAAAAGGGTTCCCTAAAAAGAGTGTTTAACCAAGCAAAATAAGACAACAAAATGAAGAAAAAGCCATCAAATGGAAGATAATCAAAATAATAAGGGTTAGTTTTATACTCTAGGCTATGACAAATTTTGATTCAAGGCCGATACAGATCATTAGTGTGCATTACATTGAATTATTTTCCCCCATAATAAATTTATGAGATTATCATTTCAATTTGTTAAACAGTCCCAGACTCAAGCAGTTTGCTTGCCTGGGACATAGCATGAATTCAATAAATACTTGAATTAGTGAATGAATAAAAGCATGACCATGCCAAATAAGCAAGTACATATCAAAACTCTGAGACCATTGTATTCGCCATTCTCTTTATACGGTTAAGTGAGTTTTAGAATATTTCTGTCTTAACTAGAGGTACCAGTATGAACTTTTTGTTAGAGACAATGTATAATTTTGTATAATCAAAATATAAGAATTCAAATATATTTTTGGAAATTTATATGTATTTTCACTTATTCGTGACTCTTGATAGCTCAAAGCAGCTATTATGTCAAGACAAATGATTAGCTTTCACAATTGTATAATAAACAGAGCTATAATTCATGTTCATTTGGAAGTGTTCTTCCCTAGTTATTATGAGATTTAACATACATATATAGCCAGCTAGCCTATTACGATTGTTAGTTTCCTTTGAAAAAAATGGCTACTTGTTAAGTAACCAATCAGTAACCATCTCTAATCAGCCATCTTGGTCACCTAAACAGAATGTGCAATTATCTCAGTCTGTAAGCTGATAGACCATATTTCCCATTTGCATAAGATCATTTGGATCAGCTTTCCAATAGACAGTCTAGTACCTTTGTAGACAAGTATAAGGCTGCCATAGTACTATGTATGTAAAAACTCTTCAGGCAACCAAAGAAGACATTTAGCCTGGTAACTCTAAAGTGCCCTGTGGCCAGAGTGAGAAAGTCAAAAGTAAAAACTCACTGATGAATTTTATCCCTTGGGCACCTTAAGGATTTCACCAGGAAGGTATGAATGAATATGTATGAAGATGATATCTGTAACTGGAAAACAGAATTCTTTCCTTATATATCCATGAATTGGCTCCAAAGACAACCGCTAAAGAAATAGTTTCAGAATCATACTGAGCAATGTAGGTATTGCAGGAATAGATGAAAATGACACCAAACAGAATAAACACACACACACACACACACACACACACACACACGTATGTATGTATGCATTTTTTTACTATTTTATTTATTCTGGGGAATTTATGAAAAAGAGAAGAAAACTCTGTGTCAGTAGTTTACAGTCATACTTCAAGCCCCGAAGTCTTTCTCAGACTAGATTTTGGAGTCATTCTTTCCCTTTCTTCCAAGGCTGGAGTTAAGCTATTTCCATGTAAGAGCTGTCTTGCTTACAAGTATTTTGTGAACTGCCTCCCCTCCTTTTCCTCTTTCTTTTGTTTCTGTCCTTCTTTCTTCCCTTCCTCCTTCCTTGTTAACTTTCTTCTTCCCTTTTTTTTTTTTTTTCTAGCTGGGAACACACCAAAATTTGAACAGAATGTAACTGAAAGCATAAAAATGTTTTACATGGTCTTCCCTCGTGGCGCAGTGGTTGAGAGTCCGCCTGCCGATGCAGGGGACACGGGTTCGTGCCCCGGTCCGGGAAGATCCCACATGTCGCGGAGCGGCTGGGCCCGGGAGCCATGGCTGCTGAGCCTGCACGTCCAGAGCCTGTGCTCCGCAACGGGAGAGGTCACAACAGTGAGAGGCCCGCGTACGGCCAAAAAACAAAAAAGAAAAAAAATGCTTTACAGTCACAACCAATTCCTTTCAAAATAGTTAGCCAACCTAGTCCTCCTCATTTGGACAATTACAGCCAAAAGGAGGATCTAGTTTCAAAGTGCAGCTGCTCATTTGAAGTGGGATAGGCATGGTTAATTTTTTCAATGAGAAAATGGTGATGAATGGAATAGAAAATAAAGATGTCTTTAAAGCTAGACTAAAAAAATTATTTTAACTCAAGAAGGTCATCAGTTTGGAAATATTATCCAGAGAATTATCAAATCACAGAGAGGAGCCTTCGGGAAATCTTAAATGACTACAAATGGAAAGTATGCCTTAGAGACCAGTTTAAACAAAAGTCACAGTAGTCACATATATGCTCAGCCCTGCAACTTCCAACTACAGAGGAATCCTAGGGAGGCCACTGGGATCCCAACATGTACAATTATCTCCTTTGTAAATCACACAGTGCTAGTAACAAAGGTCTCTACAATTTTTATTAATACAGGTTTATCAGAGACTATGATATTTAAAATCTTACGACTTTAGAATATTGTTCCGCAGACTAAAACAAATGATCCTTAAAACTACATCCAATACTGATCACATAAGCATGTTCCCTTTGTGAGAATTCATTTAGTCAAATACGGTTAATTTGTACACATGTATGCCTCATGCTTCAATTAAAAATTTACTAATTAAAAATAAGTTATACTCAATCCTCTCCTTCCATATGAAACGTTTTTCTAGACACATTTTTTTTAAGATAATGAGAATACAAAACTGCACTTCTCCTTCAAGGTCTTACTGAAAAAAAACCCTGTAAGCTATTTTAGAATGTTAGTTTTGCTTTTGGATTTAGTATTCTCAAGTCTTCTCTTTTGATAGGCAAAAAAACGCACCCTCTGATATTTACATTTCCTATTCGTCACATTTAATTCTTCCCATTTTTTTTCTACTAATAACTATCCAAATAACTAAAGATCATCATTCGTTATTCAGCACTTTGATTTTGTTGGTATATCAGTATAACTGGCATACTTTTTCTTTTTGAAAGCAGTTTTCACATTTACCAAAGGCCATAATCAGCACTTCAGCTGCCCGCTGCCTTGTGGGGTTTTATCAGCAATGCAGTTAACAAACAGCGGTTTTGTGGATAACCACACCACGTTCCAGGTTATCCAAGAACTCATACCTTTCCCTCAACTTCCACCTGAAAAATTCATGAATTAAGAAAACCTCAATGGAAGGGGGAGGAATCTGTGAAATAGGGCATTCTCATTTGTCACTGAAATTACTGACTTTTGAAGTCAGTGATTATTACTGTTGTGTTAAATTATTTATTTTCAAGGAAATAAGCAGAGGAATCTCAAAATGACTTTTAAGTCATCTGCCTTAAGAATATCCTAAGAGCCAATTAAGATATGTATTTTATACTGGTCATTAAAAAAAAGTGACTAACTGAAGTTTTTGTTTTTGTTTTATGTAAACCATCTTGTGGTTTACATTAACTGCCTGAAAAGCTTTAGACTGCATTATACTTCCAACCAACAGTGACTGGCATTTATTTACTCTTAGTAAGCAGAAGTTTGTCTCAAACTACAGAAAGTGATTACCAATCACTTGCTACACGACATGAGATAGTCTTAAAACTCCATTTACCCCCTACCGAACCAATATCTTAGCTTATTCTAGGGAACATGAATGAGTATTTCTCCAGCAACTAACCTAAGTGAAAATATGAGCCCTAGCTCTGTAGAATGCAATAAATTTGGTCACAAAGGAAAATGAAAGCAAGCACCCTAATACCAACTGAAGACACTATAGTTGGAGAAAAACAGCCTGCATCCCGTAACATTTTATGATACCAAATGAGATGCAGGCAGTGTAATTTCACTTATGCGATTCACTTACAAGCAATGCAAATGCAATCTTGCTGATTACATTTAAAACAAAAGACTGAATCTGCTTATTTATAGAGCAGAGCCATAGTCATGCAAAAATCATGCTACCCTCCACCTGGTGTGGAACCAAAAGAAAACAATCTGGCTGAAGACCTTTTCATCTCCACAGAAAGAAAAATGATGTTAACTGTGAACTCCGGGTTGACCCAATATGCTTAATAATGTAGCTTCTCGGTGCCCTCAATAGAAAACAAGGTCAACCGTGTTAGTAATCGTTAGCTGAGGTGTTCAACCCACATGCAAACAATGTCCAATGTTTTATTTGTTTTTTAGATAGCCATAAGCAGTGTTGAGAAAACACTTTCATCTATGTTTAATTTTAAACCTTCATTTATCTGTGGGTATGTGTGCAGATACATACACACACATTCGTATATAAACAATGGAGATGTATAATTTCTACAGGGAGGTATAGACTGCTACAACTAATATATTCACTGGCTGGACTCCTCACCATGCATATTTTATGAGCTTCTCTGTGCAGTTAAGTGGGGGTCTTGAGCATTCCAGAACTACTCATTTTAATCACCACCCAAAACTAGAGCTTTTATTAGATAATTTTCCTATTACGAAGTTCAATAGTTAGAACTGAATGCAAAAGTTGCTGCTAAATGCCCTCTCTGAACTTCCCAGAAAAGCACCGGAGCTGGAAGAATTCTCCTACTTGTCTGTGCTGCTCCGTTTTTAAAGATCTAACAGGTACTTCTGGCTCACCACCAGCAACTGAGCCAAGGCCCAGCTGCAGGCCGCTGCACCAGCATCCGAGGCATTTGGTGAGAGTCGGGCTGATAGCTAGATCTGCAGCACCCTAGGAAGAGAGGACCATCGCCAAAGCCAACTTGGGCCCAGCTGCAGTTTTAACATAAAGAAGTTTAATACCTCATACCTACCACAGAGCTTTATTCCAAGAGGAAAACTGCACGTGGCTGGAAATGCTACTTGCAGAGTGACTCGTGGCTATGGGGTTTCTCAATCTTAGTGAAGAAGACACACTTCGATGGTCTCCCAAGTGATGCCAACACCGATTACGGCTCGCGGAAGCAATTTTCTATGCAGTAACACCATTTATTTTTGGTCAGAGAGATTATTTCCAAATAGCAACCTTTGAGAAATTCTCAAAAATGCAGGTGACTTTGAAGTAACCCTTGATATTCAACCACAGTCAGGTCTCAAAACTGTACTCAAATTGAACTTTGTAAAAGGTACTGTGTTAAAGCATCTAACCTTCTATCTTCATGTCTCCAAAAGACCTAGAAGCGTACAGATTTGCTCATTCCCACACAACACAAGCAGTGGGCCAGAAACCATTTTACTTGTCTGGAATGTGAGCCACTGTCCAAGTCCACGGCATATGGCTCCACACTTCTCAGTTCCCACATCCCAGCAAAGATGCAAGTGCTCTCCAGTATGCGTCGTCTCCGAGTAGGAAATGTCAGTGCTTTCTGGACTCTGAGGTACAGAAAAACGCTGCCAGGTTTTAGAGGAACCAAGGGGCACATGGGTGGTAAGAAAAGGAGGAGATATTATGAAATGAAAGCAAAATGTGATCCTCCATGGCAGAAAATAGCTGCTCCTGTTTCATTTAAACAGTTTTCCATAACGGGGTGCCTCCTACAGGGAGCTTTCCTTCTTTCGTGTTTGGGAAAAGAATTAGACATGAAGACGCTTTGACTAACCTGGGCTATGTCTACAGTGGAAAATTAGGAAATAAAATTGGAAAGCAATTTAATAGCATGAAGTCAGATTACTCGTAAAAGGCTTATTTCAGATGTGTTCTTAAAGAAATTCTCCCCCGCTTCTCCTACTCACTGCCAACGAAAAACTGGCACTTGCCATCTGCCTCTACAAGGATTAAGTCACTATCCACCACAGCCACTGACCTTCAACACTCCCTGAAAGGAGGTCAGGATGGAGACCAGGAATGAGGCACCTCTGTGATTTGGGGAAAACTGACAGAACAAGACTTCAGATAGTTAGATATTTTCAGGAGAAGATGTTTATGAGCGCAAATTCTTGCACCTCCTCATATCTAGAAAAGTACTAAAATCATTAACGGAGACATATGCTCCTCGTGACTAGCAGCCAGCCTCTGCCAGAGCTGGTGCTTAACTAAAATCATATATATATAATATACTGACCTTCCCCGCTACCTCTTTGGAGTAGTTCCTCAGAGCTATCTGAGAAGCTGTCTCCCAGGCTATAGTCCTCATTTGCCCCAAAATAAAACTTAACTCACAACTTTCACGTTATGCATTTTTTTTCAGTGGACCCCGGTTAGGATTTATTGTCTGCCCCAAACTGTAAGTTGCTTAAGCACCTTCTGCTCACTAAGGGTCATAAGGACACACACAATGTACTGTAAGTCAGCCATCCTGTGTGACCTTGCTCTGGTCATTTAAGCTCTCTGGGTTGCCAACTGTCCATATGTAAAAGTCTTTACATGTTTCCCTCACAGTGAGCACAGCACACAGGTATGCAAAAATACACCTTGATCCTTCTATTACTAACAATGCACACACGGTTACTTTATCAAATATATTTAATTCAGTCACATTTGATTGTCTCCCTAAGTAAGCAAAACACCCCTACTAGACAAGGACTGGATGGTTTGCATTTCTACATTATTCTGACTGCTAGACCCAAGAAGACATCCATCTATTCACTTCTTCATCAATAACTATTTATTGTACCAGGCACTGTGCTATGCCCATAATCTGACTTCAGATGTGAACAAAATACATAAACCTGAGTAGATTGGTCGTTCATATAAACAATTCAGAGCCTTATCACGCCTCTCCGAACTGACTCCAATTCATCAAAAATGTACGAGCAGGTTATATGTACGAGCAGGTTATATGTAGCACCCTCCATTAACTGAAACACACCAATAAATTTCCAAAATGTAGGACTCAGCACCAAAAAAATATCTATGTATGGGTGGAGGAATCCCCACATCTATTTTGGAGCTCCAAGCGGTTTGCGGCTCCTCTGTGCAGTCTGGCATCATGCATAATGCAACACCGCAACTGCTAACAGCAGGCGCGCACCAGATAATTTACACTTGTTTTTATGGACACGAGGAACTGATCTTTGAAGCCGTCCCTAATGAGATTCCGCTTGGCCCTAACAGCATCCTGAGAGAGTGTTCCGGTTTTCTACTTGGCATCCGGTGCATATTTATAATGCAGAATACAAGCTCATTTAAATTGCACATGTGGATTTTGGTGTCTTCCCTATGTTAAAGAGAGATTTTCATATACTAAGGAGCACTGACTATTCAATTACTAAACCATACTTTCCCCAAACAATGTCACTGCCAGTCACTACAGGTACTTATCAAAGAGGCAGGTCCATCCATGGGTTTCGACCAGCAGGGCCAAAAGCTCCCCCAACTCCATCCAGCTCAGCCCTCTAGTCCTGAAACTCAATTAGGTCCTCAGCCAAAGGGGATCTCCAGAAAGCCTAATTATACAACACCTTTCTTAGGAGACACAGTAAGGAGACAGTCAGGGAGAAAACCTAAAGCCCATCACCTAAATTAACAACTTCCTGCCCCAAAGTTCTTGCCATGCAAATCTCTCTTATGCTCTCCCCTCTTTTATGCTCTGCCCCTTGTAAAATTCTTCCTTAAGCTTGGCACTCTTCAGCAGCATTTTTTTGTCATTTACTTTTCAAGAAGTTTATAGCTTAGTCACCAGTAATACTTCCTTTAAATTTCATGTTTCACCTTTAAAACAAAAAAGTTTCAGAAGGCTTTCAATCACTATGTAACACCAATGTTGTTATAGTAGTGTTATCTGTAGTAAACCCAAATCACAGGTTTCTGTAAAAATAGTAGTATGATAAGAACTAGAAGAGTTTACTACAAAAAAAAAGTAAAGTTGTTAAAAACATAAGGATACAGAATAAAATTGGTTCGCTTTATGCAAAATGTGTGATTCCCATGATAAGAGATGACCCGTTTTCATGGTCTTCATTTCAGGTAAACTCCACATATTAGCGACAGGTGACAGGCTCCTGGTAATCGGGCTGAAATATATCCTAATTAATTTCACGCTTCTAGCCAATAATAGTTGATGCCAAATAGGATAAATAAGTAAGCACTTTACAAGGAGTTAAGACAACATACTTTCTAATACCTCAGTTTTTAAGGTAGAGAACAAGATAGGAAATCCAAATCTTTAGGGTCAAGATGAAAGTGAAACTTTGACATTTTTCCTTTGTTAGAAATGAGAGTCTACTACTGTCAAAGTAAGAGTCAACCGAAGGCAGGATAGATTATAGCATTAGTGTAGGAGTATCAGAAATACTCACTCTGAGCTTCATCCAGCTCCATCCTGAAAAAAACACGGGAGACTCATAAGTTACCCTTTTTAAAGCCAAGTATACCATCAAGTCTAAATACATGCCCTCAAAATGAATGAATGATTCCAAGGGAGCACACACTTCTTGGGAAAGCACGTCGTAAGAGAAAATGGAATCCCTGAAAACTCAACTGTCATTCATTCATTCAACAAGTATTGGGAGAGTATCTAGAATGTGATAGCACTATGATACGTGCTGTGGATACAGATGGGCAACAAAAAATAAAAAGAGTTGCTGCCGGGCTTCCGTGGTGACGCAGTGGTTGAGAGTTCGCCTGCCGATGCAGGGGACGCGGATTCGTGCCCTGGTCTGGGAAGATCCCACGTGCCGCGGAGCGGCTGGGCCCATGAGCCATGGCCGCTGAGCCTGCGCGTCCGGAGCCTGTGCTCCGCAACGGGAGAGGCCACAACAGTAAGAGGCCCACGTACCGCAAAAAAAAAAAAAGAGTTGCTGCCTTCAGAGAGCTTAAAGCCTAGTGGAAGACAGACATTTCACGAACATTCAGAAAACACATTTATAAAAAGTGCGACCAAGGGAAAGCATTACTTGTAGGTGCTCTGAGTGCATACACACAAGGGGCTCACGTAATCCAGAGAAAGGGGTAGGGGTTCCCCTGAAGCAGTGACGAAGGTGAAGAGAGGAAAGGAAGTGTATTTAGGGAGGAGGACATCATTCCAAGCCTCGAAGTTGACGGCAGGGGAGCAGCCTGTTGCTCTCCCGGCACCTCTCAGTACCTCTCCACTTGGAAAAATAAAAAATTCAGGAGGCATGCCTAGGAAGTCGCCCTTACAATGTACTTCTCTTCAATGTCAGCCCTGAATCCAGACGGAATTGAAGACCTTGGGAAAAACTGGTGGACAGATCACCGAACTTGGCACTAAGTGCTGCCAACTGTCTGGCTGGCACCAATATACAGGCTCAATTGGCCATAAAAACCTCACTGCAGTCTTGCTCCTCTCAAAGGAAATCATTTTGCCATCCACAGTGAGGCTTACCCAGAGGCCAGTCTTAGGGGAAGGCCTTGAATTTTGAGCTTAACTCGATTGCACGGTTTGGGCAAGAGTTTCGTGTTTCAGATGTGCAGTCAGGTAATCCAATCCCATCAGAGTTTTAATGGCCTCTAAAGAATCCAAAGTGTTAAATCCTTTCCCCAGCCTCTCCCAGAACAGTCTGAGGGTGCATTTTTCAACCTCCATTCTCCTGCATCCAGTCTCTTGTTCTCATACGCAAACTGTTCCTAAATCTGAGACACTAGGTTAAGACTCATTTCTTAATCCTAAAATCTGATTGTAATCTGTGCTCTAAAATAATGCACACACACCTACCGTACTCCCTTTGAAAAACACTGAGAGAGGAAATAAAAGGATAACGGAAGTGGAAATACGTAGAAAGGATGTTTTATTTCAGGGGCAACACCATTCAGGTCAGGATTCCTTCCTTCTAAGCCTGGGAAGAACATTTTCGGGCTCTGCAGAAACCAAAGGCAGCAGACCCAGGCAAATTCCTCAACTCCAGGAAAAGGCACATCTCTGAGAGCTACACTGTCCCAAGCAGCAGGCAGGAGCTGCGATGGGTGTTTATTAAGTCTGTGCCCCTGACTATCAGCAGGTTAACAGAGACTCAATCCCTCCCGCCCAGTGTGGAGATGCCTTGGGAGACAGCACAACCCTAAAACCGTTAACAGTGAGAGGAAAACAAAAACAAAAGCTCCTCAACGAGAAGAAAACAGACACACCAAACTTAATGGCAACCAAAAAAAGTTATGGTGATGATGGTCTATGTGCCGCCATTATAATTCTGCTGAAGTTCAAGCATTGATGTTGTGCGTAAACAATATTAGTAACAGTAGCTTCCATGCATTGAGCGTTGGGATACTGTGCTAAGTGATTTACTCAATACTAAGCATCATCTAATATAACCTTCACCATTACCTATGGAAGCATATATTGTTATGATCCCCATGGTAAAGTTGAGATACTAGCAACAGAGACTATAAGCGAACACATGTAAGGGGTCCCAGGGTGGAGAGACAGCCTGGATTCTGGATATACTTGCTTTTGGAACTTTTCAAACGATTTCAGTTTTTATGTCTTTAAATGTGCCTAGATTTCTGCTTAGCAATAACCGCTTCACTCCCAAACTCTTCCCTCCAAAATGCATGCACGCATTCTTCCTGTCTCCTGTTCTTCTGTTGACCGCTTTGTTAAGACAGTAAGTCCAGCGGTGGCTCCCTCAGCTCATGATACAGCACCTCACAAAACAGTGCCGTTTGTTTATAAGGTGATGCAACCTTCCCTGCAGAGGGTGCGTGCATGACTAAAATCCACTAATGGCCAGAAAGCTCATTTTAATTCTATACTTGACAAAATAAATGCCTCATAAAGGCAGGTAAACAGAAGCTACCTTTCACTTTGGACTGCTTTGTCTTAATAACCTTTGAAAGTGAGAAACTGCAGGGAACAGGCTCTCGAGCATATACACACAACACACAATTATGGCACAAAGAGACTGAGATAAAAGCACAACTCCTTATATAAAGGTACATTTTTTTTTCCCTCAAAAGGGGGTACCTCTCACAAATATAGACCATTCCTGAATTACAAAGGTTCTTCTGCTGCGAATCCTGGCTGCATTAGCAGGATCTAACCCATCCGGTCTGAAAAACCAGAGCATTTGATTTCCCTGAAGCCCATTCCCAAAAGGGCTGATCTTTTTTTCCCCTCTTCTGTCCACAGAAAATGAAGCTCCACTTACATGTTGGAGGAAATATTTCAAAACATTCCCTTTTTTCTCAAAGTGCAGAATTTATGGTAACAGATAATTAACAACAAATGACAAACAATCTGAGCAGGAAAGGTCCCAGTTTGGTTGCCAAGATGATGGTATCCAATTCCAAGATAAACAGTGGAGCGTGCCGGCTGCCGTTAACGTGGTAGAGGAGTCGAGATGGAGAGATGCAAAACAGGCCAGTCATCCGCCACCAAGGGGCACGACATGGGGCCAACCACCTCCCGCGGGGTTATTATTTCCCTTCTGAATTCTCAAGAGTGTCAGTGGGCAAGGGGGTGATAGTGGACTCACTCTCCTGTAAGGAAAAGGACACCTACCTATGCCTTTATATTTCACATGGGGGAAAACAGATCCTTCTTTGAACTGCATTGTGGAAGAATTCGGAATTAATATCCTTTAGGAGTTAATACCTCCTTCCTAGTCTGTCTATTCTTCCCAAAGACTCCCTCCTCCTCATTCTTCTTTTCTCTAAGTTGGTGGAGTCAAAATAGGTTTCAGTGCATCCAGCTGTGCCCAAAATGTGAAGGTCAGGAACAAAGTGAAAACAAGTTAACCTATAAAAGTCAGAATCTGAGCACAACGCATGGTAAGTCTCCTAGATACTAACAGATGGCAGACCTTGGGCAATTGAAGTTTCAGATACTTTTACATTTCTCAAAAGCCAATTCATAGTTCACTATTTCTCAAATGGATTTTTTTTTATATATATTGAAATGCAAACCTCAACTTCTGAGTTACCTAAAAAGGCCTACCAAATTGTTCCTTCTCAGGGATCAAAACAGGTCAATGTATCAAAAATTGCTATTCTAATCCTTTCAAATGCTGGATTCATTGGTATGTATGGCATGCATGCATACCCCACAAAGCCAAGGTGAAATCTGTCTTATCTTCCTGCTG
>NW_006787891.1:1927260-1929821 GCF_000442215.2 Lipotes vexillifer | reverse complement strand
CCTGCTGACGGATGTTTAGGGATGCTGACACGTTCCTGGTGTTAAAGTCAAGCCCAAGGCCAGGGACATCATAATTGCAAGAAAGAGTTATGAACTAACAGAATATATCTGCTAGGCCCTCCCTCTCGTCTTTTCTCTCTCCTTCACATATACCACTATCTTCCCTCTTCTCCATAAAACATGTACCCCCACATTATACCTGCTGCCCACCCAAGCAGGACCAACATGTAAAAGTTGGTACTTTAAAAAAAAATGGAATATATTAAATATAAGGCAAACCCAAGAGCAACGGGTATGATACTTGTGATTTTTTTTTAAAAAATGCCTAATGCAGTCTGACAGGCTTCTGTGGTTATCTCTGAAGTCTTAAGGCAAAGCAAAATGAAACAAAAGGGGGAAAAATTTTCCAAAACTCAGGACCAAAATAGAGCTGGTAGAATATCTATGTCATAGCAAAAGGCTAACTCAGGAAATTAGAGAAACATGCCGAGGTTGCTTAGCCGGTGGGAGATTTCACTTTTTTTCTTGATCTCAGTTTTAAGTCTTCGTGCAAAACACATTTTAAACGAAGTGTACAATACGTAAACGGTTTGAAACTTGGTCTGTGGCCCAAATACCTAAAACTAAATACTACAAGTAAGCCACTTTTCTTAGCCAATCAACAGCAATGCCAAAATAGCCCACCAAAAGATGAGAAAAGATATTTTTCCAATCCAAGAATTGTCAAATCTTTGAGCTGGAAGGTTTCAGAGACTGTCTACCAAAGAAATAAATGGATTTGAGTAGAGTTCATGTTATGGTGTAGTGCCCTGTAATCTTTTAACGAAGCTACTAGTGACAAATGAACTTCAAGAAGGGTTTAATTCTCATCTGGAATTTTAAGGCGCAATAATATCAAGTACTGAAAATTTACTTGTTTGCTTTATTAAATGGTACTGGTGTTTCTTTTCCTGTGTTTTTTTTTTTTTTTTTCCTCAACTAGTGTCAAGAGCTTTGCTATTTAATATAAAGCCATACAAAAATTTAAACCAACTAGAGGGGCTTATATTCTTGATTTGTGGTAAAGGAAAAAAAATGAAAAGCCTGCAACAACATATTTTCTTATTTGCATATATTTTACCCTTCTAAAGGGACAGAAACTGAAGAAAAAACATCTTCAAAGCAAAATAGAAGAAAAATATGCAGACCCAAATACTGCAAAGGCCAATAAATTCAACAGAGTTTCCTCTTTGCAGAGTTAGTGTTTCTACATAGACAAAGCCTCTAAGTGTACTCTTTACATTAAAAAAAAGAGGCAGACTAACACGGCGGTCTGGAAAAGTGTGGTAGTTTTGTCTGTACTAATATTGAAATAATAGCCTAATCATGCCAGGATAGCTACTGAAACATCCAGTTTCCTGGATGCTAGGAAAGTCTAAAAGGGGAAGAGACATGGGAAGGAGAGAGCTAAGGAAATACTGAAAAAGAAGAAAAACAAGCTGATGGTGGATAGATCTTCCCAGACTCGGTGAGCTTTTTCTCCTTTTTGGAAATAGTTCAGAACTACCTAGAGTTTGTTACACAAAATGTGGCAGATTTAGTGGCATTAGCTTTGTTTTTATGTCTTAAAATCTACATCTTCATTGGCTCTAAATCTCAGAATTAAAATTAAGCATGTTTCAAATACAGACTCCCTATTATAATACTTCCTGTTTAGCTAGTCTTGTCATTTTGTCTATTTTTATCAAAATGTCTCTCCCTAAAAGAAAGTTTTTTAAAAACTGTACTTAGAGCAGGAGATAAATTTAATCCATAAGGAGAGGTGAGCAGTGAGTTCCTAGTTTCAGGATAAGAACTGGCCACACTTTCCGTATGAATCTTTCTCTCTGCAAATGTAGATAACTGCCTCAGGATTTGAAATCCAGGCATACCACAGTAGAAAGAATCGACTTTATTTGTCAAAATTCTTTACCCTCCCAGAGAGTCAAGTAACCAAAAACAAACAAACAAACAAAACTACCCAGTTATGCAACATACAGCTAAGTTTCTAAGAACAAATCCATATGGACAAAAAAATATATCTAATTTTAGGTTGCCTTTTTAAAGCCAGAATTCAAACAAAGAAATTGACGGAATAGGAAATAAGTCAGTTCTAAAATGAAGTCTAACTGCCACGGACCGCGAGACCAGTGCCCTCAGGGAGCGTATAGGAAAAAGAGCTTATTTTTAAAAAGAAAAATACCCCGTGTTTATATATGAGCACAAACCAAAAGGGCCATTCAGGCATCTCCAAGACGAATTTCAGAGTGAAAACATTAACAGAAATTATGGCCATGCTAATGTTCAGGCCAGTGATAAATTTGTAATGAGAAGGAGAAAGCAGCTTACCAAGAGAAAAACGTTTGGAAATTTTTTTTTTTTTTTTTTTTGCACAGCGAATGCAGCCCAGCTCTGCGACAAAGGATGAATTTCTACCTTGTTAGTAACGTGCAATGTTACAGAGCCCCAGACATTCACTCATTCATTGATACTCTTCCTCTGTGTGAGGAAGAGGTCATTGGTCTTCCCCTTCCAAGCATCCC
>NW_006787891.1:1921994-1927250 GCF_000442215.2 Lipotes vexillifer | reverse complement strand
TACAGAATATCACTAATGATGAGGGATTTGTGTTCTTAATTTCAAACAGACTAAAGAAAAGAGGAGAAAAGGAGAAAGCCTAGACTGCCAGAGTAGGAAGGAATGAAGCTAAAGGGCATCGAGTCCAATGGCTGGTGAGGAACTTGAAATTCAAAGAGGCTCAACTTGCTCGGAATCACAAACCTAATTAGTGACAAAGACAGGACCAGAATCCAGGTTCCCTGAAACACTGTCAAGTCATCCACTATAGCAAGCTATCTGTTTACTGATACTATATACTCTGCTGGCTTTCAAAAATGAATTTGAAGGTACTTCTTAAAGAAATTTCCCTCCAATTATAGGACTAAGAAGTAGTCAGCATCCTTGGCCTCACATCTTCCCACACATGACCAAGCTGAATTATACTGAACCAACGAACAGCCTTTGGTCTATACCTTGATTATAACATAAAACAGAAGAAGGTACCTCCCAAGGAAGCGGTGCTCAAAGAAAGTAGATTTAGAGTGAGCCTTTAATGCAAATCTTGCTAACAAAGCAGAAGGGATTGTAGACAAATCACATTTTTATCATTCTTTAAAAAAAGTTTTTACTATCGTAAAAGTATTACATAGTTCTTATAAAAATAATTTAAATTATACAAAAGTATATAAAATAAAAAGTGTAAGATCTTTACCCATCACTCCCTCCCCCAGATTTGTTTGCAAATTTATTCCCTACATGATCACCAGTAATGTTGGTATTTATCTTTCCACACATTTTGAGATTTTTTTTTTTAACCAAATGGCATCATTCTATAACACTCTGTAACTTTCTTCCTGCATCTAAGGATACCTAATTCAGACCTGAAATAAACATTTACTTCCTACCATGTAAGAATGAAACTTCAGATCAGACAAACAAAATCCTGTAACAATTTGGCATGGAATGATCACCCAGATACCCTAAAAGTTTCAGATCATTTCGGATTAGCAATGCCCAAGCAAACACTGACAGATGCTGTAAAACACAACAAAGCAACAAGAACAAGTTGGACTTGTCAAGTTTTATGCAAGCAGTTCAAACAAAAAGATGTTAACACTTATTTCATGCTCACCAGCTAATGCACAAGACCATAAATATTATCACAGCATCTATTTATCAAGTGCTATCTTCTGGGCACTATGTCATATACATCATCTCATATATTGTTTACAACCGTCTTAGAGACTCGTCAAACCCATTTTATAGATGAGAAGACTGAAGTTCAATAATTCTGTCCATCATCACCTAGCCAAGCCAGTAACTGGTGGGATCAGCATGTGGATACACATCTCTGATTTCAGACCACATTCTCAGCTGCCATGTGAATACTCTCCTCATTCTCCAGCTCAAGCTGTGCCCTTTGTACTCAGTCCTAATTAATTATGGTTAACTCTTGATGCTTCTGTTGTAACCACAGCCATAGGTAGAGAGGCTAAGACACTGATGGGGGTACAAGGGCCTGAGACGAGCACAAGTGAATGAAGGCCATTGTGACTCTGCAGAAAACAACCAGGCGACACTCAGCTCTTGGGATTCCTTGCCCTCTTGGGACTGTCAATCCCATGGAGTAACTGAAGGCAGGTGAGACACTCCTTGACAGGCAATAAGAAGTCAAGGCACAGACAGATAAAGACAAATACTATATGTTTTCACTTACATGTGGCATCTAAAAAATAAAACAAACGAACAAATATAACAAAACAGAAACAGACTCACAGACACAGAGAACAGACTGGTGGTTGCTAGATTGGTAAGAGGTGGAGTGGAGGCTAAATAAGTGAGGGTGATTAAGAGGTACAAACTACTAGGTATAAAATAGATAAGCTACAAGAATGTAATATACAACACTGGGAATACAGCCAATATTTTATAATCTCTTTATATGGTGTATAACCTATAAAAATACAGAATTACTATTTTGTACACCTGAAACTAATACAATTTTGTAAGTTAACTATGCTTCAATAAAAAATTTAGAAACAAAAAATTTTTAAAAAAGAAGTCAGGGCACCTTCCAACCCTGACAGCCAAAACTCCCACGCAGCCAAGTTTGCTAGTAATGGGTCCTGGAGGAAGACAGGACAAACTTACTAGTGATTTTCTTATTTATTCATTTATTTATACTCCAGTGATTTTCAAAATGGACTGAGACAGCTTAGAATAAAAAGGTGCAGAATCAATAAAACAATCATTAATGCGAAGAGCTAACATTTACTGAGTACAGAGTATGTACTAAGCATTCCTCTAAAAACTTTACAAGTTTTTAACCTTCACAGCAACCTTTGGAGATAGGCACTACTTTTATCATCCACACTTTAGAGATGGGGGAAAAAAACCCAGAGAAGTTAATACCTTTGTCCATGGTTGGTTACACAGCTAGTAAGTGGTGCAACCAGGTTTTAAATCCAACAACCTGATTCCACTGGAGACTCCGACCACGACACTACACTGCCTCCTCAAAATAAGTATAAAAGAACAAGAGCTAAGTAAGCTTTCAGGGGTGTTGACAACTAAAGCCGTAGACAAGGACGTAGCTAAAACTGAAAATAACATTTGATTTGAGCTTCCTAGCAACCAAACCTTAAAGAAAAGTTGAGGAATTAACCTCAGTAGGGTGGCCAACCATCCTGGTTTGCAGGGAACTGAGGGGTCTCCCAGAATGTGGGACTTCCGAGGCAAAAACGGAGATGGTTGGGTACCCTACTAAAGATGTCTTACAGCATTTTATTAGGCCTCAGATAATCTAAAACATACCAAACCTTGATGGTGTTTTCAGACCTACACTGGCTCCTTGAGCATCTCCTCCCACTATCATTAAAAATACTAAATAATTTTCATCATTAAAAATACTAAATAACATTCTGCTGGGGAAGATGACAGGGTTGTAGAAAAATGAAGCCCTGTTAATTGTTGGTTTTCAACTATCACATCTATCAGTATGTTCAAGAGTCTGGATAAGAGGGGCTTATGAATTCTGGGTTCAAGTCTGCCCTGTCAACTCCAACTGCGCTTTAATTTTCTTTTCCAAGGTCATATCGGATTGCTTTCTTTTAAAAAAAATCCTCCCTACGTCACAGGCAGAGATGTATAGGCTAGTGACTCTTAGAAAGCTTGGTAGCAACCTGGTCAGAACTCACAGGTGAAGCCAAACCAAGACCATGGAGTAAACCCTTAAAGCCAGTGGAAACAACAACTCTGAATCAGTGATGAGCTTCTAAAGATGGGAACCGGGTCTTATGCATCTGTGTTCCCTCCACAGCAACACCTTGCAAATAAATGTCTTAAATGCAATCTTAATCTTAGTATGTCAGAGCTAAAAAGATCCATAACTATCATTTGGTACAAATGTTTACATTTACTGAGGCCGGGAGAAAAGAAGTAAATTGCCCAAGATGGGTCACAAAGCTGAGGTGAGACAAACTGAATTAAATGGGAAGTGAGCTATTCCTTAACTAAGGTAAGAAAACCTCAACTAGGTTTCATGAAGGAAAATAACAGATCATTTAAGGACCCAGCATTGTAACTCCAATCCAGGTGATCTGTCGTGGGTCTTCATAGACCTCAGTTGTTAAGTGCCAAAGGAAAGCAAATATTTTAAGAAACCCATGCAAAATAAATGAGCAACTATTCAAGTGGAAAAGACAATATCTTTGTGGAGAGGAGTAAAGCTCTACCATAACATGTTAAAAATTTTAGAAAAACTTAAGACATTTTAGACTAAACATTTTATAGGTATTTTCCAGCCAATTTAAGTTTCTATTTAGACTCAAGGCAATCTTTGAAAATATAACATGATCCCATTTAACTAAGATAGCTGAATGCCCAGCATGGGCCGGTCACTGTGCCAGGGCACCAAGCACGGAAAAGAAAGGCCAAGGAAAAGGTCGGCCAGCATCTTGATAACAAGCACACACGTTCATACAAACACTCAAAATATTAAGACAGGACAGAAGGATCCCAATGAAAATTTCCAAATCTCAATCACAATTTCTCATCTGAATTCACAATCAAATCAATGGGTCAATCAAACAATCAATCAATTAGTATTTCTAAGCACCTGTTACCTGCTCAATCCCTGCCTTTAAGAAATGAATGATATAGTTGAGAGAGAGGGCGGGTGGGAGAGAGGTCTGGTTTGAAGTAAATACCAAATGACGAGGGACATCGTGTTGGTAGGGGGGTAGGTAGGCACAGTCATTTTGGATTGGGTGAGATAGAAGAGGTTTCCTAGACACAGAGGGGCCTGAACTGGCTCTCAGCAGAGTGTAAGAGTGTCTCAGCTGTGAGAAACAGTAAAAGCATTGAGATGGAAAGGGCTCACGGGGTGCTCAGGTGGCAGAGCCAACATGCGTGGCTGGAACAAAGGGTTCAGGTGGGAAGCCCTTAGCGGGTGATGAAGGTGA
Organism: Lipotes vexillifer; assembly: GCF_000442215.2. Taxonomy (NCBI): domain Eukaryota; kingdom Metazoa; phylum Chordata; class Mammalia; order Artiodactyla; family Lipotidae; genus Lipotes; species Lipotes vexillifer. The sequence continues at coordinate 1,922,826 of NW_006787891.1, read as the reverse complement.
AAAGGCCAGCTGGAGTTGACCATGGAAGAATCCTCTACTTCTAGGAAGGAAGTCTGGTAAAAGGGCTACACAGCTGTCTAGGCTGCCACTGCAAACTCCATTTTTCAAGCCTTGTTTTCATAAAAGGTATAATTTGATCCTTCGAACTTTTCATGGCTAGATCTGAGCACATCAGTCCTAAAGTTACATGATTTTTAAAATATCTCTGAGCATTCACAGTTCACCAGTGGAATCTTAGGGCTACAAACAAGCGAAGAATAAGCTAAGATTCCCTATCAGTCATTTTCCAAGGAATCTGGGGCAAAATATACTTTCGTTTGCCTGGGAGGAAACAGAATCCACAAAGTGCTTTGTGATTCTTTAAAACAAAACGTCACACCAGCAAAGCAGAGCTAAAGGAATCCTAAGTCCAGCTTGCACACATTCTATAACATATTTGAAGAAAAAGAAATTATCAGAAGCAGAAGAATAAAAGGAATATTTGAAATGAACACAGTTATTGTTCAAAAAAGCCATTTTAACAAAGAAAAATCTTATTCCCCTTAAAAACCTCTCCTTAAAACCATGTTAGGAATCCTTCATTATCATGAATATATTCTGATTTTAAACCAGAAAGTAGAAGAATCTTAGGAATAGTTTAGCATTAACCATTTGCAAGGATTTTTCTTTTTCTTCTCCTGTTTTTTTTTTTTGCAGAATTCCCATCATAGATAATTGAGTAGCTCTATTTGCATACTTGCGAAGTAACATCCCAGTATTTACTATACTACCCAGGCAGTAAAGAGAAGGATCTTTTGGTTTGGTTGGTGTTTCTAAATTGGGGGGGGGGGGG
>NW_006787891.1:1915535-1921984 GCF_000442215.2 Lipotes vexillifer | reverse complement strand
GTTGAGAGAGAGAGAGAGAGAGTGTGTGTGTGTGTGTGTGTGTGTGTGTGTGCGCGTGTTGGGTGGGGGGGGAGACCTACTGTTTTTTTTTAAATGCCCAAATAAAACAATTACTTAAAAAAGAGCTTGTGACTTGGACGTGTCCCGAGTTCAGTTTTGCCAGCAATGGCAGAAACAGTCAACAGAGCCTTAACCTCTTTTCTCTCTTGACTATATAATGGTCTGCAAAGGGGTTTAGTCCTACTATGAAAGACTCATGTTAGACATTGGAAGAGTCTAATAGAGAATGAGCACCAGGCCTTGAATAAACAAGGGAGATGGTGACCTTTTGCCCCTTCTGCTGAAAGCCCAGCACATCCTGCAGCAGAGGAAGGGAAAAAAAGCTGGTGTGCATCCAGGTGCTGCAAAATCTTTGCCTCTGGATTTCTCCCACACTTTGCTCCTGAAACAGTTTAAACTGAGGCATGACTTAAATAGTATTATGGAGTGAGGGGAGGGAAAGTACAATTCCTGGAACCAACTGTTCCACTGTCCCTTAATCCTTTGTTCCCCATATTGTTTGAGTCCTGCAGCATGCAGCACACGTTCTACGAGCAACAGGCAAGACGATGGATTTAGCAGTGGCTGGACAATTAGTCCCAATTAGGCCTGTTTCCCAGCTGAATGTAAAGGGGTGTGGGGGTGAGGTGTGTGTGTCGGCGGGGGACTACAGAAATTTTAAAGATATTTCATCATGGAGGCAAGCAGTATAACATAAAGCAAACTGAATTAGGGGTCAGGAGACTCTGCCAAAATTCACTGTGTGACATTAGTCAAATACCTTAACCTCTCTGTTGTACACAAAATGAGGACAACCCTCAGAGGCTCTGAAGATCTCATGCCAAATTGTAGTTGAAAGTACATACTCTGAAAAAGTTCAGTGTTACACCGACGTGGAGGATTCCTCTGAGTTGTACTTGGAACCATAGATACCCATCTGTTTGGGGAATCATACACCTTTTATTCTCCTGGGCAGAAGTCATTAGTGAATTTCTTATTTTATTTCTAGTTTCCTGATGGCTAAATTTTTTAAGTTCATGAGTGATACTTACATATGTACATGTGGCGGCTGGAATCTGCTCTGGTTGATGTTGTAGTGCGTGAATGCCTGGGTGGGGTTGGAGCTGTACTCATCCACCGTTATGGTAACCTTGCCTTGAGAAGGAATCCCATGTGCCATCCTTCCTCCCTATAGGCATGAGCAATTCACAACTTTCCGGAGCAAAGGATGGAAGCAGGCATGGTGCGTTTCAGCCCAATCTCTGAACCCAAGGGTCTACTCATCAATACTGCTGTGTGTTTCTGAAAAAAACAAATGAAAAAAATGAGAACAAAGAAAAATAGGATGTTCTAAGCGATGTCAGATGGGACACCTAGACATGAAATTGGTTCAGGAAAAATCTTAATCCGTGTGGTTGCCTCATGGATAAAACCTTTCCCAATTCTCCACCCAGCATATGCTTCAGAATGGACATGACACTCCAAATGATAAGGCTGGCTGCTAGCAAATCATTTCAATGGTGTTCAAACTAAGATTTCCTCTTTAATTATAATTATGGCACTTAACGTGAATTACGGAAGGGGCACATCCACAGTTGCCATGGTGTCTAACTATAAATGGTTTGTGCTCGAAGTGGCAAATCTTCTAAACCTTCCCTGCTAATTGGAATGTTTGGTCTGTACAAAGTTGGTGTCACAGAATAATTTGAAATCCCGGTGCTTAGCACAGCCATAAAACACAATGCCAAATGTAAATTTAAAATGCTGTGCTCATAACAGATACCTGTTTGTAACTGTAATACACGCATAATATATACACACATCACATATAATTTTTTCTTTCACAGTGGCTCCCAAAACACATAGGTACTCAAATCTTGGTATATATATATGGATTCCACTCTGGCCAAGAACTTTACGGAAGGCAAATCCTTCTTGCTAAATGTTAATATAATTTCTTTAAACCCTCCAGTTACTCAGAGGAAAGTCAAATACATCCAGGCTTGGACCACCATTTTGGATGCACTCATTACCGCCCCTCTTGGAGCCCAGAAGGAGAGGAAAAGGAGGGTGGCCATTGAATCTACCACTTCACTCCTGCTTGGTGCTGCATAATTCTCAGTAGCTGGTTTCATACTTTAAAAAATGTTTCTGTTCTTTTTGATTCTTTGTATAAATGTCAATATATTATTTGCTGCACTGGGTTCGGAAATGAGGATGCTTATTTTTATACCAAGTGTGCAAAGACTGAGCAGAGCACACCCCTACTTGGTTGCTGTTGCAATTGATCAGTGAAATTTTAAACAAGCGGGCAGCATGCTCCCTGGATAACCCTTAGGTAACCCGCATTCTTACTTTAAGTGCTCCACATTAGAATACTTTCACCATGTGCACCGTTAAGCTCTGGGAATCTTAGCTGCTATCTCAAATAAAAATATTTAGAATAATAGGATTAGATTTAAATTTGGCATGAAACACCTTAAATACCAAGCAAAAGGCAGATGGCCTGCCATAGGCCATTTATTTTATTATTTTACAACCCAGGGCTTGTGTAGTCCTCCATATGCTAGCTGGGCTAAGAAATTCTGCAGCATTCTACTCAAATCACTGCCTTCTTCATATTAGCAAAGCAAGCTAAATAACACCCACCTTGCCTGCATTCCTAATGCACAACAGCACCGCCAAGAAATGAATCCCTCATGCTCTGGCATTTTAAACCAAGTGTCACTTAGGGTTCTCTTTCTTCTTCCTGACTTCATGGGAGGTATGAGTCCTCTAAGCACTAGTTGACAGACAACCAGGCCAGTAGGATTAACAAATTAAAATCTTTCCCCACCCCTCTGATGTAAGATATCTATAAGAACTGCTTACAAATCATAATGTAGCAGTTTTCATACCAAGTTTGCAGCTGTTTCCTTAATTTCCCCCACAATTATATTTTACTGTTATTTTGCATAACAGTAAAACACAACACCTGCTTCAAATTGCAGTCCTGTTCTAAGTACTGTAATTCTCTTTTGAGACACAAAGTACAGAGAGACACGACCGAAGCGCAAAACTGCATAATTGCACCACGCTGAAAAGTAAAAACAAATGAAAACATCTTCCTGTTATAGAAATGACTGTCATTAAAAAGAATGTTAGCCATCAAAGCACAGAGGGGAAAAAATACACATTTTCAGACTGCAAGAACTTAGTGTTTGCATAAATTAGAGAGTGGTGTAAAAATTACATGGCAATTCTTATGTTCCTGCCATCAATGTCTATTGTGTGAAATACAGAACATCAAGAAGAAGGGAAGCAAAATTCATGTCTAGACCATTGTGACCTCTCAGTGACAATCTCTGCACCCGGTGCCAGAAACAGTTTAAATGTTTCTGGAGTAAACTCGCTAATTAAACTAAGCAAAATGGCCTACAAATGAAAGATACATTCCTGTTATGTAAATATCTAGGCAATGACTTACAGTAGTTAGCATCAGACCCTCCCGTTTGAAGCCCAGAAAAGATGGAACTTAGAAGGTGATCAGTTTGCACTCCTATATGATCCACTGTACCCTAAAGTCAGCATGGGATTTTGCCTTTTCTGTCAGGTGAGATCTGTGCCCCTTCAGCAAGCACAGGCTCCTGTTACTCGGAAAGGCTAAATGGGGGGCTGGCACCTCATTTGAATTCATCTTTACCATGTTCTCTTTCAAATGTTTTATCGAAACAGTGCACCTGCAGTGTCTATCTTCTTTAATCTGGAGTCCTTTGAAGAAAATGTCAGACTGAGGCAGAGAGCTTCAAAACTTTCACAGGAACCTTTACAGACAAATCAAGAAAAAGCTTATTTTTTAAAAATGCTATGTTCACCCCCACTCACATCACAAGATGATCATATCCCAAGAATAGGAAACACCAATACATGGGAAAGGCCTTTTTTTTTTTTTTGGTAAACTCCCTCCTCAAACCTGAGAAATCTAGAAAAAGCTTGAAAGAAGACAGAATGATATACCACCTAAAACTACCAAGAATCTGCATCACCTTGCTTCACATATTTAGTCAGTAAAACCTTCCAAATAATCAGATTTTGGAGCATCTCATCCTCATCACACTTACATTACTTTATGTATAATATTTACAGAGACCAGTATTCTTTTTTAAAATTTCCATTTTTATACTTCAATACATTTGCTCTATAAAACAAAGGAACCCAGTACTAAATGCCAGGAATCCTAAAGAAAAATGTAAAAGGGATTGACACTGCCAAACATTCATGCTGGTGCTACTCTGATTTTCTCTTTAAAAAGAAATCATGTGAGCACATTTTGCATTTCCTAGACAGCAGTCACTTATCCTGTGCCTTAAGCTGTGCAACTTGGAATGTTCTTTTTCAGGAATCTAGTGGGAAACGCTTTTAAAGTCTGCTGGCAATGAAGGGATTAAAAGCTGAGGAATTAAATAACTGTCTCCACCTCCTAGACACCAGAAGTCCAATTTACCAAAAGTTTTCAAAGCAACAACTCATGACCACTCAGCCCGAGCACCGCACGGCACAGCCTATGAGAAAGGAGCCCGTGATTTCCTCGTTTAAACAAGGATGCTCATTTTATTCACTACCCCTAAGAAGACCGCCCGACAGCCTGGCCAGACTTTGGGACTCGCCTGCTCCGACTCCGCCAAATTTCGCTTTCTCCTCCCTCTGCAGCACAGATTGACTGCTTTCTCAACTCACGCCCTTACTCTTTCACGCCCATCTCCAGTTACTCATCCCTGTATTCCGGAGCGATGCCCAGAAGCCTTCCGGGCGGCTTCTCCAGCAAGGTGTTTAGACGGATGCACAAAGTTCCACGTGCTTCTGTCCACAGAGCGCCCTCCCTCCCGACGCACTTACACCTGAACTTGTCTCCAGCACTGCGGACACCCGGCTGGCACATTCTTTCGGAAAGAAAGGGCAGGACTTTTCTCCCGCGCCTCTGGCAACGCGTAGAGTCTATATATGGTGGGGCGGGGGGCGCGGAATTCTCTACTTTGGATTGGTGTGTTTGTTTTAAATCTAGGGTGGGCAGTTGGGGGTGGTCAGCAACTACACACACACACACACACACACACACACACACACACTCGCGCGCGCCCTGCCCTCCCGGCTCACGGCCGGCTTGTCCGGACTACAGCTCCCCCTTCCTTCCTGGAGCACCAGCTCGCCTTACTCGCTCAGTCCCCCGTTGCCACCGCCGTCGCCTCCGCTGAGGCCGCCGCTGCTGGCACTGTTGGCGCTGGCGCTCGCGGCCCCAGGCTCCGTTGGGCGCCTTTCTTTCTCTACCTTTCCCCCAGCCCCGAATTGATTGATGACCACCGGCGGGCAATGGCTCTGACACCGCACCATCCTCGCTCGAGCATCACAGCCCCACGCCCCCGACGTCAGCCTCCAGGGCGCGTTGGCATCCCCGAACCCTCTGAGCGGAGCCCGCGCCCGGAGCCGCCACCGCCTCCCTGCTCTCTGTCCTGGAGCTGCGGGGCTGCTTCCCAGGAGCGGCAAAGAAAGAAAGGGAGGGAGCCAGCGAGCGTTGGAAGGGGGTGTGGAGGCCACGGATTTCCGCCCCCTCTTTGGAAATCTTTTCTTGCACTTAAAGTTTTGTTTGTTTTTTCCACCATGACCTGTTTGTGTTTGCAGCATCTCAAGTCAATTACACATTTTTCATGACCCGCATTTGCACTTAATTTGGGGTGTGTTGGGGGGAATGTGGTAATAAATCTACCCCACTGGAGCATCCTTAATTTCTTTCTTTGCTGGTAGATTCTAATCCCCTCCCCAACCTCCAGGAAAATGCCCCCTCTACCTCCTAGGCCGCAAACCTCGGAATTCAAAGGCTTTACAAAGATAACCCTGTTACATGTAAATAGCATAGAAACTCCTGCCTCTCGAGGGAAGAAATCGGGCGGCAACGGTTACTTTTTCTCACCGCTCGTCCCCCGCAGCCCAGCCCGGGTCGCCTGCTCGCTCGACAGGCTGCGATCGTGGAGACCGGAGGCGGCGGGGGAGAGCGAGGTTGGGGCGCCGGGAGAGAGTGAGAAACAGCCCCGCGCGAGAGCGGCGCGCACGCGGACGGCCCGGGGGCGGCCGCGGAGCGCAGCCCGAGCACAAAGCTGCGCGGCGCCTTCCTGGCCACCGCACCTCGCTCGGGCCGCCGCGGGCGCCCGGGGCTCAGGCCAACACAATGCACCCGGGCCTAGGCCGGGGCGGCTCGAACACATAACCCCGGGACTTTCTAGTAAACAGCTCGCCGAGCCCTCGTCCCCACCCCCATCCCCGCTGCCGGGCTTTCGCCGCCGCCCCTCGCCGACACCCCCTCGTTCCCTCCTAAGAAATCCCGGCGGAGGAGGGAGCCGCGAGGTGAGGACCCCGGGAGGTCGAGGGCCGAGGACTGG
>NW_006787891.1:1883404-1915390 GCF_000442215.2 Lipotes vexillifer | reverse complement strand
TGGAGGGGCGAGGACTGGGGGGGGGGGGGGGAGAAGGGCAGAGGGTCAAGATGGGGAGTGGGAGGGAGACAGCTCCTAAAAAAGAATTCGCTTTCGCTCGGGGGTTGAAAATAAGCCCTCCTCGGGTTCCGAATTGCCCGGGAAGCGCCAGCTTGTGAGAATGTCAGGGGCACCGGGGCAGCCGCGGTCCGCAGCCTCCGAGCCCCTCGCACGCGCCGCTGACAAGGCACCTCGCACCCGGGCTCCGCTTTGTGTGTGCATTTTTTTCCCTTCCTCTAGCGCGCGGCACCGGGCGCCCGGCCGCCTCCTCCCCCTCCCCCGCCCTCCGCCTCCCTTCCCGGGGCGGATTACCTTTCCCGGGCTGCGCTCCGGGTCCCGGGGATGCCTTCAGCGCCCGGCGAGCAGGCGATCCATCGCGAAGCAGCAGGAGCCGGCGGGAGGCGCGCGGGGGCGGCGAGGGGCGCGGGCGGGCCAGAACCTTCGACCCCAGAGGTCCCGCAGCGGGCTGGGGCTGGGGGCCGGGGGGCGCGGCTCGAGAGGGAGGCGCGGGGGAGAAAGGACGGGAGCAGCCTCGATCTGGGGAGAGAGCGAGCGAGGGGGCGAGGAGAGGGAGCGAGGGCGCGGCGAGCCGGAGGGAACGAGAGCGGTGCAGTGACAGGGACTGCCACTGGGGTCAAAGGAGCACAGCTCCAGGAAGCAGGGCGGCCGAGGCGCCGCTCTGTGCGCGCTCCCCGGCGGGACCCCGCGCCCCCGCGCGCCCCTCCTGCTGCCCCGGCCCACTCGAACCCCCACTGGCGCCCTGAGGCCCCGGGGTTGCAAGAGGAGGAGGGAGCTGAGGGCGAGGCCGGCAGCCTGCTGGTGCTCCCGGGTCAAGCTGGCGGCAGGAAGCTGAGCTGCAAGTTCATCATCAGGAGTGCGATCAGCGTAAAAATGATAGGGGACCGGGGAGGGGGGCTACGGAGCCCCAGGAAAATAAAGGGAGTTTTCCCTCCAAATGGGCGTCTTCTGCAAAGGGAACACCCAGGCCCCAGGCCCCCCACCCACCGACCTGCCAGGCGCTGTCTGCAGTCCTGGCACAGCTCCAGGGCGCAGAGCTTGCCTCGGGGGCAAGGGGAGCGGCTCGGGCCCTGCGCTGGAACCAGGGAAGGCGACCCTGGGTCCCCCTCCCCGTCTGCTGAGCTTAGACTTTCCTGGGGGAGAGCTATGCTCCCTTTTCTCAAGCCTTTCAACTCGCCAGACACACACACACACACACACCTTTCTTTCTGCGATGTTGTTCCTAGGCCAATCCAGCTGATAATTTCTTTCACCTCCGTGAATTAAGGCAGGTTCAGTATATGGAGGCAAGGAGAGGCAAAGACTAATTGTTTCCATTTTTGTGTTTGGGGCACATTTCTCCCAAAGGATAAGCAATTCAAAAACGTAAAAATAAAAGTTTGCCCTTTTTTCTCTGCTACTTTGGATTATGGAAGAAAAGGTTTTCAGAATTGTAGGCAAACACGTAAGGAAAAGAAAAGCCGCTGAAATGCTAGAAGACAGAGGACAAGGAAGAGAAGGCTTTTAGAAAACTTGGTTGGTGGTGTTGACTGTGAAAGATGAGGTGGCCCTGTGATGTTATGCCATTGTCAGAGCTGAAGGATTTGGACGCCAACCAGCTCTAATTCCTTTCCAGGAGGCAGACTCAAAAATCTAGGCATTCTCCAAAGGGAAATCCAATGGATGTGTGTGAGAGGGAGAAGTGTGCTAGGTATACTATGTGACAACTGACTAGACATCCTGGCTGAAATTATATCCCCTAAAAATAAAAAGGAACCGTTTCAGCCTGGTCTGTGGCCTTTGTGCTGAGACTAATTGGTTTCCAGGGTCTGGGGAGGAAGGGAGAGAGGCTGGTTGGAGCCCCTATAAAAAAAGATCAAACAGAATTCACTTGAAAATATGTCCCTTTTACAATGGGCTTTCCTGGCACTTGAATTTTTTTTTTAACACCTTTATTGGAGTATAATTGCTTTACAATGGTGTGTTAGTTTCTGCTGTATAACAAAGTGAATCAGCTATACATATATCCCCATATTACCTCCCTCTTGCATCTCCCTCCCACCCTCAGCTATACATATACATATATCCCCATATCTCCTCCCTCTTGCATCTCCCTGTCTCCCACCCTCCCTATCCCTCCCCTCTAGGTGGTCACAAATCACCCAACTGATCTCCCTGTGCTATACTGATCTCCCTGTGCTATGTGGCTGCTTCCCACTAGCTATCTATTTTACATTTGGTAGTGTATTTATCTCCATGTCACTCTCTCACTTAGTCCCAGCTTACCCTTCCCTCTCCCCGTGTCCTCAAGTCCATTCTCTACGTCTGCGTCTTTATTCCTGTCCTGCCCCTAGGTTCTTCAAAACCATTTTTTTTTTTTAGATTCTATATATATATGTTAGCATACAGTATTTGTTTTTCTCTTTCTGACTTACTTCACTCTGTATGACAGACCCTAGGCCCATCCACCTCACTACAAATAACTCAATTTCGTTTCTTTTTATGGCTGAGTAATATTCCATTGTATATATGTGCCACATCTTCTTTATCCATTCATCTGTCGATGGGCACTTAGGTTGCTTCCATGTCCTGGCTATTGAAAATAGAGCTGCAATGAACATTGTGGTACACGACTCTTTGTGAATTACGGTTTTCTCAGGGTAGATGCCCAGTAGTGGGATTGCTGTGTCATATGGTAGTTCTATTTTTAGTTTTTTTAGGAACCTCATACTGTTCTCCATAGTGGCTGTATCAATTTGCATTCCCACCAACGGTGCAAGAGGGTTCCCTTTTCTCCACAACCTCTCCAGCATTTATTGTGTGTAGATTTTTTGATGATGGCCATTCTGACCGGTGTGAGGTGATACCTCTTGTATTTTTGATTTGCATTTCTCTAATGATTAATGATGTTGAGCATCCTTTCATGTGTTTGTTGGCAATCTGTATATCTTCTTTGGGAAAACGTCTATTTAGGTCTTCTGCCCATTTTTAGATTGGGTTGTTTGTTTTTTTGATAGTGAGCTGCATGAGCTGCTTATAAATTTTGGAGATTAATCCTTTGTCAGTTGCTTCGTTTGCAAACATTTTCTCCCATTCTCAGGGTTGTCTTTTCAAGGGTTTCCTTTGCCGTGCAAAAGCTTTTAAATTTCATCAGGTCCCATTTGTTTATTTTTGTTTTTATTTCCATTTCTTTAGGAGGTGGGTCAGAAAGGATCTTGCTGTGATTTATGTCATAGAGTGTTCTTCCTATGTTTTCCTCTAAGAGTTTGATAGTGTCTGGCCTTACATTTAGGTCTTTAATCCATTTTGAGTTTATTTTTGCTGGCACTTGAATTTGAAGTAAGGTATGTCTTATGCCTGAGTAGAAATGAAGGGCTTGCTAATGTATTTCTTTTGTTGTACAGTATGTCCAGAGTGTCCGTACTTGTCAAATGTGCTGGGAGCAAGAGGACAGTCACTTTCCTTGCCCAGCATAAACCACAGCCAGTGGCATTGGTGTTAAAGAATGCCAAAGATGGAGAGGGGCTCCTTTATATTTTGTTTTTGATTTCCAGCCTAGCAGCAAACACTGACTGGAATCATGTTTTTGAAGAAATGCTTGGTTTTGTTTTCTTTCTTCTATGAGTTAGCAGTACACCCCTTATCTAAATGGTTAAAATTTTTCAACTGATTTTGACTGAGTTAATCAGTCAAAAATAAATCTGCACCAGCCAAATTATTTCTGTGGTTTTCTTCCTTTAGAAAACAAACAACCCGATAGTCAATCAAAAAAGGAAAACTAGTTTGTACATGATCCTAGATCTAAATAATGTGCACACAAAAAACAAATAATAACCTGTTCTACTTTAGTGGCACATTTTATAGGATACTTAATGCTATAAAAAAAATCAAGTGAGTGATCCTTTACAAAGTTGATGAAAAATTGTTTATCATTTTATTGAGTGGGGAAAAATTGAGGCAAAAAAAGGTTAAAATCGTAACTTGTAGTGTAGGAAGAAGTCAACCTCTGCTGTGTCCCTGCTGATCAGTTATCCACTGAGAGTGACCAACCTGTATTAGGGTTATGAATTTTTATTTCCATTTGTCTACCAAAATAAAGAAGCTGGAGAAGTATAAGTGAATTTAAATAATAAATTAGGGAAAAAAGGAACTCACTTTTCAAATAATTCTCATCCCATGGCTTTGAACATATTGCATTTTGTCAAATCATATTCTCTACCAGCATAGCTACCTACACTAAAAGCTTGTTTTAAAATGATTGGATGTGAACCATGCCTGTCCCCTGACATTAGCTTTGAAACATCAAGCTTCATTATACCAAATTTTAAATGTTATATTCTGGGAGTTTTGGTGGTGGTTTTTTTTTCAGATAAGTGAGCCTGTAAGCTCCATTTTTTTGTTGTTGTTGTTAAATTCAATTTTTATTGCTTCTAATGGAAAACAAAAGAAGGATAAAAATCAAATGCCAAGTTTATGCTTGCCTCTATGCAAATATTACACATTTTTTCCTTTAATGGAATGTAAACCTGGACCCTTTCTCCAGTGATTTCATTGAAGGAACTGGCAAATATACTTCCTGATATCCTACTGCAGTATCTTTTAAAATATTATTTCAGAATGCATTTAGGGAAGAAAATGAGAGATAGGAGCGTGGGAGAACCTTAGGTGGAAGCTTGGAAAGTGAATGGTACTTCCCTTGAAAGCTCAGTACTTTATTTGGAGTTGGCTTTCATTCTCCCTATGAGAATAGTTTTCCAATAGTTCAGGGATACTTGTGTATAACTAAAAGCTTGGTTCAACCCTGCAGCTCTTCTTCAGAAAAAAAATTCAACTATTTTACCTCTTTTTTTTCTTTAAATTGGTTGCATTTTAATCATTTTCCAGCAAAACTTGAGATATATATTATCAGAAATCAGAGCCTGTTAATAGAACTATTATGACACAATTAGAAAATTAACCGAGCCAACCAATACCTTTACTTTATTCTAAATTCCTACAGTTTTTACTTTTTTTTTTTTTTTTTAGTTTGTTTTAAATGTTTTCATTGTAACCCCCTCAAGCTGAAGAACTATGCCCTCTATTCCTTTGTGGTTTTCATTCTTATGTGCTATGTATGCACTTGGTAGAAACTTGGAAAAAGAGTGTAAGAGAATGCATGAGTGATTGAGGCTACTACACAATGAAGGAAAATCCATACCAGATATGCAGGAACGGAAGTGATATCATGAGACCAGCATGGAGGATAAGAGCTAAGGATTTCCTACGGAGTTCAAATAGTACAATTAAAGGGGTTTGTTACTGTCTTCAAAAGCATGAAAAAGTACATAAGACTGCTTCATAAGTTGATTTTCTCATAGAGAAGCTGAAGATTTTTATGTATCCCATCCATTTAAAGGCAGCCTTCTTTTTAAACACAGCAGGATGCAGAAGAAAAAAAAAGAATTTGTATCTTAAAATTTACAGATATAATATACCAAAATATAGTCTCAAAAGAAAATTATGTGATTAACCTGATTCTTTGATAGATCCTTTTAGAAGTGCTCAAAATAAATATATAAATTATGGCTTTCGTCCTTCTTATTTAAAATTTCCTTTTGGCTATCCAATAAAAACGTGTATGACTAAGAAAGATTCAAGAAACACTAGAACCCATGAAATTTTATTTCATAAAATAAATTTTATAGGCACTATCTTAGAAAGACTAAATTTGATCCAGCTTTGCCAGCAGCTTAAATAATAAAGATGGAGAGAGTGGAAATCTTAAAATTTTACAAAACACTCGCTAATTCTTACCATACTTACTAGCTAATGTTTAGCATGTATGAACAAAAGAGACGAGTATTATTTATGTAATAATTTTAATAATCAGTTTCCAAAAAAAAATCTTAACAAGATTCTGAGCATGTGCTAGTGTGCTTTCTAGCCTAACAGACTTGCATGATCTCTGTTATCAATTAGTGTTTGCTGAATCCTTCCTTATATCATATCGTGGTCCCAATTCTGGAAAAAAGTGGGGTAGAATTTAGTGGTACTTGGGATAGGCTTGTCGTGGTGGAAGATGAGCAATCTCATTGAAGTAAAAGCCAAAGTAATCTCTTGAAAGAGGGGCAGTGTGGAAAACCCATAATAACCAGATTAAAGAAAACATATGTGGGGTTTTTCAAGTTTAATAATTCAGTTTGACAAGCTAGCATAAGATATATCAATATTTTGGTTAAGCAATGTATAATGTAATTTTCCCTCTCAGCAAAAATAAATAAATGAATACATTTTTTTAAAAATTGACTTTGAGAGACCAACAGAATCTAAACCCCATTTCTCTCAGTATTAATAATGTTCAGTTATTCAAAAAATACTTTTTAAGCTCAGCTCTGTGACAGGCAGAGTACTCAAACCATGCTGATGGTCTAATGATGCAAAAAGCAAGAGTTTTCTCCCACATATGAAGTAGGTAATCTAATGAGCCTGGGGAGAGACTGACTTTAAATAATCACATAAATAAATAAAAATTGTATCTAAGAAAAGGAGAGGCAACTGGTACAAAGAAACTTAAAATAGGGGTACTTTTCCTCCTCTGAGTGAAGACTCCCTGATGGAGGAAAGGAATACAAGGATGTTATAGGAAAAAGAAAAGCAGTGTGGCGGTTTGCTGAGTTCCAGAGGGGTCTAGATCCGGATCTGTAGGCAGAGGCCTGAACTGAAGCACCAAGTTAAAAACATTTGAAGGTCACAACTAAGGTCTTGTTGAAGATGTTTGACTTTATTCTGAGGGCAACTGGAAGCTGTTTAAGGATCTTAAGTAGAAAGGCTAACATGATTAGATTTATGTTTTGCAAAGGTCACTCTTGCCCCAGCGTGGAGAATGGATTTTAGGGGGCTAGAGTGAACTTTGGGAGGCCATTCGGAAGCTCTTGCAGTCTTTGGGTTGGAGGTGATGGTAGCCTCCTGCAGAACAGTTTGGAGGAGATGAGACATGGAGAGATGTGAATGGATTTAAGAGATTTGAATACAGTTTATGTAATAAAAACAAAGATTACCGGAATCTTGAAATACTGTCTGAAGATGTGGTAGTACCCAGCCAGAGAGGCTGAGAGCTATACTTACCCAACAACTTCCTTTTTTAAACCCCTCATTCTACACGTAGGGCACCCTTCCCATGTCTCCAAGCCAACTTCATTCTATTCTATACACATCTTTTGGAATCCCATCTTGTCATGAAGAACTGCAGTATGAAATACAGTACTGGCATAAAATGTCATTAATTTTTTTCAAACATACAGATTCTAGAATGTTATCCCTCATTCAATCTCCCACACCTATTTTTGGCCCACATATGGACTTGTCTTATTTTGTATGAAATATAAATGCAAGAAGTAAGTGAATTTCTGTTTTCCTTTAAAGTTTTTAGATGCTACGTCAATTCCACATCTTTTATTGGAGCTAGTTCACTTCTATTTAATATTCCAAACAATATTCTAAGTGATTCTTAAAAAATGGTTGTTTTTTAAGTGAAACATTCAAAGAAACAGATATGCTCTCAGAGGAAATACATAGACACTGATTACAAGTAAGAATATTGTTCTTTTGGTGCAGGATTATTCCATGTGGACCCAATCACAAACCCACAAACCCACTGTGAAGGCGTTCTGATTATTGGGTTCCTGATTGGTGGAAACTAAGTCACTATGGCCCCTCTTAGCAAGTCAGGCTGCCAAGAAAAGATGCAATGGAAATATATATAAACTTTTAAGGACATGTATAATGGTAACCATGTTTTCAAAATTTACCCTTTTCTTGGAATTTCTACGTTTTGAAAGTTCCATCAGTTTCTTCTTCTGTCCTCATGATTCCCCATAGTGACCATCTATAAACAAAGCAAAATCTGCACACAAGAAAAGAGATGAATAGCCAAGGTCTACGGGACATGGTTTTACTAGATTCTAAAATAAAAGGAAGGTTTACAGGAGAGTCGTTTTAAAACAGTTACAGTGATATATCAAAATCCCTATTTCATGCTCAGTACAGAAGGAACTGTAAAAAGATTATTTTTTTTCCTTTTCAATATTATTTCCTTTTCTATCCATTGTTTTGTGAAAATTGGAAAATACAAATAAGCAAAAAGAAAAAATTTTAAAATAGCTGTAATTTCATCATTCAGAAATATCTACTGTTAACACTTGGTTATATAGTTTTACAGTCAAATGTATTTTACAAAAATGGAAGAAAATTGGGAACACAGTTAAGTGTATATTGTAGTAGTTGAGAGCAAAGCAAGATTGGAATCCCACCTCTGCCTCTTACTACCTGCGTAACCTTGGGTAAATTACTTAAACCCTCTGTGCCTTGGTTTCCTCATTTGTAAAAAGGAGATATTAAAAGTACCTACTCTGTAGAGTTGTTACAAGGATTAAATGAGTTAGTATTTTTTAAAACCTTAGAATAATGCATGATACATATCAAGTAATTATTATACAGTTTTGTAATACATTTCTAAATCTTTTTAATACAAAATTAATATGCCATTGTAAATAAATTAAATACTGAAGTAAAAGGAAATAAAGGAAATAAAAGTTCCCCTCTTTCTTCCTCATATCCCATTACCTATATAACCTGTTCTTTCAACTGAATAGATACTGTGAACATCTTTCCATGTCATTAAACATCCTTCTATGGCTCTATAGAACTTTCATTAAAAGAAGTGCTATGCATGTTATAAGTTTAGAATACCTAACAGTCCATATTCCATTTCAGGACACTGCACACATATTATAATCATAGAGATTACTTTAAAAGATGCTCCTTTAAGGATTCGATAGTCCTAAAACATATTAAGAAAATCTCTCTGATATTCACATTTATGGGAATGATTGAATTGATCTTTGAAAGCCCAAGAGATATGGTCTTATTGTCATATTATTAATAAAAAAATAACTTTTGAGGCAAAAGCCATATTCTAAAAAGCAAATTAGGGATTTTATGTTTTGCTAGCTGCAGTCAGTTTTTGGTTATGTCGTTTAAATTCATAAGCAAAACAAATAAGCTGATAGTTTGTTGAGAATGATGACTAATTGATATTTAAACTTTACTACCAATTGTTGATATAACACTTATTTGCATACTTCAGAGTTGTCTAGAATATATAATGGGCCCTAATCTGTAGTGTTCATTCGACAACAGGAGGTTCAAAACGTGAGGGCAATAACACAGGAAAGTTGTAGAACTTAAAGGAGGGAGGATTTAAGAATTCTTTGGAACTTGGCAATTCTTTGGAACTTGGCATTTCTTTGGCAAATTGTATGACTGCTGCGTTTCCACCAGTTGGGATATGAAGTATATGGAAGTGTATATGACTAGTGTTTATCTTATTACAAGATTTGCACGTCAAAATTAAATAGTCTGTGGTGATCCTCAACCTTTCCCATACGCACAAGCTAATTTAGTTAGAGAAATATGAGTGTGTTTGGGTGTCAAGGAGTTTGCCTAGTGGAGTCTAAGATTTTCATTTTAGAAAAGGTTGTACTGAGAGAAAACCACGTTCTACAGCAGCTATTATCTGGTATCCGAATTCACAGTTAGCTAACTGGTCCTCGCATATCTTTGAGGCATATGGAAATTGACGATGAAAGTGTCTAGTGTAACTAGAAATATAATTTGATGAAAACTGAAGCAGTGAACTGTGAGAAACTGTTAAAACCAGTGTCATCGAACAGTCCTTCAAAAATAATGACACAGGACTACTAGCCCTTTTTGAGTATTATTGGGTAAAAATGAGACAAGCACATGGTATGTACAAAAAGTTTAAATATATGAGGTAATGCTCTTTTTAATTACTGTTATTACAAAGGCCACTCCAAAAGTCTACACCCAGACTCCTTTCCATTTATCTCTAAGTAGACAATGACATCACGTCTCCTCTAAATTATTCAGACTCAGGGGATGGATTTGGCTCATTCAATAGGGAATGCCATGTTTGGTGTTGGCACGGTGCTTAAAGTCTCACTCCACATCACCCCCAAACTGAAGAGCACGTTTGATGGTGGCCAAATGATTTTTAAAAATTCCCTCTAAACTTTAAGCACTCAGAAAATCATGAAGAACAAAAATAGAACTGCGCCATAAGGTATAATCATAAAACGCCATAGAAGGAGGAAAACTTTAAAAGCGGAAAATGCTCCAGTCAGCTGAAGGCTAGCAGTTCGTGAAGTCATTAGAAGTCATTCCATACGGGCTGAGTTTGAGGAAAAGTCAGAGGTTGCTTTGTTCTTGACTCTGAGTGAAATCAAAACCTACCCAGACTCTGTACAAAGGCAACTGCAGTCTGCTTTTTTCTTGCTCGGTATTTGCCACTAAACACACGTAAATGACTTATGTTCAGAAAAGTCTGTGATTCTGTTCATATTAATCCATGTCTCAGGCTGGACAAATGCCTAAGCACAATCAAAGAAGGGGGTAGAAGCCTGCCTTTTCAAACAGGCTAGAAAATTTGTACCGAAAAATCACAGGGTGACAGAGACAGCTGGAAAAATTGCAGCTGGGGCTCTGATTTTCGTGCCAGTGTTACACTTAATGCAAAGGGAATGCAGATGATAGATTGAGAGTTATGTATGTCCTTTAGTTCCTCAGTACTGTACTTACACAGAGGTAAAAATATAAAATTTTAAAAGTAGCCTCATACTAACGTAACACAAAAAAATCCTTACTGTTGCACTGAATTAATACATAAGAATCCAGCAACAAGTTGCTAATAAAACTAGATAAACAGACCCAACAAATAAAGAGTAAAGCAATACCTCCAAAATTCATCAATAGAAAGGTGTTTCACTAATGGACCTTAATAATCATTTCTTTGGAAAAATAGTCCTAACAAGTGTATTTACACATAAAACATTCTGCAAGATGGCTTAAAATGCTAGGGCCACAAGCGGTTTTCAAATCAAAGGTTTCAGGACCTTTGTGCTTTTGAAAGGAATGTATATGATTTTTCTTGGGTTTTAGTAGTGGTTTTGTTCATAATGGGAAATTTAAAAAACAAGGTATCAGAGGTAATTCTCTGTATTATCCCTATTCGAACGAACCTTTTCACTTAAGGTACTATTCAATATAATTTGTTCAGATGAGGTGTGTCATCCACAACAGAAATGCTATGTGTAAAATGGAGATCATTGAAAGTTTTATTGAGATGTATTGGGAGTCTCTGGGGACCATGCTGATTTGGGCTGTGTTTTCAGACTCCAACACTCTGTGGCCTTTGACAGGCATGAAGAAAAGCCAGACCAAAACAGTTCTCACAGCGCAGCCGGTGGTCACAAAGAACAGCCCATGGAGATGTCTGTCACTGAAAGAGCAGCCTCTGGAAGAGAACCAAAGAGGAAAAGAGGTGGAAATGGAGTGTGTGTGTGTGTGTGTGTGTGTGTGTGTGAGAGAGAGAGAGAGAGAGAGAGAGAAAGAGATGAACATATAATATTTGAACACTATAATATTTGAACACTAAAATATAATATTTGAACCCTGAGAAACATCAGTGGTTGAAACCACAGGCATATATTTTTCTCTTCTATCTCCAAGGACTTCATTAATAAAAGAGTAGGTATAGGTGGTTAATCACACAATTACATTAAAAAAATCTTCTAGAACCTTCTGGCATCTTAGGGAAATTGACTAATAAGTTCCAGAAGGAGGGATGGAATATTCCTAGAAACAACGTGCTTATTCTCTTACTTCATTTTTTATTTTAACATCTTCACCTTTAGTAAAGCAGCATCATAGTCTATATATTAATTATAACATTAGCTATTTTTCTAACTTGTTTTTTGACATTTATGTGATCTTATGTTAAAATTCTTTTCAGGGTGATATTTTGATGACTGACTGATAATATTTAATGGAACATACATTTTTATTTAATATGTGTATGCATGCCCCGAAGCTTTTTTTTAAAAAGGATTAAAGTGCTCTAAACCCATATATATATAAACTCATGCACCCCTAATATGTAAATTCTTCAAACAAGCCTGTTTAAGATAAAATCATAATCTAATATGTAGCTAGGCTTCTATCCTGCCATTCTCTCGCCACTTTTTTTTTTATTGTTGTTCTGGTTTTCCAAATAAACAGCAGGCCCTAAGGGCTCTTTGAACTCACTGGAGTGTTTAGTGCCAACAATCACTGGTTCATGCAGCTTATCTTTTCCTGGTATTTCTATGTGATTTAATAGTTCTAGCCCGGCCAAGGGAATGAAAACTTCTGGGTCTGTTTCTGGAAGCGCTGCACTCCCCATTGCCATCTGTGATAAACCAAATAACCTTTCTCTGCCTCAGCTATTTTCTTATAACCATGTCTGTTTTGCGGCGATGGAGTGAAGCTTGATAAAATAGTTGGAATCGTTCATCAGTGAAGCAAAGCTGGCTTCTGAGTCACGCAGGTGTGTCTATTAATTAACGAATAAGTACCAACCTTTGGATGGTGATATTAATTAAATATCCAACATTAAGGTGGCATTTAATTGCCAAGGGATTAACAAAACAGATCCTTACTCTATTAGATGGGGATTCTTTAGTTATAAGTAATAGAATCTGACCCTGGCTAAGATCAACAACAGGGAGTTTATTGAAACGTTAACAGGATTACATCAATCCTAAGGCTCAGGGTGGTGGATTAAATTTTCTGAAAATGATTGCACTAATATATTTCTATCCCGCATGTTCTTCCAATGTGATGTTGACGGTGCTCTGTTGAGGGGTGAGAGGTTTAAGTTCTTTCCCCTTGAATGTGGGTGGACTTTCACATTGCTTCAATCAAGAGTGCAGCAGAAGTGCCACGGCGTGACTTTGCAGGCTAGGTCAGGAAAAGAGATAGGGCTTCTCCGTGCATCTTTGTTCCTTGAGCTGCTACGTACGAAGTCTGGCCACCCTAAAGTCATCATATATGGAAAGACCATATAAAGGTTTCAAGACATGCCCAAGGAGACCCAATTATTCTGGTCTCCATCTGTTTCAGCCTTCTCTGAGCAGGTACCGGACATGTGAGCACACCTTCAAGTCCTACCTTTAAAGTCCTACCAGATAAAAATGAGTAGAGGAGAAATAAGCTGCCCCTGCTGAGTCCTGCCCAGAAGGCAGAGTCTTGAGCAAAATGACGTTATTGTTTTTGTTGTTTTAAACCACTAAATTAGGGATGGATTGTAACACTTGGTCAGGAAGCAGGAATCAAGAAGAGAATATGGAAAGGGCTGGGAATGAGGAACTAGAGAAATATACTGTAGCATGAATAGTGTGCTTGCGGTACTGCCATCAGGATGACTCAACTCCAAGTGTCTCTTCAATCCTGTATCACTTATTCAAGAGTCAGAGTCCTGGAGAGTACATCCATGAACCAACCTGAAACAGTTAAGTCCACCTCCTGCCTGTATCTGAGTGATTCAGGAAGGATTTGGCACAGAGTCCCCAGCAGCTGGTGTGACTCCATAGTAGGAAGGCAGGCACCTGGATTCATCATCCCCACCAAGACGATGGCTCGAGGGGAAAGAAATTCTCCAAAAAGAATTTGGATATCTTTCAGAAGGGTAAATGGAGACAGAAAGTAAAAAGACAATGAGTAGGCTCAGGTCACATTTCATTCTACTTAAATAAACAAAGAGTTATAGTATCCTTGAATACAAATTAATGGCAAGGATGTCTTGTCTGCTAGTGGTTTTATTGACTGAAGTCATTGAAATAGTCTTCAAGATAAAGTAGTTCATTTGGTGTTATATATTAGCTTCCTTCCTTCCCTCCCTCCTTCCATTCTCCCTTTCTTTCTTTCCTCCTTCCTTCCTTCCTCCCACCCTCCCTCCCTCCCTTCCTTGCTCCCTTTCTCTCTCTCTTTCTTTCTTTCATAATCTTTAATAATTTAGTGTTTAGCACTCAGTCTACAAAATAGTCACAAACATAAGACAAAAGCCTTCAGATTATATATAAAAACACTCAGGGCCGCCCTAAACCTTTTTTGGAACAAGATGGAGAAATAAACAAATACTAAATTAATAAAATACTAAAAAAATTTTGAACACCATTGTTTCTCAAACTATGGTCCTTTTCCACTTGTATTTAATCTGTATCAAATGTGGGGTTGAACATATGCATGCATGACACATGCACTCACACACACACACACACACACACACACACACACACACACAATTGCCTCAATCATTTTCAATCAAATACGCTGCTCAATTTCTTGAAAATAGTAAGACTCACTGGTTGTTCGACTGGATCAGTGGTTTATTTGACTGAATTGAAAGGCCATTGATCCAGTGGCCCCATGATAGAAAATGCAAAGGATAATTTTCCCTTACTGTCATGGTTCATTCAACTTTTAATTTGTTTTAGTTATTTAACAGGAGACATTGTTCCCTTTTAAATGATAATACATGCCGTGAGAAAAAATGATCCTTTGTCACTGAGATTTGTTTAAGCCTTTAAACATGAGAAATAAAGACATCCTTTAAACCAGGACGCCTTCTTTGCTGTAGAAAAGACATCTGTAGAAGATTCATGATTTTTCATAAGAATTGAAATCAGATTACATATATTTACACACAATGTATACTGAAAGTATACAGCATTGCTAAGATAGTTTATTGTCTTTTTCTTGACCATGCATAGAATAGACTTGGGAATACAACAAAATATGAAGAGTTCAAGCCAAGCTTGGGAGTCTTACATAGTTTCAAACTTTATTGGTGAAATTATTTGAGAGAGAGAGAGAGAAATATTTATCTCAGAAATTGAGAATTCCAAAATTCTGTTTTGAGGTTTAAGTGATTGTTTTTCTCCTTTATTTTTTTTGCGTTACGTGGGCCTCTCACTGTTGGGGCCTCTCCCGTTGCGGAGCACAGGCTCCGGACGCGCAGCCTCAGCGGCCATGGCTCACGGGCCCAGCCGCTCTGCGGCATGTGGGATCTTCCCGGACTGGGACACGATCCCGCGTCCCCTACATCGGCAGGCGGACTCCCAACCACTGCGCCACCAGGGAAGCCCCCCCCTTTTTTTTTTAACTACTTCTGGGTCTTTTTTTTAGCTTGATTTGGGCAGAAACCTAGCGAAATAAGGAAAGTGGCTTGAGTGTGGAAAAGCAGTGTAAAAGTGAAAAGACCAGTATCACTGTACAGTCTCTTACTGCTGTTCTTTCACTAATTTGTGAAAGAGAGATTTCTCAATGTCAGCACTATGAACATTCAGGTTGGAAAGTTCTTTGTTGAAGCAGCTGACCTGTGCATTGTAGGATGTTTAGCAGCGTATGCCTGGCTTCTACCCACCTGACGCTAGTAGCACTTCAGTCTTTTTTTAAGTTGTGGTAAAATATATGTGCATGAAATTTACCATTTTAATCATTTTTAAGTGTACAGTTCAGTGGCATTAAGTACATTCCCCTTGCTGTGCAACTATTGTCAGCATCCACCTCCAGCACTTTTTCATCTTCCCAGACTGAAACTTCATACCTATTGAACAACAGCTTGCCTTTCCCACCTCCCACAACCCCTGCTAACCTCCATTCTACTTTCTTTCTCTGTGGATTTGACTACTCAAGGTACCTCATATAAATGGAGTCACACAATATTTGTCTTTTGTGACTAGCTTATTTCACTATTGTAATGTCTTCAAGGTTTATCCATGTTGTAGCATGTCAGCATTTCCTTCCTTTTTCAGGTTGAATAATATTCTACTGTATGGATATACCACATTTGTTTATTCATTCATCTCTGAATGGAACTTGTTTTGGTTTCACCTTTTGACTATCATGAATAATATTGCTGTGAACATGGGTATACAAATATTTGCTTGAGTTTGTACTTTCAGTTCTTTTGAATACATAGACAGAAGTAGAATTTCTGGGTCAAATATCTCCAGACATTGCTGAATGTCCCCTGAGGGGCAAAATCACCCCCGATTAAGAACCACTTGTCTAAAGGAATGAACATCTTTGAACAATGGTATTTCCACAGAGCTGAATCGTGGGCTTTTAGGTTGAGAAGGGACATTGGAAGCCATCTGGTTGAGTAAATGATCTCTACTTCATCCCTAAGACCTGTATTTGGCCACCAGCAGTGTTTGGTAAGTCAGTTACCCATAAGGCCACCTCAAACGTGCCCTATCAGTTCTCTCCTTAATCTCTTTAAGGATGGCTCCTTTCCATCATCTCCTACACGTTCATGTCTGTATATCCTATATCTTCCACCTTCTAGTCATCAACGAACATCTTAATAGAGTAATCTATAAAACTTCAACGTCGATTTATTCTTTCTTTTTTTTTTTGCGGTACGTGGGCCTCTCACTGTTGTGGCCTCTCCCATTGCGGAGCACAGGCTCCAGACGCGCAGGCTCAGCGGCCATGGCTCAGATGCCCAGCCGCTCTGCGGCACGTGGGATCCTCCCGGACCGGGGCATGAACCCACGTCCCCTGCATCGGCAGGCAGACTCCCAACGACTGCGCCACCAGGGAAGCCCCCAATTTATTCTTTAATCAATTAACATCTGAAACTGCTTTGAATACAATCACCTCACTGCTAGATTCAATCAGTTTTCTCTTATCTTTCTTCTTGATATAGTCATCACCATATCCAGTTTCATCTGACCTAACTCTCAGGTGTGTCATTTATTTACCAAGTATTTATTACATCTACTAATAGATTACTGTGTAATAAACAATTTTACTGGCCTTTCTCTCTGGTTCCTGGAAGTAACCTCTAAACAGTTGTAACTTCCCAAGTGACAGGTGTATCTTTGTTATTCATTATGCACCCCTCAGGCCACATTTGAAAGTTTATGCTAATGAGGAGACTCATGGTGGACTCCTAAATAGTTTATGTAAATGAGATGAGTCAGGAGAGGGGCTGGCCATGCTAGAAAGACCAACCACACAATTAGACTTCGGAGCTTTGAGCCCCAAAAGTAATGTAAGCCTGACTTCTGAGGAGACGGATGGGGCTGGAGATGGAGTCACATGGGCAATGATTCAAACAACCCTGCCTGTATAATGAAACCCTGATAAAAACTCTGGAAACTGAAGTTCAGGTGAGCCTCCTTGGTTGGCAAACACTCTGTGTACTGGCACACATTGGTGTACCCAGAGGTAACAGGCACCCTGAGGACAAGGAAGCTTCACATTTCGGACCTTCTTAGACATCATCTTATGTGCCTCTCCTTTTGGCTGGTTCTGATTTGTATCCTTTTGCTATAATTAAAATATAATGATTAAGTATAGCACCTTCCTGAGTTCCTGGAGTTATTCTAATGAATTATCAAATCTGAGAGGGTAGTGGGAAATTTTGAATTTGCAGCCAGCTGGTCAGAAGTGAGTGTGGCCTGCGGACTCCTGAACTTGTGACTGGTGTCTGAAGTGAAGGCAGTCTTGTAGAGGACTCTGCCCTTAATCTGTGAAGTTTGGCTTAACTCTAGGTAGTTGGTGTCATTACAGTCACCCTGAGGCACTCTGCAATACCATGGTGAGCAACACATTGATTCCTAGCCTCATGGAGTTTAGAGTAGAGACAAGCAGAGAGAGATAAAAATATAACCAGAAAACCAAACATAGAACCTCCTCTGGGTACAAATGTGTTAAATTTCCAAAGACTATTCATAAGTCTATTTGTTCCTAAGTCCAAAATGATGCCATAAAAGGGATGAAAATATGCATATCAATTAATGTTAGGTTTCATTTTGTTTTCATCATAATCTTATGCCACTAATTAGTAGTTTTCATCATTCTCACTGCTTGTACATTCATTGGGCATAATGAGTTTAATAATGCTCATAAAACACCTCAAAATTACACACAAACATAGCAAGCTCTAGAGAACCAAGAAAAAATGAAAACAAGATGACTAAGATTAAAATGACTGTACATGACCACGTCTGTCTTAAGTTGTTGGTAAATAGAATTAACTTGGCTTTGTTCCAGGGCAAAACTGTGTATACAAATGTCTATGAATTTCTTAAATTGTACTTTACAAAGGAAGGATATACATACATACATATAAATGGATAAATAAGTGGCCCATTTAGATGGAAGTTTGGGGAAGGCTTCTCAGCGACCCGAAGGTTGAGTAAAAATCAGGCAGAGAAGGGAGAGTACGACTGAAGAAAGAAGTTTTAGCAGGTACAAAGATCCTGAGATAAGAAAGAGCTTGGCACACTGGTGGCAAAGGATAGTCTGTGTAGGGAGTGTGTCTGGGAGTGAGAAGGCAATTAGGTGAAGCAATCTGCCTCAGCAAGATGGCACCAAGGCTCAGGTATCAGAGGGTGATGATGGTTGAAGATATATTTGGGTAACTAATATGGCTAATACTGAGAAACATGCCAAAACAGTCACCCCGCTGGGATGTGAGCCTTCTGGGGTCTATGGGTGTGTGTGTATGTGCTTGCTTACTAGCCTGTATGAGTGACTTAGAGCCATAATAATCTGGGGTTAATAATAGAGAGACATCTGGTATGAATTCACTCAGGAGCTTTATGAGTACTTTTGGTTAACACTAACAGCAATTATGAGATATGTATTATTATTAATCTATTTTCAATAAGAGAAAGGAATACAATTGAATGTTTACACTGGGATTTGAACTCAAGCAGTGTGGCTCCAGAGCCCTCTCAGCTAACTTGGTTCTAAAAACCACGCCTGTGTTAGGGTGTACCACAGTGGGAGGTGCATTCTCTTCTCCACTGCACTGGGTACCAATTATGAAAATGGAAAAGTTGTGGCTGGATTTCCACACATCCAGCCTCCAGTTAGCAGTGGCTTTGAATTGCTCTCACAACTAACCCAGAGCCAGGCATCCAGACTTGGGGCTAGTGGGGTAGAATTTGACATATAAGACCTCTGAGGATTAGAACTATATTGGGGAATGAGTTTCTGTAGAAGCCTGGACTTTGTTAAGTCAAGTGAAGGGGATTTGGCTTATGGAGGGATACTGGGATATCCATGCAAAGGGGACTGAATTTCAACTCACAACTGATAAAGGCTAGAATGTTCTGGTTCTGTGAAGTTATCCAGCTCATCGTTGCTCTTCATTTCCATAATGATATTAACACAGCCACTCCCATCCTGAGCCTTCTGTGCACAAGTTGAAGCCACTACTCTGAACTGATTTCCTCTCAGTTTGTATTAATCTAGCATCAAAACTCTCCAAATTGAGCCTCTTCAAACTTACTTAGCTACATTTCCTAAAATTCTTCAAAGTGTTCCTGTAGTGCTAGTCATTCTGATAGTCCTACTGTCCCCAAAACTTCTTTTGCCTTCCCACTTTAGTGCACATTTGGCCAAAATAGTCTTACTAATTTTATTCCACTTTTAAAGCCCATTTCCACATCCTTCCATGAAGCTATTCCTTGGAAGTCACTTCCTTTCTAAATTACCCATTGTCTGTGTGATAGTTTTTGCACATGGTTGTAGTTGTTCTTTATTATATGCTGCTTTGGTGTTTCCCTAAATGTTTGGTGCAGAGTTCCTAAAATGTGCGACACAAACTCCTGGTGGGCATAGAGGTGGTTTTAGGTGGTTTTACAGATATAGCAATGAATAGCATCATATCACATTGTGAGAAATGTATTCCTTCTTTGACTCTTTTTCAATAATTGGGATTAGGACAAGTAACAGTATCTGTTTTGTGCTAGTCTATATTTAATACCTATATAACACACACTCCTCCTTACATAGAAATGAAAATCTCTTAGTATCTGGATAGAACATAACAGAATATTTTCCTTTCTTTGTATTTATTTTTATAAACATAAATATAGGCAAGTAATAGAACTAAATCATTTACTATAGTAATATAAATTTTTTAAAGAAATAGCTTTAAATAAAAATGTGAGTAAATTTTAAAAAGTAAGTAACACCAGTACAGTCTGTGTGTACATGTACCAAAAATCATGAAGTGATACATGAATGCCTGAGGTTTGGAAAACTCTGGTTTTATGAATATCAGTGCTATGTCACCATGAAGCATATAATTCACTGAGGGAATGATATTCTTAAGAAGAAATAGTGGACAATAAGAAGAAAGTTCGTGTGGATATTGGGAAATCTTGGTTCTGACTTTGGCAATGAGGGCTTAAAAGGACAAGTTCAGAAGTCAGGTCACCTAGATTTGAGTGCTGGTTCTATCATGTGTCAGCTGTATTAACTTAGATGATTACTTAGACTTTAAGGCAACCCTGTCTAATAGAAATTTCTGTGATGATTTTCTATGTCTGTATAATCTGAGGTGAAGAATGCAGTAGCCGCTATTGAGCATTTGAAATTTGGCCTGAGGAACATCTGGGGAACAGAATTTTAAATTTTGTTTAAATTAATTTAATTTGAATAGCAACATGTAGCTAGTGGTGACTTAGGCTGTGCAGCTCCAAGGCTCAGTTTTCTCATCTGTAAAATAAGGATCATGATACTATTTGCCTCAGAGCGTAGTTTGAGAATTAAATGAGATAATGCCCATAAAGTACTTAGTTTAGTACTGGTATAGAAAAAGAGCTTAATAATATTAGAAATATATTTAACTAGTTTTAGTAATTTGTTTCAAGTCTCTGAAACTCTGTAGTTGCTTTTGAATTTTAATTTAATGGTGTCTAAGATCCTCTGAGTACAAATGTATCCCTTTCTGGTCTGCCATCACACCCAAGTATAGGATGTATAGTAAGGGCTCAATAACTAGGAGGATAGGAGAGCTTTTTTGTTGTTGGGGGTGGATTTCTTTAATCTTTCTTGACCTCAGTTTCAAATTTCTTGGAGCTGTGAAAGTTGAAATGTTTAAGACAATAAAAAATTGCAGGGTAACCAAAAGAAACTGTGAGTAAATTAAAAATATTACTTCATGACAAAAGCATTCTAAGTTGTATCTCAAAGCAAGTGTGAAGGTTTGCTGAATTGAGTCTGTCATATGTTTAAGTTTCTGATATTCTGGTCTGATTGTATCAAATAGCCTCCCTCCCTTGAGAATAACAAGAGTTGCCATTTATGAAGAGCATATGGCACACCTAGCACCTGCCTAGTTATTATTGCTCATTTCATAACAACCTTACAGTGGAGATGCTGTTATTCCTGTTGTAAAGGTCAGGAAACTGAGCCTTGGGAAGGTCAAATGAGTTGTCCAAGGTCAAACATCTAAAAGTAGAATCCACCCCTACTTGGTTCTAAAGCTTGCTGTCTTTCCACTATGGCACAATGCATTTCTGAAGGCACATCTAATGAAGTTGTTTTTTTTTTTTTTTTTTTACATCTTTATTGGAGTATAATTGCTTTACAACGGTGTGTTAGTTTCTGCTTTATAACAAAGTGAATCAGTTATACATATACATATGTTCCCACATCTCTTCCCTCTTGCGTCTCCCTCCCTCCCACCCTCCCTATCCCACCCCTCCAGGCGGTCACAAAGCACCGAGCTGATCTCCCTGTGCTATGCGGCTGCTTCCCACTAGCTATCTACCTTACATTTGGTAGTGTATATATGTTCATGTCTCTCTCTCGCTTTGTCACAGCTCACCCTTCCCCCTCCCCATATCCTCAAGTCCATTCTCTAGTAGGTCTGTGTCTTTATTCCTGTCTTACCCCTAGGTTCTTCATGACATTTTTTTTCTTAAATTCCATATATATGTGTTAGCATACGGTATTTGTCTTTCTCTTTCTGACTTACTGCACTCTGTATGACAGACTCTAGGTCCATCCACCTCATTACAAATAGCTCAATTTCGTTTCTTTTTACGGCTGAGTAATATTCCATTGTATATATGTGCCATATCTTTGTTATCCATTCATCTGATGATGGGCACTTAGGTTGTTTCCATCTCCAGGCTATTGTAAATAGAGCTGCAATGAACATTGTGGTACATGACTCTTTTTGAATTATGGTTTTCTCAGGGTATATGCCCAGTAGTGGGATTTCTGGGTCATATGGTAGTTCTATTTGTAGTTTTTTAAGGAACCTCCATACGGTTCTCCACAGTGGCTGTATCAATTTACAATCCCACCAACAGTGCAAGAGGGTTCCCTTTTCTCCACACCCTCTCCAGCATTTATTGTTTGTAGATTTTTTGATGATAAAGTGAGTCATTAAAATCATCATTACTAAAAATCAAAGGTCAGCTAGTTCCCAGAAAGAACAATTAGCAAACTAGTGAAATATTTTCCACCATTGTTTATTCTGAAATATGTTAAACCTATAGAAAATTTGCAAAACAGTACAGTGATTAGCCATATACTCACCTAGGTTCACCAATTGCTCAAATGTTATGATTTTGTTCTCTCTCCCTCTCTTTTTTTTCTCCCTCCCTCAATTTTTCTATCTATTCTGACAGTCATAAATAAGCAAAGATATATTTTAGGGTTATTTTCAAGGATTTTTGAATGTTCTTCACGTGGGATGTGAATCTCTCCCTTTCCCCAGTTTAACCAATGTGTTAAAGATTCATAGAGAGATTCTGTCTCTGGAAAGTA
The DNA here is from genome assembly GCF_000442215.2 of Lipotes vexillifer. Taxonomy (NCBI): domain Eukaryota; kingdom Metazoa; phylum Chordata; class Mammalia; order Artiodactyla; family Lipotidae; genus Lipotes; species Lipotes vexillifer. The sequence goes on along the minus strand of NW_006787891.1, from coordinate 1,892,890 downwards.
CCAAGTTACCTCAGGAATTCACTCCTAATCCAGCCCACTTCATACCGTAGGGTTCTAAAGTTCATTCCTTCAGGAAAGAGGAAGCTGGGATGGTAATTCTATCATTTACCCACAAGGCATGTAGATGGCAAAGATATATTCAGCAACAAAACAAAGCTCCAACAAATCAATTTAAAGGGGAGAAGGGAGTATATTACTTTCCTCCTATCAAGGCAAGGTCTAACTTTCACAGCAAAATCCTTCGGGGAGTTGGTGTATTCTCCTTTCCTGATCTTGTGCGTCTTCTGCAATAACCTGCTAACTGATCTTTGCCTCCTGCTTCTCCCTCCACTCTGTAAACTCATCCTGCACACAGTTGGCAGTTCAACCTTCTGGAAACTCTACTTTGATCATGTCATTCCCCTGGCCAAAACTGCCATTGATGTTCTATATCCAACAGGATAGACTTCAGACTTTTTAGTCACAGATTGATATTCAGTTGGTATCACCTGGCATGGCTGTATCCGTTTTTAGAATATTAAAATACTTCCATACCACCTGTAAATAGGAATAATCTACTGACTCTATAAAGACCTAACAATCTAGCGCAGGGTCAGCTGTGGCAGAGAGTAATGGGGCTTAGGAACAATGCTAGCAGGAAGGTAGGTGGTCGGTGGTGACTGCTAAGGGGTGAAGGTAATGGAGCTGATGCCAGCGGTGGTGGCCTGTGCAGCTCCTGTCAGCTCCAAACCAAGATATCATTCTTGTTTTAGGTCTTGCCTTCAGACCGCACATCCAGTCCATTAAAAATAAGTAAATAGATTTAAAAATATACCAGTATCTCACTCTCGGTGCTGCTACAATCCAGTCTAGCCCTCCCATCATCTCAGCTTTCACATCAATACATCACCCTCCATGGACCAGCCAGAATGACCTTAATGCTTAAATCAAAATGTACTAGGGCGGACTTCCCTGGCAGTCTAGTGGTTAAGACTCCACACTATCAATGCAGGGGGCGTGGTCCCTGGTTTGGGAACTAAGATGCCACATGCTGCGCCGCCAATAAATAAATAAATTAATTAATTTAATTAAATAAACAAACAAACCATACTAGGGCGCTGCTGAAAAGTCTCAGTGGCTTCCTTGTGCATCATCATAGATGAATATCCAACCTCCTGATCACGGTCTACAGTGCAATATGGTCCTGCCCACCCTCTGAGCGCATCTGCTCTACTCACACTGGCTTGGTTTCCATCCCTCAGTTATGCCAAACTTGCAGCCACTGCAGGATCTTTAGCATCTGCTCTTCTTTCTACTTGGAACAAACTTCATAAATTTTGCTTCATGACTGCCTTCTTCTCCTAAGTCATGTCTTTATCCAAAGTCAGCTCCTTGGAAAGGCTTTCCTGGACTGGTTTTGAAAACCCTTTTATCTCCCCTACTGCAGTCAATCTCTATCCCATTACCCCATTTTCTTCATTATATCAAAGAACTCTTGCAATCATCTTGCACATATCTCTTTGTTTACACATTTATTTACTCTCTTCCTCTTCTGGACTCTAAGGTTCTGAAAGGCAGGCTCCTCTGTCTCGTCATTGCTTTATCCCAGCACATAGAACAGTGCCTGGTTGAACATATGTTTGTTGACTGACAGTCTGATTGACAAAACACTGAGCACAGTGGCTGGCACATAGTAAGTCCTCAATATCTGTTAGCTATCTTATCATAAGTATTCTATTTAGTTGTACATCTGTTGGCCTCCTGATTTTTTGGCCCCATTTTTCTCACTTATGTATACCAGCATCAGCAATATGCTTGACACTAAAATTATTATGTTGAATCTATTTTTTTACTACAATAAATAATAATCAACCTGTTCTAGAGCTCAGACAGACTTCTTGGGGTAGCTTTATCCGTTTCTTTCTCTTGATTTTGACTTTGGGAAAAGAAAGAATCAGATTTCTTGAAAAGATTGGTTCTAAGTTTCTCAAGTTATGTATATCTCCTAAAAAACAAATGTAAACTGGCAGCCCGGGGGTTCAATATAGCACTTGAATGTGATTTGTTTCGCTCGACACTGTATTAAAGTTTTTTCAGTGTACATTTAAAACTCAAAAGAGTTCACAGTTTGACTTGGAAAAAAGAAATTATATTTTCAGTTTCTCTTTAAAAGAAAAAAGAAGACAGCCTGGATCCAGTGAGCTCAATTTCATGCAACCGTTGGATGGAGCTGAGTAACAGTTGTTCGTTTCAACCTGGACGTTAGCCATTCTAGCCCTCACTGATCCTTTTTCATTCATTTGTCATTTGCTTGGAAGAATTTGAGTTTGTGATTCGTATTGTAAAGAAAGTTTCCATAAGCGGAATAATTTTTTTTTACCTTGCTGAATGGAATTAAAATTTCTCCAGCTCACCTGATCCAGGGTCCTGGTTTAATTGTTGAACTAAGAGTTAAAGAAGAAAGTTTGAGAAAGGAAGCTAACTTAGATATAAGGGGAGGGGGAGAGAGCAGGTAGGAAAGAGGCAGATTTTATACAAGGGACAAGATGCTTTAACCTTTTGGATCCTCTGTTCTCAAAAAGCATATACAATCATAAATTTTAAAAAATACTTAAGATCTTTCTCAGAGCACTAGAAGAGGTTGGAGCAAGGGTAGGGCCCTGAGGTTTAAGAATCATTAGCTCCATTGTAAATCCTCCTCTGATTGGAGTGAGGAAGATGGGAAGCTCTATAAGCAATCATTTAGACATTAAACATCTGCGCTTACTACAATATCAAGCATGAAACTGAAGACCAGTTCAGTAAGTTGATAGAGGCTGAAGCACAGTCTTTGGTGCCAAAGTATAGTTTTATTTTTTTCCCTTTACTATCTACTTAATTCTGGGGGTAATCCTCTTCTTAGATCTTAGGATTCTTAGATCCCCTGCGGCCTGAGTTTCCCAGGTTCCCATGTCAGCTGGCTTTGGCTCATGGGAGCCACTGGGTGGAGATGGGTGGTGGGAGGAGGGGTGAAGCTTGGGAGTTTCTCCCCCTCCCTCTCTGTCCGGGTGGCACCTCCAGAAGCAGCTGCATCTCCCTGATGGTTCCCTTCACGGGTTACCACAGGATAACCCTTCACGGATCCAACTTCCAACAACGAGACATCAGCTCCTGGGCTCAGTTTCTGAGCCCCCTCCCTTGTCTCTCTAGCAGAGGTGGTAGACGTTCCTGGTTGTTGTCAATTTCTGGGTTACCTCATTTTTCCCCCTTTGGCTTCTCAGCTCCTCTGTCACCTGTGTAAAAAATTCCCTGCTTCAAAATCCTCTTGTTTGAAATACTCAGAGTGGGTTCTCTTTTTCTATTGGAATCTGATTGATGTCGGGATAGTTCTGCCTAGCTTTATTAATACATTGTACTTAGCTTAATTCTATGATTTTACTATTCTTATTATAAACTCTGATTTTTTTTTTTTTTTTTTGCGGTATGCGGGCCTCTCACTGTTGTGGCCTCTCCCGTTGCGGAGCACAGGCTCCGGACGCGCAAGCTCAGCGGCCACGGCTCACGGGCCTAGCCGGCATGTGGGATCTTCCCGGACCGGGACACGAACCCGTTTCCCCTGCATCGGCAGGCGGACTCTCAACCACTGCGCCACCAGGGAAGCCCTAAACTCTGATTTTTAATATAAATCTTTATACATTTGCCACTATATTCTTTACATCATAAAATTTATTAAGTACCCCCTCCCATTGTTGTCAGTGTTTTTTTAAATAGAGGAAGATAAGAACAAGTGCTTAAAAACTCTCTGTATGAAATTTCCCTCCTTTGATGTTGCATTTGATGAACTGCGAGACCATGACATATGCAATGCTGGATTCAAATGCTGAAGCATAAATTCATTCATATTTTTACTTAGTAAATGTTTATTGAACCTACTATATTCCAGGTACTCTGCAAAGTTCTAGAAATGTAAGAAAAATGAGTAAGATTTGCAAAGACCCCACAGGCTAGTAAAAAGGACAACCAATTCATAGATAAATATAAAGTAACATGATAAACAGTATAATAGAGACACATTAGAGCAGTGGTCCCCAACATTTTTGGCACCAGGACCGGTTTCATGGAAGACAGTATTTCCACGGATGGGGGGCAGGGGGGATGGTTCAGGCCATAATGCCAGTGATGGGGAGTGGCCAACGAAGCTTCCCTTGCTGGACAGTTGCTCACCACCTGCTGTGCGACCCGGTTCCTAACAGGCCGTGGACCAGTACCATCCCATGGCCCGGGGGTTGGGGACCCCTGCATTAGAAGCTTTGTGGGAGCGCATGGCACAGCTATCGAACCCAGCCTGGCAGTATTGAAGTAAGAATTTTATTATAAAAGGTATCCTTTAAGCAAAAACACAGAGGTATTTAAGAAACCAAAGAATAAATAAGAAAAAAAAATCTCAATTCACTTCCAAAATTTCTATAGGGTATTCCATCTCAATGAGAATTTAGTAAACACTTACTGTGTACCTCACGTTGTTCCAAACATTAAGGAATTAAATAAATTCTTATGAAGCAGCTCACAACATACCCAAGGAAAAAGCAGAGAAAATGGACATTCTTTGAGGGTCTACATTCTACTAGACCTTTTTTGTTTAATGACATTAATGATAATAATGTCATTAATCCTCACCAGGACTCTTTGAAATATTTTTTTCCAATTTGCAGGCAAAAAACCCGAATGTCAGAAAAATAAATAACACATTTAAAGTCATATAGATAAGAAAAATCAAGACCAAACCCAATCCATCTGTTCCAAAATCCATACTATTTCCATTAATTTTATAAAAAGATATTAAGAAAAATTCTAACAGTTTATTTTTAATACCATTTTTAGAAAATAAAAATTAATATATCACACTACATAATTTAAAAAGTCAAAAATTCTATGAACTTATGATAAAAAACAAAGCTCTCAACCATGGAAGAGCATCTGAAATGGAGAATTACATTCCAAATCACAGCAAATTGTATAAGCATTTATCTAATACTAACGTAGTATCATGTTTGTAAAATGATAAAATATACTGAGTGTATAATCCACTTGTTATTTTAATAACAAGTACTTTATCCACTTGTTATTATGCCTTTAACTTTTGCTTTCAGCATTTATACTGAGATTTTACTAGTTGACAATGTGCCTTAATGATGAGGTAAAAATAAAAAGATGAAGACAGAAAGTTCTATGTCAGATGGCTTGATAAAATATAGGATTAGCTTTATTTCAAATAATTCCTGAGTACTCATCTCAGATTCTGGGAAATTAGCGCAATCAAACTAGTACTCACTCATCACTACTTCAAGATAGAAATATGCAGAGTATTCAGGTTGCTTTGAAAGGCTAAACTCTCACTACTGGGTTTACTAAGGTTTGCAAAATGTTACAGGTGTCATTTCAAACTAGCTGAGTTCCGTGACATGAAACCAAAGTTTGGATCGTATGCCGCTCTAAAGACACCAGCAAATCATTTTTTGTTGCGTCTCAAGAGAAAAAAATAATAATGGCTCAGATCATAAGAGGCACCCAGTTATGTCCTTGGGTTAAAAAAAAAAAAAAGCAAACAAAATATAACAAAACAAACACATTGCAATAAGAGTATAGCGAGAAAGATAATAAAGCACAAGGGGAAAAGAAAATATGGCCAAATATTCAAAAGTGCATTGGCCTCCACTCTGTGCACTACCAGAGTTCTAGCACACCTAACAATGTTGACACGTCCTAACAAAGGTTTGTGTTTCAGAAATTAGTTTCTAGGGCAAATATGTGTAATCAGAAATAACTTTGCTAATTTAAGCATGTTATAAAAGGTGTTTGTGTTCTAAGTTTACACCAGAGAAACCCACTTAATAGTTAACAACTTGATAGCATACTCATATTATACAATGTAATCACTATTGATAATGTTGTTTCCAAGAAAATGCATTCTATTCTCTTCCTTGGAAATCTAGAAATACATTTTCCTTAATCGAGGAGGTGGCTTTAGTAGTTTTCTAGGGTTAGAGATGCAGAACAGGTCTCAAACTAGAGGAACAGAAGGAAGTAGAGATGGAGGAAATTGCAAGGGTAGGACTCTGGTAGGGGCAGCAGAAGTTGCAACCATGGATGTGAATAGAATTAACTGAGTAGTGTTTCCAGGAAAGCTATTCCAGAAGAGGGAAAAGGAACATTCTACTTGCTCTTTTTCTTTGTTTTTCCTGCCCAAAGTGCAGATATGACGCCTGGAGCTGCAGTGATGATCTCATAGTCATGAGCTGATTTTAAGCATAGAATCCATGTACTAAAGATGGAGAAGAAGAAAGAGTGAGCCTGGAAAATTTGTGAAAATGGGAGCAGTTTTACCAGCGTGAATCTGCCTGCCTTTAAACTTCAATTCCATGAGGTAAAGTAAACATGAATCTTGTTCAAGTTGTTCATACTTGGGGTCTTTGTTCCTAGTAACTAAATACTATTTGTAAGTAATACAAGGAACATAATGAAAATTTATTGAGAAACTTCTCTTTGCCAGGCACTGTTGTGAAGATAATAAATGAAAGACATCACTCTTGCTTTCAAAGTACTTAGTCTATTGCAAGCAAATAGATGACTATAATAATGTGTAATGAGTGCTTAGTGTTTTAGGAGAGCACTTTGGAGGGATACTCAAACTCACGTGGGGCATTCTTTTAAAGAAAAATCTTGTGTTGTTTGGTCATGATGCAGACTTAGCTAAAGAATTTCAGTATATTCCAGCTGTATAATACTGGTAGGAATAGATTCTTACTTCTCATCAGTCCTTCCCCAATTTTCTTCAGCCCAGTGAATGGCATTTAGGCTTTCATTTTGTCTTTGGTGATGTGACTGGCTAAGAAGCATTTTCAACTATCCTCATGGGATTAGTTGAGCTTTTTGAGCCTGTAGATTGATATCTTTCATCAGATTTGAAAAATTCTTAGCCATTCTCCCTTCAAATATTGCTTTTGCTTATTATCTCTTTCCTATTCTCCTGATGACAGTTAAATGTATGTGAAACCTCTCCTACTCTATTCTATGTCACATATGCTGTCTTCTGCATTTTCTATTGTTTTGTCTTTCCCTGCTTCATTATGGATATTTTCTTCTAGTTCAGTAATTATCCCTTCAGCTATGTCAACTGTCCATTGAATTCTTAATTTTGATGGAATTTTCAGTTGCTGAATTTCTATTTGGTTTCTTCTCAAGTTTGTCTTGTCACATTTTAAAAGCTTCTGATTTCCTACTTGAAATTATTAAGCCTAAGTTTTATCCCCTTGAATATAGTTGATTTACAATCTGTGGTTGAAAATTCCAGGATTTAGAGTATTGGTTTGTCAATTTCTAGTCACTTTATATCTGCTGGTCTTGTATTCTCATGTGTCCAATCAAATCTCATTTAATGCTGGGCTTGAGGCAGTATTTGTAAAAAAATTTTTGGAGGACACTATTTTTCTCCAGAGAGCATTGTCATTTGCCTTACACAGGCATTTATGCATTAGCAATTGAAGATCATCTTTAATTCAATCTCCATACCTGAAATTCTTCTGGGTCTCCCAGATGACTGGGAGCTGGTTCTATCTGTGCAAGTGCTGGTTTGCTTCCAGTTTACCTAACTCTCATAATACAGCCCTTTGGGGTTCCAGGATGAGGTAGAAATGGCTCAGCACAGTTCCAAGTCTTGCCAAATTTTGGACTCTTTTATTCTCTAGTCCTCTTGAGGATGCTGAAAGAACAACTCAACCTCCAGACCTCCTCTTCTGGCTGGGCAAATATAGGGCAAAGATAGCCTCAAATATTGGGCTTACCTCTCTGGATTTCCATCCTCTTTTGATCTTAGGCTACTGACTTCTCACTTATTTGTTAGCTCTTTGATTATCCTTAAAAGATTTTTTTTTAGAAACCCTGTATTCCACCTTTATTAGTAGTCTTCAGTAATGATTTGAATGATCAAGTCTGCCATAACCAAAACCAGAAGTCTAGTTCCATCAGTTTTTCTCTAAACTGTACCTGGAATCCATCCAATTCTCTCCATTTCACTACCAACATCCTTGAGTAAATACCATTGTCTCTTACCTAGACTACTGAAATAGTCATTTAACTTAATTTTCCCGTATCCTTGGTTGACTCCTTGAATCTAAGGTTTTTCAACCTCAGCACTATGGACACTTCAGGCCAGATAATTTTTTTTGTTGTGGACTGTGGGAGCTGGGTGCAGAGGAGCTGTCCTATGCATTATAGAATATTTGGCAGCATTCTTGGCCTCTACGCACTAGATGCTAATAGCACTCTCCCCCTTCCCTCCCCATTTATGACAATCAAAAATGTCTGCACACATTGCCAAATGTCACCTGGGAACAAAATCACCTTCCATCGAGAACCACTGTTCTAATCTGTTTATTATACAGAGACAAAGTTCAACCTAAAAAGTATATGTCATTAGTGCCTCATCATTGAATGCCCTTTAGTGGCTCTGAGGCAATTATTCAAACTTCTTGTAAAGCCTTTCAAGGCCTTATATGCAAGGGTTACTTCTTACATTCCTAACTGCATCTCATGCCAATTTTCTGTTTAGACTTTATTTTGTAGCTACATTGATCGTTTTCCTTCTCAAAACTCTTTATACCTATAGGGCCTTTACATGTGATGTTGCCTTTACCTGGAATGCTTTTATTCTTGCTTTTCATCCTGTAGATCTCAGCTTAATTACCATTTCCTAAATAGACATTTTGTTGAATGAATGGATGAAGCTATTTTAATTCTAGGTTGGACACCATCTCAGATGAAACACCTTATTCTATACCCTCTTAACAAAACAAGTCAAAACAAAACCTAAACCTATCAACTACTCTTATCTTCTCTACCAAGGCAAATTATGATTTTCTCCTGGTTTGCTGAGTCCCAGGAAACAAAGTTCTGGAAAACAACACTGGCCAGTCCTCAGGATTTTTTCTCCTCATCTTTTTTTCCCCTAATACTACCCCTCAGATTGTTTCATGATCCTATTATGCTTTATGACCAAACTAATGACTTCTGAGAGGATTAAAAACAAACCAAGTTCTTCTTTGTTTTCTTTTGTATTTCCTTTACCCTTTCTCCATATTCCTACAAACTGCAATTTTAAGCATGCAGTGAAATCACACAGATAATATTTCTCAAAGGGAATTATATCAAATGTGGTTTACTTCATTTTTAAAAAAAACATTACTTGGACTCCACATTTCTTTCTTTCGTGTTTAGGTTCAGGAGGATGTTAAGTAACATTATTTCTATTTAGCCCATTATCTCAAGTTTCAGCATAATAATGTCCCTGCCTTAAGGTAGAGGTTAGTTTAATTATTCAAATCTCAGTTGAAAGAATTCTGGAGAACTCTATCCAAATCACCAGACATTTACATTAGCTAACTTCCTGTTGGAGGATAAACAGTCTGCAGATGCTGAATATGAAAGATAGGAAATAATGCCCATTCACAATATTTGTCTACTATTCCTGCT
>NW_006787891.1:1882553-1883301 GCF_000442215.2 Lipotes vexillifer | reverse complement strand
TCCTGCTGCAGCTAAGATTATAAAAGATAGAATGTTAACTTCAATAAAAGAGAGCTTGAATTGACAAGACTTATAGTAGAAAATATTGTGAAACAGTATACTATACTGTCTTTTCATATGTACGGTTTATCATCATTATTTATATCAGACTATGAGAAACAGATGTAAGATGTCTGGAGTTTTCTCTAGGGAGAAATAAGTAATACTAATGAAATACAGATTATGCTTAAACAGATAATCAAGAAATTAAAATTTATGGCACCGAACAACTCTTGGCATGGGAATGATCTACTTGAAACTTCTGAAGGCAGCATGTACCTGAGAAGAAATGTCAGATACTCTGAAAAGAGAGAAAGGGTAATTGAACATTTTATATGATTCCATATTCTCTCCTTTCTTGCCATATCAATTGTTCTTTTTTTTTTACTATTTTTAGTGGTTGCACTAGAGTTTGCTATATACATTTACAACTAATCCAAGTCCACTTTCAAATGACACTATATTGCTTCACATATAGTGTAAGTACTTTATAAAAACAAAATGTTCCTAGTTCCTCCTTCCTACCCCTTATATAACTGCTGTCCTTCATTTCACTTATATATAAGCATATACACATACATGAACATACATAATGAAATACATTGTTGCTATCATTATTTTGAACATAGTTATCTTATAAATCAATTAAGAATAAGAAAAATTGGGCTTCCCTGGTGGCGCAGTGGTTGGGGGTCCGCCTGCCGATGCA
>NW_006787891.1:1863461-1882401 GCF_000442215.2 Lipotes vexillifer | reverse complement strand
GGTGGGCCCGTAGGCCATGGCCACTGAGCCTGCACGTCTGGAGCCTGTGCTCTGCAACAGGATAGGCCACAACAGTGAGAGGCCCGTTTACCACAAAAAAAAAAAAAAAAAAAAAAAAGAATAAGAAAAATAAAAGTTTTATTTTACTTTTCCTTATTCATTCTCCAGTGTTCTTCTTTTATGTAAATCCAAGTTTCTGACCTATATAATTTTCATTTTCTCTAAACAACTTCTTTTAATATTTCTTTCAAGGCAGATCTACTAGCAACACATTATCTCAGTTTTTGTTGTTTTGAAAAAGTCTTTATATTTCCTTCACTTTTGAAGGATAATTTTCCAGGGTACAGAATTCTATGTTGCTAGTTTTTTTCTCAACACTAAAGATTCCACTCCCTCTCTTCTTGCTTGTACGGTTACTGAGGTGAAGTCAGACATAACTGTTTTGTTTGCTTCTCTTTAGGTAAGGTGTTTTTTTCTTTATCTTTGATTTTCTAAAGTTTTAATGCAATATGCCTAGGTGGAGTTGTTTTTTGTTTGTTTGTTTTTGTTTTTTTTTAACTTGGTGCCTGACATTAATTTGGAGAAATTCTCAGTCATTATTGCTTTAAATATTGCTTCTGTTTCTTTCCATCTTTCTTCTCCTTCTGTTACATGTATTGTTAACACCTTTTGTAGTTGTCCCACAGTTCTTGGATATTGTGTTCTTTCTTTTTCAGTCTTCTTTCCCTTTATTTTTCAGTTTTGGTAATTTCTAATGCCTCTAGCAATTTTTCAATTATACTTCAGGTTTTCCTACCCTAATATTGGTTCCTGCATATAAGTGTCTGCTCTGGTAAGTTATGACTCTCTGTATCTGCCTGTTTGTCTCTCCAGCTTTGGGGCAGTAGTTTGCCCTGTCACTCTACTTCTCTGATGGATCTAAGAAGAGTTGTTGATTTTTCAGTTTGTTCAGTTTTTCTACTTATTGTTAGAATGAAGATTTTCAATCTCCTTACATTTAGTTTTCAGAGGCTCAGTTTCATTATACAGTAATCTGCAACCTCTATAGTAATTAACTTTTTAAAGTAAATAGGACATTCAAAAAGTTATGTTAAAGACACATTTGTTTTTCATTCAAAATGAAAACTATTTTATCTCATCTCATGGAAAATGTATACATTTATAATTTAAACTGAATACACCAAAGAGAAGCAAATATGGAGGCAATTTTTCAATTACTCATGCCGAAATTAGATCTTAAATCCTACAGAGAAGCTGGGTAGGATTCATTCTCTGAGACCAATAGTTGCTCATCAAAGAACTATGTTCATTTTAGGTCTAAAGTTACATAAATGCTGAAATCTTATGTGATCCTACTACCCACTATAAGATATTTAACGTACAGCAGTTGTTATTTAATGGGATGAAAAAATTACATAGATAGTTAATTCTATAGTAAGTCACAATGAAAGAGTCTTAGAAAACACAGAGAACTGAAATGATAGTTCATTTTTTAAGAACACAGTTTCTGAAAAACATGAATTTCCCCATGAGCAAAAAACAAAGCAAACAAACAAAAAACGAAAACAAGGTATGAATATAGAATGCTCCAAAGATACCATATAAACTGCAGAGCTCATCTGTTGCTCATCAGAAAACTGAGACTATATCAGACCTTCACAGAAACTTCTGTAAGTATGAGTGAGTGGTATAGAGGCATGAAAGGCAGCTGGGCTTTTAAAGGAGGGGGTTCATAGGTTTGAGATTCATTCCAAGTGTTGAGTGGAGCAAACGCACAATGAAGAAAACAATGATCTCACCAGGGAAGAAGAACTAAAAGGATTTCCTGAAGATTATGGGTCAAGAGAATGACACAGATATGGGTGTTTTTGGATTTATAGTGACATCAGCTGTTGAAAAGTTTACACATCACACATTGTCTAAATGGACCCAGATTTGCAGAGGTGAAATGTCAGCCTGCTAATCTAATATGTCTCTTAGCTTCAGAAGACAAGGGAATATATGCCTAATTATTATGCAGGGAAAACAGGTGGAGATGATGTGGACGTCCAAGTGATGGTGCGATGGATCTTTGGCCATTCATTTTCCTCCCCAGGACATTGGGTGTCTGTTCTCTTCTCCAGGGAACTGCCTGACATTCTGCTCACTATTTTCCTGGTTATTTGGAAAAGAAGTTAATTATCCACATAGATTGCATTATGTTCTTCCATGATTTCAACTCCTCAAGGCAAACCCTCTGTCCCCAAACTCAAATAGAATACGAATTTCTCTACTGTGTCCCTAAATACTTGTGTATATCTGTGTCATAGCCCTTATCACTCTGTATAGCAGTAGGTTGCAACTTTTTGGTTTTTGAGCATAGAATTTTTGCCAGAATATTTGAAGACATTAACATGTGTCTATCAGCGTCACTGTGTTCATTGGGTAGCACTTCAGTCTTGTGTTGCTATTTGAGAGGGACGTTTAACCTGCTGATTTATACACTCAGGAGGAAAACTTCTCAAACTTTTCAGTAAAGTGCACAATTTCTCAATAGCTATGGCTTAATATCGCATCTCTTACTCCTCATGTTTTTTTTCCTGCAATATGCCACATTGCATAAACTGTTCAACCCCTCTTTCATCTCATTGTATATATCCTACTTTGTAATAAATAAAAATTTAAGTGTTCAAACTTTGGCACATGCCTGTGGAAGATTCAGAGTATACCAATGTCTCATAGTGGCCGAGAACCACTGATTTATCAAAATGGTTGGGCTTTTTTTTTTTTTTTACTATTACAGTTAAATGAATGAATCATTTAAATTGAGCATAAGATACTATAAATATTAAGTCTATATAGTACAAATGGAAGAATTTGAAGGACTTTAAAAAAAAATATGGCATGCTCTAAAATGTGGACATTTAATTTTTTAAGTCCCATAACTCTCTGACCTAAGCAGCCGCTAATTTTCAGAACTTTCATGTAAAGATTTTGCAAATATGCTTGCTCTTTCTTCCCTGATCCTGGCCTCTTCTCTGTCTTTTGCTTGGCACCAACATTTCCTGGCTCTTCCCTAAAATTTTATTATAACTCAGAAGTTACATAAGCCTCAGCATGAAAAACTTTAAAACATTAAACCTCCTTTTTTTTTTAAAAGCTGAGGAATGTATTTTATGGAGTCTGCCCAGGAGAGTTCATTATCTCAAAACTAGTTGTGGCACCTAAATAATTAAACTATAACCAATATACGTGTGAAATCACTGACTTAAGCTTACCTTGGTGACTGTTTGCCATTAAATTAGTAGGATAAATAATTTATGTCAAAATGGAGGCCTGAGATAACACCATTAAAACTGATAGGACTTATTCATTAATTTTAAGAAATTAGATGACACACAATTCCCCAAGTGCAAGCTATTCTGTGGCAAAAATGGTGTGTTAGTTCTATAGTTGTATAGATGAGGATTATGGAATTGCTCAGCTGATGTGATAGCTAATGGAGTAGGTGTGTATAAAACATTGTGCTAAATATATGTGGAAGAAAGGGTGAGTATCTATGTGAAGCAACCAAATGAGAACAAAAAATTCTTGGGTTAAAAAAATAGAACTGTTTATTTTGGTTTTCAATTTATGGCAATGATTCTTGAATTTTGGTTGGTCTCAAATCATTTATCCCCAAAGAAAATCTGATTCAATAGGTCTAGGGTGAAGCCCAACAATATTCTTTTAAAATAAGCACTGCAGATGTTTCTGATGCAAGTGATTAGTGGACCAAATTTTAAGAAGCACAAGCCTGTGCAGTTTGATGTGTTTGACCACCACGTCAGCCAGGTCCCTGTCTTGTTCATTAGTATAGCTCTAAACTTAGCTTGGTGCCTTCACTCACATCATTTCTCCAAAGAGCACTTAAGCCTAGGTCTGTGCACAGAGTGGACAGTAAGGCAGACAGAGCTTTGACTGTGTGGGTGGAAGGAGAACTTTTCAACACCTCATCTCTTAGGACATTCTCTCAAAGTGGCTCTTTTTTGACAGCTGACATTCTGGTGGGGACTATGATAGAAATATGTCAAAGAAAATAGTTGAAACCAAGAGTTAGACTGTTCAATCCACAAGGGAAACATCAGAGTTTTCAGGGTAAATGTCAGGCTGTTTGGTATGCTATAATAGAATACGATAGGCCGGGTGGCTTATAAACAACAGAAATTTATTTCTCACAGTTCTGCAGTCTGGAAGCCTAAGATCAAGGCACCAGCATGGTTTTGTTCTGGTCAGGGCCCTCTTCCTGGTTCATAATGGGTGACTTTTCAATGTGTTCTCACATGGTGGAAGGGAGGTAGAAAGGAAAAACTGACTTATCCTGTCTTTCTCCTTAACTCTCATGCTACAACCATACTGACAGCACTTCTGATGCCAGATGTATGGGTTTTTTTCCTACACCAAAGAGTTCTTTGTGATACCAGCTGAGTGTCCTGCAATTCAATTCAACTCTGACACTAGCTGGAGTTAGCACAGACTCCATAGGTTAAGGGCTCAGTCCCATGAGACAGCCACCCCCCCCCCCTTCAGATGCCAATGGCAAGTAGCAGGTTCCCAGGTCACCCACAACTTCTGTCTGACTTGGCTACAAATCAGAGATTCCCATGACTCCTCCTCCTTGGAAAGACCAAATATTAGAACAGAAGATGCTATTCTAGATGCTAGTACTCTTATCACTTAGGAAATTACGAGGGTTTTAAGAGCTCTGTGCCGTGAAGCAGGGGCAGAGACCAACTGATGTATTTTCTATTATTTCATAGGGGCTAGCTGGCTTTCTGGGGCGTTTTACAAAAGCACTGATCCCATTCACGAGGGCCCCATCCTCATGACCTAAGCACCTCCCTAAGACCCCATCTCCTAATACCATCACATCAGACATTAGGATTTCAACTTACGAAATCTGGGGGGGATACAAACATTCAGACCATAGCAGTGAGACAGATCGGAAAAACTGTGTTGCCTTCTTTCTATTTTGCTCCCTTGCAAGCCAATAGGGCTGACCTCATTTCTTGGCCTAGACCCAAGGATGTTCTCCTATTGTTAGAACCAGGGGGGTACCCTGGACTAGTGGAGAATACAACATCAAAGGAGTAGTTGTCAGTCTTATGATTACATAAAAGATGCTAAGTGAACAGGTAATAAGGGCTGCTAACTTAGGGGTGGTCGGGGGAATGACGTTGAAGAATTGCTGCTTAAGTTGAGAATTGAAAAGTCAGGGGAATTTAGCAAAGTAAAGAATATAGGAGTTGGGTTGAGTGGGGGAGATTTTCATGGAAAGCAAATTGAATGCATACTGGGGTGACTCTGAGGAAGAAAGCCTAATTTGTAACAAAAGCTGAAAAACCAGTAAGGCTGGATCCCTAGAGAATCATGGGAGATAGGCTGGGAAGATAAGCAGGGTTTAGGCCAAGGAGAACTTTACAAGTCACTGAACTTTTAAATTGAGTGACTAGGCACTTAATAAATATTGTAATTGAATATCACAATAATCTCAAAGTTGAGAAATAATCTCAAAGTTCATAAATTTCCTTGAACCTTGATATGGCAGACTCTACTTTCATGCTAACAGAACTCCAGTTTGTTTGAGGTTAGCAATATACCCAACCCCAGGGCATGAATCAAAATAGGCCTAATACAATCATGTCTGTTTTCTTCCTGTTTGCCAGCTACTTACTCTCCTAGCCTCCCTCGTGTCAAGGAATGGCCTATATCTGGCCAATCAGTTGTAAAGGAAAGTATGCTCAGGGCTTGCATTAGTTTCCTGTTGCTGCTATTACAAACTACCACAAACTCAGTGCCTTAGAACACAAATGTATCCTCTTAAAGTTCTGGATGCCAGAAGTCCAAAATTAATCTCATTGGGCTAAATTTGAGATGTCAGCAGGGCTGTTCCTTTGGGCTACTCTAGGAGAGAATCAGTTTCCTTGCCTTTTCTAGCTTCCAGAGGCCAACTGCATCTTTGCCTTGTGATTCTTTCCTCATATCACTCCAACTTCCTGCCAGTCATTATATGACCTATTTTTCTTCTGTGTCAAACTCTCTCTACCTCCCTCTCATATGGACCCTTGTGATTACATACAGGGCTCACCTAGTTAATCCAGAATCATCTCCCATCTCAAGATCCTTAATCATACCCGCAAAGTCCTTTTGCCATATAAAGTAACACTCACTGGTTCTCAGGGCTAAGATGAGGATATGGTGGCTATTATTCCACCTACCATGTCTTTGGGTAAGTATTTGCTTTCTGATCATTGGAGAGCCGTCTTTTCAGTCTCCCCGTTCCTTGCTAAGAATTCATGGGAGAGATTTTTTTTGTTTTGCAGTACACGGGCCTCTCACTGTTGTGGCCTCTCCCGCTGCAGAGCACAGGCTCGGGACGCGCAGGTCCAGCGGCCATGGCTCACGGGCCGAGCCGCTCCTCGGCATGTGGCATCTTCCCGGACCGGGGCATGAACCCGTGTTCCCTGCGTCGGCAGGCGGACTCTCAACCACTGCGCCACGGCATGTGGGATCTTCCCAGACCGGGGCACAAACCCGTGTCCCCTGCATCGGCAGGCGGACTCTCAACCACTGCGCCACCAGGGAAGCCCCCCCCCCCAGGGGGTCTTTTTTTTGTGGAGGCTCAGATGCTTGGAGCTGCTGCAGCCATTTTATAACCGGTAAATGACATCAAAGGATGAAAACCCCACACTAAAGACAGAGAGAGCCTGGGCTCTTGATAGCAATGTTGAGCTACTGCACAGAACCTTGAACAATATGCCTCCAAATTTCCTTTAGTGAAGACAATTAAGTGACTTTTCTGTTGATGCCACAGTTAGTAGGTATTGTTACTCGCATCTGAATACATCTTCATGGTTCCATTTGACAAATGAAGTTCAGTGCTGTTTGTAGCCAGGAAAATGTTATATTATTTCAATATTATGTGGATCAGACTTTAATAATATAGACCTTAATATTAATATAGAACCAGAAATTTGCACAGACAGAAGAGAATGAAGAGAACATCTGGTTCAGCCTCTTTATTTTAAAGATTACTAATTTGAAGCTCAGAGAGTTGATAGACTTCTGCAAAGTCAACAGCCAAAATTCATTCATAACTAGGATTACAATTTCATCTCCTGGCTCCTGGTTCAACAATATTTCCCCTACCCATGAAGCCTTGGAACAACTGAAATGATAACTCGGAGGGGAAAAACAGGGAAAGAACAAACATCTTACACTTTCTGTTGGATGCAGGCTTTAACTAGGTTTCAAGTTCTTCTAAGATAATATAATTTAATGGGGAGAGCTCTTGACGTTAAAAGGCAAAATTTGTATTTAAAATGCTAGGATGGTGACACATTAAAGCACTTTCAGGAGGTTAGCAATGAATACCAAGAATAACTGATGGTTGTTATGATACAAGAACAAAGAAGTTGATTCTCTGGAATTAAAGGTGTTTCAGTGTCATTGTTGCTCTTGAGGAGAAGTAGACACTTGGATTTCTTTTTTTCTCAGGGCAGCTTTATCCAAATAAAACTCGGTGTGTTTCCCCACCCATAATGGAAAGTGCCCGTCACTCCTTGAATACCATCATATGGTTGGTGGCCGGTGGATAATGGAGCACTGAGTGTCAAGGTGACTGGCTTTCAATGAACACAAAACTAAAAATTATAGACCTGTCATTCCAGAGGCAGGCCACAGTTAGCTGTCTATGCAACTTGGAATTTCCATTTTGCCAGCTGAATAATCCGTTGACTGGAGTTTCTCATTTTGGATGCATTTCCAAGCCTTCTGTGTGCTGGTCTTTTAAAATGTGGATTCTAACGTAAATAAACAGTGCACTTAATCAGATGTATTCTTTTTTAGAAACACCCCCTTCCCAAATACAGACAAACCCCAATATTGTTTTAATAGTAACAACAATAGTGAGACAAAACAATTTAAACCTTGGGTATTTTATTTAGGGATAGTAAAAATTCAAGCTGAAAAATGAGAATCATGCCTTAATATCTGGGAGTCCAGGGTTGAAAAAGAGAAATAGAGTTTTTGGCAGTTAGATGAATTGATAAGATCACCAAGTGAGAAGTAAAATCAGTGCTAAAAGTAAAAACTGGGGAATTTTAGTCTTGGAAACACTGACTGACTGAAAACTGTTTACCTGTTTTCTATCTAGATTTGGTTTCTAATTCTATATCTGAGTTCTATCTTTCCTCTATCCTAGTCTTTCAGAGCTAGAGAAAATGATTCCAAAGTGAGGTCTATTGGAAAATTGTATTGCAATTTCCATTCGTTTGCTGTAAATGCAGTAAACTCCAGGACTCTGCAGTCTCAGATCTGATTCTGGACCATCTACTTGAACCTGGATCTTCACTACCCTTCATGTCCCTTGCCTCCCATCCACAGTACTCTCTGCCTCACTTGGATGATCCCTGTCTAAATTTAAATTGACTAGCCACAAGGATTCAAGTAAAGTTGACAATCAATACTAATTAAGGGAAAGATCAGAAGTCTGGATCAGAAGTCTTTGAGTGAAATTCTCACTACAAGTCTTGGAAATCTCATGATTCTATTTAACTTTCCATCATCGTTTGAATTACTGAAAATGTTAGGCAAGTTTACATGGAATAGAAGAGGCTTGCTAGACACAGAAAAAAATTGAATTTGTATTGTATTGAAATAGGTCCTAACTAGACTGTTGATGGTGAAATATTGACTATTCTATTGTTTTGAATGACTGAGTGTCATATTTTACTGGGAATTGATTTCTGAGGCTCAGTCAAGGAGTGATTGAATTTGCAATTAGTCACTCTGTTGTGTAACTCAGATTATGCAAAGATCATTCTGAAACAGCAATTGAGATTTAACCGAGGATGTAGTGCATGGTTTCTCTTTAATTTCTCTTTATTTGTTGTTGTGTATTCAGTTTTTAAAGGAGCAAAGGACTTTTTTTCATCTCTCTAGAAAAAAAAAGGACATAATCTAGGCTTGACTATCTGTTTTATAAGAATCTAAACCTAGCAATTGGTTACTATCCTGTCTCCCATTTCAAAAAATAGTAAGCTTTGTCATTTATCCCTAATGATTAGCACAAGAAGGGAAAGGCTTTTCAAAACCAAGATAGAATCTCTGTAATTCCAAAAGTGTCCATTTAAGAAATATAAACTGTGACGATAAGCAAAGGCTATTTTCTCTAAAGGAAAGCATTTTCAAATGAACAGAACAAGCAAATGTGGATTTAATTAGGTGGAGTCAGATGGGTATTAATTATTCACCTTTCCAGGGCGAGAATAGCATTGCTGAAGAAATGAATAAGGCATGCTACTGGCTTCTTTCCTTTCTGTTGCTGCTGCTCTGATCTGAACTGGCCGAAGATGTGATAGCAGGGGGACAGAATGAAAATTTCCCCTTCCCTTCACAACTGGGGGTAGATTGTCTTTGAAAAGCATAGTATCTTCCATTGAAATAAAATGTTATTGACTATCCACTTTGAGACATAATAAACCTTCTTATATTTCTTTCTTATGTCTGGAATATACACACACTCATCTGTTATACTCTTTTTAACACCTGAAAAATAGCTAAAGTTTGTCCTAATTTTCAGAGTTACATATATGCTAGAATTAGAGATAATAGCCAAAGGGCCAAAAATTCAAGTTGATGATAGTCACACAATGACTAGACCTGTTTACTTCTGCAGTCTCTTTTAAAAGCATTTGTTAAGCA
The DNA here is from genome assembly GCF_000442215.2 of Lipotes vexillifer. Lineage (NCBI taxonomy): Eukaryota > Metazoa > Chordata > Mammalia > Artiodactyla > Lipotidae > Lipotes > Lipotes vexillifer. Next base: position 1,872,678 of record NW_006787891.1, on the reverse strand, counting down.
TCTGCTCCCTTGCCCAAGTAGGATGCATGATGCATATGGAGTCTTTCAATGAACTATACTTAAAACCAGTGCAGTAAAAGATCATCACTTATCTGAGTACCAAAAAATGTGTTAGTTCCGGGGCTTCCCTGGTGGCGCAGTGGCTGGGAGTCCACCTGCCGATGCAAGGGACACGGGTTCGTGCCGCGGTCCGGGAAGATCCTACGTGCGGTGGAGCGGCTCGGCCCGTGAGCCATGGCCGCTGAGCCTGCGCGTCCGGAGCCTGTGCTCCGCAACGGGAGAGGCCACAGCAGTGAGAGGCCCGAGTACCGAAAAAAAAAAAAAAAAAAGTGTTAGTTCCAGAGGCAAAAAGTGGAGTCAGAAAGAACCTAGGAATAAGATTTAGCAAATTTGGGTTCTAGTCCTGACGCTGCTAGTGTCTACATGTTACATATCTCTCAATATTTGTCAAAATATTGTGTGTGTCGGGTGGTGGTGAGCACATGTGACAGGATGGAGCTTGAGGGAATAGAGGCAGAGAGAAACCAACCCTGAATAGTGTTTCCAAGAAGCGAAAAGACTCTGTTATCCTGTCTACGTCCTAATTACATGCGTACTCTACACACTTTTGATTCTTTAGGTAACCTCCTGTTAACTGCCTTTTAATAGCTGAGGAAACCAAAACACATGAAGACAAGGGAGTTGGCTCAAACTGAACAGCTTGTCAATAGCAAAGCTGGAACCAGACTCTAAGCCTCTGATTTTCTGTGTAAGATACATTTTCCCCCTAAATGAGTTATTTTAACCATGGGTCTCTGAAAATGCTCAATCTTTTCAAAGTAACTCTGCATCCCTATAGGTTGCTGCAGATAGCTCTTTTAAAAATTGAAATAACTATGATCATCTTAAGTCCATTATAAATTTTGATCTGGTATAGAAAAATATGCCATATTTATATGTTAACTATGTTTTAAATTCCATGGCTATAAAGGAAAAGAATTGTAGATATATAGGAAAAGATTCCATTCTTAATTTAAAAACATATTTTGTTGGGGAGAGGTATGTAAAGAGTAGAATAGGAGTCAAAAACACTGAATCCACTTGTGCAATGACTGTTTAGGTAAAATTCCTTGGTGAAGCTGGAAACCACTTGAAAAAATGTGTATTTGTATGCATGTGGAAGAATCTGTATTAAACTTGAATCATCTGGTATTATTTTTTAAAACGATATTCCATTTGGTAAAGTCCAGGACTCATGTAACAAAGTGTCCCTTTCATTGTGAGAGAAGTTAAATTAGGCCAATTTTCTTAAATGATTGACTTATTGAAAATACTGTTAATCCCTATAAATATTGTCTTTCTACACACCTCTGTAAATGTATATTTTCATAGTAGTTGCTACATTTGTCAAGAGGTAGGTGAGTCAGAAACAAAATAAATGCTATGGGGAAGGTTATTTATAGAAAAATGTAATGAATAAACTAAACTCCAAATTAGTACAGCCCTAATAACACATTCTACTTCTCTTCCAAATCTCAATTGATTACTATTTTGTAACAGACTTTCTGCATATTATAACTCACTGATGCCTTGGTGTTGTTTTCTGCAGCAAAGAGCTCTTTTTTTCTTTTCTTTTTTGACGGAATAAAGGTTAACCAAATTTTATAGCTTAACCTAATTTTTGAAGATGACCAGAATTATGCCATTGCTATAAATTATCTTAAAACTGTATGTACATAAAGATTGGCCATTTAATGAATGTATTATTCTTTGTTAACACTATAGGTGGACTTATATCCCACACTAGAGTGGTCATAAATAGTACAGCGACTGCTAATATTTAAAGCAAGTTACTATTAAAACCAGAGTTTTGTGGTGCATCTTAAATACCAGCATTCTCAGGGGTCTAGTTAAAAAAAAAAAAAGACAACAGAAAGTCATGGAGCAGTAGTTTATTCCTCCCCTCCACCCGCCCCCAATTCATCTGGCTAAGTTTTGTGGGGCTTTTTCTTCTCATGAAAATTATTCTGTCACGTCAAGCGCGTGTGTATGTCGCTGGATCTGAATTGCATGTGAATTATACCTTGAATAGATTCCCCAAATTGGAGAAGCACAAATGTTCCCCTTCTGAATATTTTAGACTTGTATGAGTTCTCTCATATTTTTGTTTTTGTGCAAGGCCGCTTGTAAGGCAGCCTGGAGTCTTGAATGCTGACAACCTCCATTAGCATTAATGCTGTTCTCTTATCTCCCCTCACTCTCCTCAGCTCCCCCCTCGCTCTTTCTTGTCTGACGGTTCCCTGACACCGTTGACAAGGCTGACACCGCCAATCAGCTTCGACTCAGCAAGGTCACTGTTCAGACTTGACTCGTGATTGGCTGCTGCGCTTCAGCGTGTTATTACTGTCTGATTTGATCGGAGGCAGGGGGTGGTCTCCAATCAAACAGAGAAAAGGTCCTAGAGAAGGTAATTAAATCCTGTCAGAGGCAATTATCGGTTCCAGGGCCATGACTCTGGCCCTGAATGCAGATGATCTGAAACTGTATTCTTGTAGAAATTCAAGAGAGCTCCTGGCATGGTTCAGCTAGGCATAAAGGAAGCAGCAGGCTTTCTGCAAACAATGCAGCTCTGTATTATGAACCTTTCTGCCTTTTTTCCCCTTTCCCCGAAGACTTCTGTTTTCACTGATCAAAAATATTCCTTTTCAGGTCACATTCTAATTAATTTAATAGACAAGGTTTTCCTTTCTGGTACATAAATAATGACAAGTTTTACTAAAGAACTTCTGCCCCCAACACGGGCTGTAACAAACAGCCTTTATCAAGGCAAACCAAAGCCTTTCATAGAAGGACACTAATCTGTAGTTTGGGCGAAGGGAGAAAAAAAAATAAGCCTCTAATATGGATGTTCTGCCTGAGGTGGATCCTACCCTGTTTATACCTTCCCGTGCTCATGATGGAGTTTTGCTGCTGTGACAAATCTTGAAGTTTCTCTGATGTACTCTAGTGATGGCGGGGTGCATTTAATGACTACAGTTTTTAAAGGACAGAGGCTCCACACGGCATGTGGGATCTTAGTTCCCCGACCAGGGATGAAACCCGTGTCCCCTGCACTGGGAGCACGGAGTCTTAACCACTGGACTGCCAGAGAAGTCCCAGGAATGTTGTATTTTTAATTGGGAAGAGAAAGCTAAGATAAACTCCATAGGTACCCTTCTGCTCATCTATAGACAGAAGACTTTGGTTTTGTTTCCTGTGTGATTTCTCTTCAATTGTTATTAAATAAGCTTTGAAGAATAGTTTTTGCCCAAAGAACCCAGCCTAGAATGTAAACCTCTCTCGCCTTCCTGAATCATTATTAATTGTTCTCAGTGGTATTAACCAGTTTAGCATGAAAAATATTTGATAGGATGAAGGCGCTTCATTAAGTGTCTATATGCTCACCCTACTGACTTTAACAGACTTCATGAAATATCGCTCTCAATTACTGTCAGTCTTCCAAATGGATAGCCTTGATTTCAACCTTTGTGTTTGTGAGGCTGGGTATTACTTTTTCCAGAATAAGATGTTCAAAACACCATTAAAACAATTTCTATGTGGTTGCTGATGAATCAGTTTAACCACCAGGGTTTCTCCCGAGGGAACAGTTAACTTTCCTCTAATCTTGGTTGTCTTTTTTGTTTCTAAAACACCATATTCCTTAATATGCCTGACTTTATTTGTTTTGTTGAAACATAAACAGATGCTTTCAGCAAAACGTCATTTAAAAAAAGTTGTCCCTGCTACCAGTCCATTAATGAGGATGAGGTATCAGGCTGGGAAAGAAATTGGTGGGAGAAGATGTTAATAATAAGGAGAACTGCTTTGGACACTTCTCGACTGAGTTAAAAAAAAAATCTCAAGTCCAAATCTGCACACATGACTGTGAAAATGATGTTTAATTCATCCCATATTGCATTTTTGGAACATCAAAGGCTTCATTAACTTCCCTAATAAAGATAAAATAGATACGGAGATAGAAGCAAACTGCTCAAGAATCTGGCAGCATATTTTAGATCATCAGGTTTGCTAGTATTACAGAACTGTCTCACTTTTCCTCCATGTGAGTGACAACTGTGTTTCATTTTTCATCTAGGGTGTTTATTTTTATTTGACCAACCATTGTATATTATTGTGTCATGAGATTATTTTGTTTTGTTTTGTTTTGAAGTGGTAGCTCTTTTACTGAGGACACCTCTTCTGAAAGAAATCTTTATCTGTGAAGAAAAGAAAATTTTTGTAAATAAAACAAAAGGAAAAACATTTGAAATATTTTCAAATTATAAATAGTAATTAAGATCAGTGCTCCTAAAAGAGGGGAAAAAAGAAAAAAAGAAAACCTGGGTCACGTGTGCTTCTTTTACTGGAGTCCTCTGTACTCCAGGCATCTTTATCCTTTTTTGCTCTAGATGCATCTTTCAAGCTCCCTCACTTGATTGGGAGCTGCTTAAGGATAGGGATGGTGTCCTACTCCATCCAGTGTACTAAAAATCCAATAAACTGAAGACTGTCTTATTCTACAGACCTTATTAGGATGCCCCTATGGGCCTCTGTGAGATGGGACCACTCCCAAGTTGAGATCCTGGAAATCATCAATAACCATATAGTAACATTATTTAATCAGACAAGGGAGTTAACTAAAATGTCCTACTGTGGCATTATGTGATGGCTCTTAGCTGTGTCAAAGTGTTTGATTTGTGCTCTAAATAAAGATGGGAGTTCTTTATGTTATTACTTAATTTTGTGGCCATTGAAGCACCAACCATCAGAACTGCCTTAATGCAAAATATCTGCGATCACTGTACCTTTAAAAAGGTTTGTAAGCAGAACTCTCCAGGGGACATTATGTTGTGTTCGATGCTGAAATGTATTTTAAAATTTACAATGATTATGCAAAACATGGAAAATAATTCACATTTATCTCCTTATGTTCTGTTGCTTTGGTCAGTGTTATTGGATTGGGAAGAATGGATTTGCCTTTTAATTGGTCTTTTCCAGATTTCTGGTGAGATTCCTACCACTACTGATGACAGGAGTATACACAGCCCAAACAAAGCCCATTGAGGTACATTTTCAGGATGGTGCATATGGGAACAATAATTTATGAACAGTAATAGGAGCTGGGTATGCAATTCCCTGCCTAACACCAGAGTAAGTGTACCCCACTGATTACTGAGTGCACTGAAAATACTTGAGTGAAAAAGATAAAAGTCATCTGCTGTTCACCTCGTTTGTAAGTTGGAATTCCTCGAAAACAATTGGAAAAAAAAAAAGAATGATGTGAAGATCACGATTAAGCATTGTGTACTAAGAGCTATATATTTTTATAAAAAGGGGGGTGGCAGTGAAAAATTAGCTAGACCTTGCCACATAGGGAATGAAAAAATTAACTTTCCCTGTTCGGTGATATTGCTGCAAATTCGCTGTGTTGCAAGCTGCATTTCACCCCTCAAGGGATCTGAAAATTTATCAGATTTTATTAATTTATTGGCTCTGTGCTGAGGTGTATTGTAAACCAATTTTAAGTATTTCATTTTTCTATTTATTCACTGCTTCCTAAAAGAAGCAGCCTTTCCTACAAACCCTGAGGGTTTCCATAATCAGTAATATTATAACTTTCCTCAACCTGAGGATGTGAAATCTAAATACATTTAAATGTTTTATTCGATGTTTCTTAGTGGGTGTCACCTTCATTCCTGATCTGCAAAATTAGGGACATATTCTTTCAGCATTGGCATCAGGGTTGGTGATTGAGGATGTGATTGAAGGAGTACCCGTTCTTCCTATTTATAGTAGTTGGCAATTTTACCCCTCCCCTTCTTCTGGAGACAAAAATCTGCACATGTGGATGGTGGAGTAGAAAATGCTCATTTTAGAAGGAGCATGAAATTGACTGGCAAGGTCAGAGAATGGTGGAAAGGAGGGGAGAGCCGTGGTTTGGCACCAGGAGATCTGAAGGCTAAGAAAAGGGAAGGAAGAAAATGTGGGAGTGTTGATGGGACGAATGGGAGAGAGGTGAGGTCAGGGTGGAGGTGGAGAGAAGAAAAATAAAACCTCTCTGGTAAATGGAAGCAGGGAAGGGCACCCAACTAGAAATCACAGGACTTGGTGGTTCTAGATCCTGTTCTGTCCTAACTAGCCGCCAGGGGTGATAGCTGTGATCAGTCCTGCTCAGCACCTGCTCCATTTCCTCCCCTCACCCCAGGGTTGCCAGGTAAAATACAGGGTGCACAGTTAACTCTGAATGGCAGACAAATAAGAATAATGTTTAAGTAAAAATATGGCCCAAGTGTTGCATGAGACATACTTATACTAAAAAATGTATTCCATATTTATGTGAGAGTCTGATTTTATTGGACATCTTGTATTTTCTTTGCTAGACCTGGCAACTCTACCACCCTGACCCACAGTGATATCTGGAGCTTTGTGCAGGAAGATGCAGAGGTTCTGTGAACATGAGGGCCAATGTCAGTGTCAGTCTGAAAATTGCCCCTTGGTCAAATTTCCGCTAAGAGCCTTGAGGTTTGTTTATTTCTTGCCTCTTACCCCTGTCATCTTTAGATACCATGGCAAATATTTTCTCTTTCATGTTCTAATACCTAAACTCCTCTGTCCTTCTACTGCTCTCCTATTAGTCACTGTCTTCCTCTCCTTCTCTCTACTCTTCCCACAGTGTGTCCAGGAGTCCACAGTTCATTATTGTTTATCTACATGTCTGAGTTTCCTCCTCTCTTAATGGAAACACTGTTCTTCCCTGAGGATCTTACTTCCTTTGTAGCTGTCTTAAGTGGAGACCACTCTCTGTGAGTTACTCCAAGAACTATGGAGCGAGGACACAGAGGGGACATTCTCATTGTAACTTCCAACTCCCATGAGAGCCCATTCCCTGTCTTTACCACACTCTTCCCTTCTATGCTGGCAACTTCTCATCTCCTGTTCATTCTCCATAGGTAATAAAGCCTCTGTCAACTGTCTCACCCACAGACAGGTGAGTGAGGCCGTTCTAGACCATCCATCCCCAGCAGAGCTGCCAACCAACGACAAAAGTCAGCTGATTCCACCTAGACTAGAAGAGCTGCCCCAGCCTTCTTGGCTGTTCCTGTCATCTCAGCCAACTCACAGAACATGAGCTAGATATTAAATAATTGTGGTTTTTAGCTACTAGGTTGTGGGGTACTTGGATTATCTTTTCCTTTTTATATATAAATTCTATCATTATCCTTGAGAATTTCAGTGTCCATATAGAGATTTTACAGACATGCTTTCCTTACATGATTTGGGTTCTTCATCTTTGAAGAACTTTACCTTCATTTAAAAAAATACCGCTAACGTTAATGGTTAGAATACGGAGAAAGAGGCAGAAGAGGGTAAGGGGGAGTGGGACCAAGTCTCAAAGTTGTAGTCTAAAGAGTTGAAATATTTTTTGGGTGGACAGCAGAAGTGATGACAGGCAAGTTGGAAACCTTCCGTTGAAGGATAGTCAAATCTAGACAATTTAATCAAACTTCTCTGTCTCAAAAATATCTTCCCCTCAGTCTGCCATGGGCCATACTCCCCCAAATATTGATAAATACTCAAGCCAAGAAAATGAGCAAGGTTTGGTTCAAATAGGCAGTAATTAAAGAATGTCTATAATTGTGGGGACTCAATCTAACAATTGTTTGATAATAAATTTTTTTCATTTTTAAATAATTGGCACTTTGAGTTCTGAAGAGATGAGATGCCAAGAGATATACTTCAGTGCCTTCCAGAGAAGAGATAGGAGTGATAATCTTCAACTGGGGGTAGAGGTAAAAAGAAGGAAATAATATGGGGATAATGGGAAAGGGAGATACATTTTACAAGCTCGTAAACCTGATGAAGAATAGGCATTAACAGTGGAGGAAGATGCTGAAAAGAATGGACTCTATTGGGCATTTCATCCACCTTATGAATCAATAAATTCAACTCTTTGGGCCTTGTTTTCCTCCTTTGTAAAATCAGTGAGTTAGGCTAAAGCTGGGACAGCAAACTTTTGGCATGCTTACTACCACTCTCCCTTTCCATGACCAGGTCAAAGTTTGATAATCAGTTATAGCCCATTGTCCTGTTCAGCTTGGATGTAGCTTCTGAATCTCTTTTGGTCTAGCAATCCAGGAAAGCCATCAGTGCAGTAGAGGTAACATCTGAGATGAAAATCTCTTCCTTTACCCTAGACTAAATTATCGCAAACAACCTTTGGAATATTAAAATTCATCATGCTTAATATGGAAAAATCTAAATGCTTCTTTCCATCTCTGCTTTAGGAGATGACGCAAACAGTGGCATATTATATATAACCTGGCCAGTCACATCAAATTACTTCAAGTTCTAGAAAAAAAGTCAATAGAGATATTTGTTCTCTTTAATCTACTTTTCAAAATTCTAAACATGGGAAACCAAAAAAAAAATTTTAATTGAATTTTCTCAAGATGAAGGGGAAAATTGATTTCTGACATGGTTAACCACCACATTATCAGATATATAGATTTCAGGGAACCAACATTCAATTTCATGAGCTTTTTTTCCTTTCCCATATATGTCATATTGTAAATCCATTTTGAAGATACCATTACAGTTTTAAAAAATGTATTGTTGTTTCATTGGATTTTTCCTAAAGAAGAACCGAAATCTAGCCTTGAAAACAAGTCTCCTCAAAACACAAAAACCAACCCTTCTCTCAAAGAACACCTGCATCTCTCCTCTTAGTTCTAACAGAAAGTTGCACTTCCCAAATTATGCATCATGTTGAAAATTGTAGTAGGGTGACACCCAGTTAATTTTTTTAAAGCTTATTAACATATCTTGAATAATCTTACCCTCTGCCTATGACACCAAAGTTTGCAGAAATGTAAGCTAACTCATGTTTTGAATTTTGTTCCAACAAACAATCTTGAAAAAAGCCAGTATTGAATATATATTGAATACATAGTTGAATTATAAGAAAAATCTGACTATCTTCCTAAACTCACACTTTTTTGGGGGGTCATTTCATACTTTTAAAAATTTGTTTTGTTCTCTTCAAAAATATCATCAATGCGTACTGTGGAAAACTTCAAAAACACAGAAAATAGAAAGGGAAAAAGTGACTCATATTTCTTCCACCCCAAAGTTGCCATGCTTATCACACTTTTATGTCCTTTAGTCTTCCTCCCTCCTTTACTTCCCTCCCTCCCTCTTT
>NW_006787891.1:1855777-1863355 GCF_000442215.2 Lipotes vexillifer | reverse complement strand
TCTTTCCCTCCCTCCCTCCCTCCCTCTCTCCTTCCGTCCTTCCTTCCAGCATCATGAAGCATCTATTGTTTTTATTGTCTCTGTTTTACCTTCAGGAATATAGTATGAAAATACTTCCACATAAATGCACATTCCTTCTCAATAAGTTTATTAAAGTAAATCTTACAATGCACTGTACAATTTGATGAGTTTTACAAACGTATACAACCACATAATCGACACAATTCAGACAGAGAACTATTCCTCCTTCTAATCAGTTCTTAACATTACCTCAAAGATAACTCATGTTTAGATTTACCTGTCCTTGAGCTTATTTAAATGGAATCATACCGTTTTTAGTCTTTTAGGTTTGGCATATTTTCCTCAACATAATGCTTTTGTAATTTGTTCATGTTGCTACACATAGTTCCATCTTTTTTATTGCTGAGTGGAACTTCATGTGATATATGAATATACCACAATTTGGTTAGGTTTTCCATTCTCCAATTAATAAACATTTGAGTTATTTCCCAGTTTTTTTGCTATTTTGAGTAAAGCTGCTGGAAACATTCTTGTACAAGTCTTTTTGGAACATGTAAATGATTTTCAGTGGTTGCGTAGTATACCACTGAATCTGTACACTATATATACGACTCCTATTAATTCAACCCCTATAGTTGGTCAGTAAATTATTTCCTGTTTTCACTAGCATAAAGAATGCTACGGTGTAAACCTTTGTGAGTTTTCTTGCCCCCCCTTTTTTATTATGGTAAATACACATAACATACAATTTACCATTTAACCTTTTTAATTGTGTAGTTCTGTGGCCTTAAGTACATTCACATTGTTCTGCAGCCATCACCTAGATATATCTCCAGATATATTTTATCATCCCAAACTGAAACTCTGTACTCATTAAACAATAACTCCCTCCCCCAGCCCCTGGTAGCCACTATTCTACCTTCTGTCTGTAAATTTCACTGTTCTAGGTATCTCATATGTGTGGAATCATACTTTGATTGAATATTTGTTCCTTTGTGTCTAATTTCACTTAGCATAGTGTTTTCTGGTTCATCCAAGTTACAGCATATATCAGAATCGAATTCCATTTCAAAGCTAAATAATATTCCATTGTATGTCTATACCACATTCTGTTTACCCATTCATTCACTGATGAATGTTTGAGTTGTTTCCCCTTTTTAGCTACTGTGAATAATGCTGCTATGAACATTGGTATACAAGTATCTATTCCAAGTCTCTGCTTCCAACGCTTTTAGGTGTATGAATGGAAATGGAATTTCTGGATTACACAGTAATATTATGTTTCGTTTTTTGAGGAACTTCCATACTGTTTGCCACATTTTACTTTTTTACTCTGTGGGATGCACGAGGATTCCATTTTTTCCACATCCTTGCCAACACTTATTACACTTACTGTTTTCTGTTTGTTTGTTTTTGGATAATAGCCACCCTACTGGGTATGAAGCAGAATCTCCTTGTGGTTTCCACTTTGTGAGTTTTTGTATATAACTCTGAACATATCCTTGATTATGTGCTTAGGTGAAGTTTCGAAAAACATAATTCCTGTGTACAAGGTTCTGTCCATTCTGAAGTCTCCTAACATGCATAATCACACTTCACTGCAGAAAGGTTATGCTGATTTATGCTATCAGCAGTGATATGAATCCTTTTTACTTTGGCTTTTCATTTCCTTTTAGACAAGTCTAAATTATTCTAAATCATTCACTTGATGGTTTCCAACATCTGGATATTTTGCCTTTATTATGGCAATTATTCAGTTATTTGGAAGTGTTTCATATTTTGCATACTGGTGATCACTGATGGTTGTGATGATGACCACTAATTAACTGTTATCCATCAATAACTTGAAACCTTTTATTAATTAACTATGATTCATCCATATTTTGTAGATTGTGCCTGCCTTGGTCTTCTTGTTCTCCATGTAATGCTCTGTCTTCTTTTTCTTTTTTTCTTTTTTTTTTTTTTGCGGCACGCGGTACGTGGGCCTCTCACTGTTGTGGCCTCTCCCGTGCTCCGGACACGCAGGCTCAGCAGCCATGGCTCACGGGCGCAGCCGCTCCGCGGCATGTGGGTTCTTCCCAGACCGGGGCACGAACCACGTCCCCTGCATCGGCAGGCGGACTCTCAACCACTGCGCCACCAGGGAAGCCCTTCTTTTTTTTTCTTATATCGGTACAAATTTTATTTTTTTGTGATTAGAGAATTTAATATCTACTCTCTTAGCAGCTTTCAAATACGCAGTACAGTATTGTTAGCTATAGTCACCATGCTGTACGTTACATCCCCAGGACTTAATCATTTTATATTAACCTCCTTCACCCATTTCACCCACCCCTCACCCCAGCTTCTGACAACCACCAATCTGTTCACTGTATCTATGAACTTGGTGTTAATGCTTTGCCTTCTTAAAAAATCTTGATAAAAAATAGTAACAATAATTATTCCTTGTATTTGCATAGAACTTTAACTCTTTAAACTCTTCCACACATGTTATGTTCTTGGAGTGTCATAGAAACCCTTCCAAGTACGGAGGTAGGAAATATACTCTTTTAATCATTATTATATGTGAAGAGGCTCTAAGGCCAGCCAACTAGTCTATGGCATAGGCAGGGTGGAGACTGAGTGTCTCAATTCCTATTCAGAGCTCTTTCTTGGACACTTCAAAAGTTTTCATAAATATGTGGAAAAAAGTCAGTTTTTAAAAAAAAATCACCATATGTATACTATTTAATGTAAAAAAGTGAACTCCAATAGAATTTTCCACTTTGTCAGGCTCAACACATTTAATTTTGATAGGATGCCAAGATTTAATGAGGAAAGGTGCATAATTTCATCATTACACTGAAAATAGACATTTCAAAGCAAGCACAGTGGACAAATTAACTCATCACGGAGAGGTGATAGTTTTTTTTATAATTAATCAGCTTTTAATTACTTAAGACTCATAGAACCTTTCAGAAAGGCAGGAAAAAAACTTTCCATAAAAATATCTAAAGATAAACCAAAGATGAATGTGTAACATTTGATATCACTGAATGCTCACAGTGGCATTTGTGGTTTTCTTGAGATTTTAGCAAAGTACTGTCAATCCTTCTTTAGTATTCTGCATTTGACTTAGATGTGTATGTTTCAAATGACAATATTGCCTCCTTGACCAGGCTTTGTCAGTCTCCTCCAAATCCTATTCTCCTGGAGGCTTCAATGTTTGGAATTCTGTGTTCCTCTTTACATTACCCAGTGGTAGCAAGGATCTTGCTAAGTCACCTTAGCAAGAAATCCCACCCTGGATATCTGATCTCCCTCAATATCTGATCAAATCTTATCCCCACCGTTCACCTTGGCCTGTCTTCATATTTTAAACTTCTTCATGAGTTTTTTTCTCAAAACTGTTGTACTGTTGCAACTGTCTAATGTTATTCCGTATCAAGTAAGACATTTGATCTTTAGGGTAGGAAAAAAAAAAATCTCTGTAATGCTTTCATAGTTGTGAAAAACTTATCAATATGAAAGTTGTCATGCCTTTAAAAATTAAATTAGGAGGTAAAAACAGTAGAATCCAAATTTAAAAACTTACACTCCTGTAGTATGAACAAACGGTAAGAGTTTTTCAAATTTCGAGTACAGCTGCTTTCTGTAGAAATGACATTCTTGCATGGGTGTCTGCTGACTCAGCTTTGGCTTTAGACCCAGAAGCCCTGTAGAGGTAAAGAAATTTCTAGCTCACGGCTGTCAAACATATTAAGACATTCTTTCTTTCCTTCCAGTTTTATATCGAGATATGATTGACATAGAGCACTGTGTAAGTTTAAAGTGTACAGCGTAAGGATTTGACTAACACACATCATGAAATTATTACCATAAGAAGTTTAGCAAGCATCCCTCATCTCATGCAGATTCAAAATTAAAGAAATAGAAAAAAATTTTCCCTTGTGATGAGAACTCTTAGGATTTACTTTCATATGTAACATATTGCAGTGTTAGTTACATTTCATCCCGAGGATTTAATTATCTTATAACTAGAAGTTTGTACCTTTTGACCACTCTCGTCCAATTCCCTCTTCCCCTGCCTCGTCTTCTGGCAAGCACAGATCTGATCTCTTTTTCTATGAGTTTGTTTGTTTGTTTGTTTTTGAAATATAACTGACTTACAACACTATGCTAATTCCTGTTATACAACATAGTGATTTGTTACTTCTATACATTTCTAAACGATTACCATGGTAAGTCTAGTCATGATCTGTCACCATACAAAGATATTACATAATTATTGACTGTATTCCCCACACTGTACATTTCATACCTGTGACTCCTTTATTTTGCAATTGGGAGTTTGTACCTCTTACCCTCCCTCACCCACTACTCTCCCTCCCCTACACCCCGCCCCTTTGGCAGCCACCTGTTTATTCTCTACCTATGACTCTGTTTCTGTTTTGTTATGTTCATTCATTTGTTTTGTTTTTTATATTCCATATATAAATAAAACCATACAGTGTTTATCTTTCTCTGTCTGACTTATTTCACTTAGCATATAATACCCTCTAGGTCCATCCATGTTGTCACAAATGGCAAGATTTCATTCTTTTTTTATGTCTGAATAATATTCCATTATATATATGTATGTATGTATGTATATCTATATATCACATCTTCTTATATTGATGGGCACTTATGTTGCTTCCATATCTTGGCTATTGTAAATAATGCTGCAATGAACGTAGGGGTGCATATATCTTTTCAAGTTAGTGTTTTCATTTTTCTTGGATAAATACCCAGCAGAATCAAATTGGACTACTTTCTCATACCATGCACAAAAAATAAATTTAAAATGAATTAAAGACTTAAACGTAAGACCTGAAACAATAAAACTTCTAGAAAAAACATAGGCAGTTCACTCTTTGACATCAGGTCTTAGTAATCGTTTTTTGGATGTGTCTCTGTCAAGGGAAACAAAAGAAAATATAAACAACTGGGGCGACATCAAAGTAAAAAAGCTTTTGCACAGTGAAGGAAACTATCAACAAAACGAAAAGACCACCTACTGAATGGGAGGAGCAGTTTGCAAACAATATATCCGATAAGGGATTAATATCCAAAATATGGAAAGAACTAATACAACTCAACATCCAATACGAATCAGCTGTATGATGGTTGTAATGCAAGTCATGAAAAGTGATGAGGTCACCTGCAGGGAGATTAGAGAAAGAAAATGAAGGTGCCTAGGACAGAGGCTGGAGAAACTCTATCATTTGAGGGTCAGGTAGTTTAGTGGTTAGACAGTGTGTGACACCAAAGAATGTGGCATTACAGAAGCCAGGTGTATTATTTTCCAGGGGCTGCAACCACAGCAACTGGGTGGCTTAAAACAACGGGAGTGTATTCTCTCATAGTTCAGGAGGCCAGAAGTCTGAAATCAAGGTGTTGGCAGAAACTGGTTCCTTCTTAGGGGTTCAGAGAGAGAATGTTCATGCCTGTTTCTTAGCCTGTGGTATTGCCAGCAATCCTTGGTGTTCCTTGGCTTGTAGACGCATCACTTCTATCTCTACCTCTGTTGTCACATGGAGTTCTCTCCTATATGTCTCTGTCTCTGTGTCTCTTCTTCTCTTCTTATAAGGACACCAGTCGTATTGGATTAAGAGTACCCTCTACTCTGGTATGACCTCATCTTAACTATTCACATATGCAAAGACCCTATTTTCAAATGAAGTCACATTTCAAGGTTTGGGGTATACATAAATTTTAGGGGGACACTATCCAACCCAGTACACAAGGGGAAAAGATAAATTCCAAAAGGAGGCAGTGTTAGCAGCATGTGATGCTGCAGAGAAGTCCAGAGAATGGTTTCAAACTTGTCCTGGTTTATTGGAAAGCGGAGATCTGCAGATAAAATTATAGTGGGTTATCCTTAAATCTGAATGTGCAGATTCCCTTCTTGTTTTCAGTCGTCCTGAAGTTTTATTGATGACTTGTACTAGAGAGTCTGTCTTCATCTTTGAGAGATGGCTCAGTAGGTGTCCCTTGCGTGGCACTGGGGTCCTGGCTCTGGAGCGATGTGAGAGTGCAGATGCCATCTTTGGAATTTCTCTTTTTGATCTCTGCAACCACTTGATTCCCTTGGAGAACTTTCCTTAAGTGATATCCAAGCCCTCTCCTATTTAGAGGGCACAAGGCTAATGGGATCACTAGCTGAGGTGAAATTGTTGCAGATGGTAATGTGAAGACTAATTTATTTTCAGAAGCTTTTAGGAATTCATGTGCTTTTAATGATAGCTTACTATAACCACAAATCCTTCATTTTCATTCTTTAAAGGGAGAGGATATTGCCCATTATTAACAGTAGAGGAAGATAGAGTAGGCAGCTAATTGACCCAGTGAATCTGACACAACTGTGATGGGGTTATGAAAGCTGAAGAATTTTACTGCACTCCTAGGATTCTGTCTTATTTTTTATATCGACTCTTTTGACCCCCTTGCAACCCATTTTCACCTGCTCGTCTTTCTTCCTCAGTCAAGCATCCATCGGCAGGCCCCACAGTGAGGTTGGTTTTCTATGATCCTTTTTTTCATCAAAAAGCTGAGACAGCCTTGTGCTCCCACCATTACGATAGCAACATTTTCTTGGAGAGGGCAAAAATGGGTGGGATTACTTCCTGTCCTTTGCTTTGGGGCCTTATTATCTGCTTCTTCTTAAGCCAGGGTATGACAGGGAAAAGGGGGGTGGGTAGGGATGGAAAGATTTATTTTCTTTTAATCTTGACATGAAGGGAGAAAAAAAGTCTTCTATAGCCATAAATCATTAATTTCAGGAGGGAAAATGTTGGTTCCTTCCCTGGTCCTTTAAGCCAGCTGGACTTGCTGATATCATAGGTCTATAATTTACAAAGTCCAGAGGCCCTGAGACAGTGCTCTCCTTTGCTGCAATGAGGCCCTGAGACAGTGCTCTCGTTTGACCACCATCTCTACTGATGTTGGACTCTTGGTCCTGCTACCCAGCTTTATGTTCTGCCTCTGATGAGTTGCAGGTTTATTGTTAGTCTTTCCAGGTCTTAAAGCTTGGATTTCTCTGCGGGGTTTTCACAAGGGTCGCCCTTCCAGCTCTTAGAGACCCCAATTCTTCCAGGGCTCTGCTCTGCCTCATGCTCCACCCATCCCAGCCAGGAAAGCCCTAGAACTTTGGCACCCAGGACAACAGTCTGGTTCTGAGATCCAGAAGGAGATTTTCATTGTTTTGAAAGTACCACATGATCATTCTTAATGGCAAAAGTGTGGGTTTTAAAGTCAGGCTTATTCAGGGATTGAATGTCAGGCTCTGACCGCTTCTAGTTTCACTTTTTGAAAAAAAAAATTTCATTAAGTACATTCTGAAAACAACACAACAATGTTTATATCTAAAATAGACATATAAAAACATGGACTGGACTATACACACACACTGTGTGATTGTTATTGCTCCGAGGTGAGTCTGGGAACCAGATAGTACTAGAGAGGAAATGAAGGGGACGTCAGGTTTATCAGTAATGGCTTAGGATTTTTTTTTTTTTTTTTTGCGGTACGCGGGCC
>NW_006787891.1:1832621-1855440 GCF_000442215.2 Lipotes vexillifer | reverse complement strand
TTGCGGTACGCGGGCCTCTCACTGTTGTGGCCTCTCCTGTTGCAGAGCACAGGCTCCGGACGCGCAGGCTCAGCGGCCATGGCTCACGGGCCCAGCCGTTCCGCGGCATGTGGGACCTTCCCGGACTGGGGCATGAACCCGTGTCCTCTGCATCGGCAGGCGGACTCTCAACCACTGCGCCACCAGGGAAGCCCGGCTTAGGTTTTTTACATTTAAAAAATCTGAAGGTATGATGACAGAAAATTAACATTTAAAAAATTCTGATGGTGGGTTTAATATATAGGGAGAATAATATTCTCCGTATTTTTCTGCATTAAGTTTATTTGCCATTTTTATTTCTTCTGTGAATTGTCTATTCGTAATAGCCTCCTATTTTTTCCATTGGATTATTTATCTTTTCCATATTTCCTTGAAGTGATTTGCATATTCTCATATCAATTCTTGGCTAGTTGTGTGCATCGTGAGTATATTCTACCTGTCTGTGGATTATCATTTCCTTTTACTTTGGGCATCTTTTGATGGACAGTAAGTGACAGAAGCGATAAACAGAAGTTGATTTATCAGACTTTTCCTTTATGCCTTGATGTTTTGGTATGTTGCCTATAAAGTGCATCTTTACCTTGAGTTCATAAAGTTAGCTATTTTCATATACCTTCTTCTGATAGACAGCTTTATTTTCCCTTGTAGGTATCTGATCAATCTGAAATTAATTTTTTGGCATGCATAATTTACAAATTTAATTTTTTTTCTATATGGAAATCCAATTGTTAGAAACTACTTAATGGTTGATTACAGGAACGCTATGGATTTTTGTATCCAGAAAAATTGCCACATTCTCATACATTTTAATAATCATAGTTTTATTCTATTTTCTATATAAACAAATCTATAGTATTGCAAATAATGACAATTTTGTGTATTCCTGTCTATGTCTTATAGACCATATTTCCTTTTCTTGCCTTGTTGTAGTGTCAAAGTCTCTAGTACAAAGTTGAATAGTAGTGAAAATGGTTGGTGTCCTTATCTCATTATTTACATTAATGAGAATGCTTTTAAACTTTTACTATTAAGTAGGAAGTTTGCTATAGGCTTTTGTTAGATATTTCCTTATCAGGTTAAGAAAATTCCCTTTTATATCTAGTTGGCTAAAAATCCATTTTTTAAATTATAAATGAAAGGGATAGATTTGTTTATTTCTCTCTTATGTAATATTTACCATGTGAATGGCTCAAACGGATGGTTGAATGATGCTCCTCGGGGTCGTTTAGGGACCAGGCATGTGCTCTGCCTTTCATTAGGCCACTGTTCTCATTGTGAGAAGAGGGAAGAAAGACTTGAAGGGGGAGGCCCAAGTTCTTAATTTAAAGCCCAGGCCCCAAAGTTACATATGTAGATACCACTCCCTTTGCACTGGGGGAGAAATTGGTCACAGGGCTACACATAACTGTAATTTTAGTGGGCAAGAGTCTTTGCCAAAATGATTCATCTTATGCATTTAAAAAAAATCTCTTTTAATTATCTTAAGTTAACATTGTTGTTTATTTGTGTTATTTTTTTCTCAATCAGTTGCTGGAGTTTTTTTCCCCTTTTATTAGTTTTTTTTTCTTAAAAAACTCAAAATGACATTAGTGGAAAAACTGGCAAAATCCAAAGGAAGACTGGAGTTTAGTTAATAGTAATGTACAAATGTTGTGCCTACTACCAAGAGTAATACGGAGTATATGAAGACATAATAAAAGTAGTCAACATTTGTAAGCACTTACTATGTGCCAGGCATCTTTCTAGCTATTTTAATCCTCAAAATAGCTACCCATGAGGTAGTTTCTACTAGTATCCCTTCTGTTTTATAGGTGAGGAAACTGAGATGTAGAAGGTAAGACATTTGTTCAAGATCACGTGGTAGGAAGGGTTGAGTCATAATTTCAACCCAGGCGTTTGGACTCTCACACTAGCACTTGGAGCCATTGTGCTCCAAATGACCCAACATTGTAGTTATGAAAAGACTTTAGCCAGTTTCAAAGGTGAATGTATCACTCAGGGTTCCAGCAGGAAATGGACGACATACTCAAAACTGGCTAACTGAGAAGTGTTTAATAAAGGACATATTGCAGAGTTTGGGGAGACCAACACGGAAAGGTGTAATCTTCAGGGGCTGGTAACAGTGGGGAGCTAATATGACCCTATGACATGACTGATCTGTAATTCTCACCTTTCCAGAATGGACTTTTCCCTCTCTTCCACTATTATTTCTATGTATCTTACTTTACACCAATCATACAGCTATATTCAGTTTTTTAAAAAATATTGCTTAGCCAGACCTAAAAGGTTAAAAGAAGGGAAATGGTTATTAGGATGTAGAGGGACTAGATACAGCCAAATGTGAGGGCTGCCAGGTAAAATCTGTGGCATTCGGTTGAGGAATAGAGCCAACCTTCCCTGACTACACAATGAGGGAGCCAGAAGAAATACTTCCCTCTCATTTTCCTCCAATCCACCCATCTCCTGCTGTTCTCTCCGGTAGGTTAAACCCAAATGGAACACAGAGAGCCAAGAACCCAGTTGACACAGTCTATAAAGCTTTGTCCAGAGCAGGATGGGGAATATCTTGGAAGAGGAATAGGAAATATCCAGCAAAGTGAATTTCTCTGTTAAGGAAAACTTTTAGCTCCCGGAATAGTTTTGTACAAAACTGAAATCTCCAGTAAAATAAGCATATTTAACAAGGTGTTAAAAAAAAATCCCTTTTTTTTTCCTTTAGTTTCATCACTTTGGGAAAGGAGCTAGGCTTTGGTAAATGCCCCTGCATTTACCTTAGTTAAATCTGCTTAGTTAAATCTCTGTGACAAAAATATTTATATGTCTTTGAGTATGTATATGTAACTGAGTGGATAGAAGCCATATTTTGTTCCCAAAGAGTCATCAACTTAGGAATAGTGGTTCACTTTTAGGCTATTGTGTACAGTCATCATAATACATAAAGGAATGTTCAAGGTTAGAGGAATTGAAAGTCATTCATGTCTTTAGTGCTAGAAATGAGGTTGATCAAATCACAGAAGTTTCAACAGGTATTTAGAAATTGGATGAACCTTTTGGATTCTCTGGTTTATTGAAGGAAGGCCTTCTATAAGAAATCCTATAAGATAATTTTTAAACCTATAAATCTATAAATCAAGGGAACAGAACTTCCTGGGACCCTATGATATGACTGCTCTGTAATTCTCACCTTTTCCAGAATTGACTTTTCCCTCTCTTCCACTCTTATTTCTATGTATCTTACTTTACACCAATCATACAGGTATATTCAATCTTTTTAAAAATATTGCTTCAAGTCATCTAATTTCTTAAATAAACAGGAGCAAGAATATGATGATGCAGAATGAACAGTGAGTTGAAACTCTATTCACCTGTGTAAGTATTTCCTGGGCAGAGAGGAAAAATATTTTAGATGCTATGCTTAGTTCAAGCTAGCATATTCACTTGGATGGGCCTATGTACTTCAGTATGTATCAAGCATTGCGTTTTACATGTTTCATTTAATCGATACAATAAAGTAGGTACATCGTTTTACAGGTATGGAAATCAATTCATTCCCCATGAATAGATAGATAGAACCAAAATACTTTCCTAATTCTGTCACATCTCAACCAGTGTTTCTCAAGAGGGTAGAAGGAGAGAGAGGGAAAATTGTCTCCAGAGGGGATGCTTGGAAACATGTGTGGGGCTTTATTTATTTTTTTGATCATCACATGGTTGGGGAGGGCTATTGGTGGCCAAGGATGCCAACACAATAGTGCCCAATTAAGAACACTGACCTATGACACCCTAAAATAAGGTAGAACACTGAAAATGTTTATGTTTTAGAAGTGACAATTTGAATATTCATACATTTTTTATTTTATGGATTTTAATCGTGTATATATGTCTTTTGCTTTAAAAAAAAGTGGTGGGGAAAGAAGTTAGATTTTTTTAAAGAAATCTTATGGATCTGGATGAAGAAAGTGGAAGCCAAAAGAAATTACATCATGGTTAAAGTTGGTACGAAGAAGTATGTTGTCTGGATCTCCAGTATTTATCAGTGTTTCAGGCAATAATTTTTAAGCAGCTGAACTGGTGCTTGAAAGATGTTTCTGGGAAGCCGTATTGTTAAGCGCGTCTCCTCTCTGATAGTGCATGAGTTATAGCCCAGCCATTGGCTCATATGCCTTCTTGTTTATGTCAGATAATGTAAATTGGCTGGGCGGCAGAGCAAACATTTTGAACTTACTAACAGTCTCCCTTTTGCTGTGATTTGAGAGGTACAGACAAGGAGAAGCATCTTGTGCATGATTCAGTGTCTGTATTAATCTTCCCTTTTCCAGGCCCTGGAATGCTTACAAAACATTTCCCTGGAGGACACTGTAGGAGGAAGTGAGGTAGGTATCAGGGTGTAAATGAAGTGAGGATGGGGATGTGGGCTCCAGGCAAGCTGACTCCAGAGCTGTGCTCTTTTTTTTTTTTTTGCGGTACGTGGGCCTCTCACTGCTGTGGCCTCTCCCGTTGCGGAGCACAGGCTCCGGACACGCAGGCTCAGCGGCCATGGCTCACGGGCCTAGTCGCTCCGCGACATGTGGGATCTTCCCGGACCGGGGCACGAACGCGTGTCCCCTGCATCGGCAGGCGGACTCTCAACCACTGCGCCACCAGGGAAGCCCCAGAGCTGTGCTCTTAATCACTACAAGTTAAATCCTAGCTCTACCCCTTATGAGCTCTGTGACCTTGAGCAGGTTACTTAACCTCCTATGTAAAATGGGGGGAATAAGATCACTCATGGAGTTGAGAAAAATTAAATGAAACAATAGGTGTAAAAGTATCTGATCTATAGTAAACATCCAATTAATGCAAAAACTATTGTTATTCATCATCTGGCTCTTTCCTGTCTCCCCAGCTTCCAGTTTCTCTTGGCAGGTCCACACCGTATACTCTAGTTATATCAGATGATCTAGTTGACATTTCCAAACCAGCTTTTTACTGGGGCTCATGCCGCACCTCCTTTATGAGGTAGTGTTCTACTTTGTGGGGCATAATTCTATTGTCTTTCCAGGTCTAGCTAAGATGTCTACATACTTCACTTATCAGAACAAATTCCACCTTCTCTTGGCTTCTGTGGCAGACAGACAGCCAAAATTCTGTCCCCAACTCCTCTTCCCTAACAACCCAGACTTTGCTTAAAGCAGCAATATGCCAAGCCACAGGGAAGATCATGATTTCTCTAAGCCAATCACAACAATACTGTTTCCGTTTTCCCAAACTTCACTATAGCTGGGAGCAGTCATGTGACTCATTTCTGGCCAATAGGCTATGAGGGCAAGTCCGCTGGATGAAATTCTGAGGAAACCTTTTCTTTCCTGCTACAGGGACTTGTGTGGCTACTGCTTTTCTTACCTCCTTTTCCTCTTTTCTTCATGGAAGATGTTAGGTCTGTGGCAGTAGCAGCAGCCATGTGTGAAATGGGCTGCAAACACGAGGGAAAAGTCAGGAGAACTGACAGGAAGTTGGCTCTAATGTGACTGGCTTGCTGAACCAATGCTTGAAGCCACCTAACCTCACAAAGGTACTTCTCATTATGTGAGAGAATAAGGCTTTACTTTTTAAGCCATTGAAAGTCAAATTTTCTATTATTTGCAGCTAAATGCACTTCTATTTAAAGAGAAGTAAAATTACTTAAAAGTCAAAGGCTCTGATATTTTTCTTTTAACAAATATTATATTCACTCATTGCAGAAAATTTGGAAAGTACAGGAGAACTTGAGGTAGATTATTTTATTTTTTTAAATATTTGGGCCCTCTCCTTATGGGAGGAATGCAGTTCCTCATCAGGAACATAGGGCTTGGCCATGTGGCTGGTTTAGACCAATGAAAGGTGAGGGAAATGGCATGCATCACTTTCAAGAAAAAACCATTTGTTTTGACCTCTGTCTTGAGACTGGAATGTTCCAGGTAGAGGCTTGTCCTGTAGTCATGGATAAGAAAGAAGAGAACGTGGAGCAGTGCTGTGTCTAACCCCATGGTGGACATGAAGATAAATGACAAATGAAATTTGGGGATCGTTTCTTCTTAAAGCATCAGTGAACCTAAGCTGACTGATTTAGAACCAGGAGAAGAGGCAGAGGGAGAGGGAAAGGGAATTAGTAATTATTGTTTTCTTCATCAAAATTATCGTAGTAATTTTCAATGCATGTTTTTAATATTTGAGATGTCATATTTTCACAAAAACTTTCATTGTATAATTATTTCCCCTGCTACTAAAAACCTTTAGATTTTTCTTAATAATTATTTAACATTCCATTGTTCAAAAACACTTCTTATAAACCACAAAAAGGGCATTTGTATCATTATTATTTGGGTGAACACCTTGAGCTCCCCCTTAGAATTCCTTATGTATTTATGCAGCCAAGTACCTAGAACAGTACCTGCTATATAAGCTCTCAAAACTTCGTTCAAGAGAAGTAAAAAAAAGAATGGAAATGATAAAGTACTGTGGCAGAGATACAATAGGAGGTCTGGGAAGAGTGTCAACAACCTAAACCACATTTTGTACGATTCTCTATTGCTTTTTGAAGTTTACTGTTAATAGCGTCTCTGTCTGTATCCCTATATCCCATTTCTCACCACCATATTGATTTTTTTTTTTTTTGCGGTACGCGGGCCTCTCACTGTTGTGGCCTCTCCCGTTGCGGAGCACAGGCTCCCAACGCGCAGGCTCAGCGGCCATGGCTCACGGGTGCAGCCGCTCCGCAACATGTGGGATCCTCCCGGACCGGGGCACGAATCCGCGTCCCCTGCATCGGCAGGCAGATTCTCAACCACTGCGCCACCAGGGAAGCCCTATATTGACTTTTTTAGAATTAAAAAAATTTTTTTACTGGAGTATAGTTGATTTTCAATGTTGTTAGTTTCAGGTGTACAGCAAATTTTTATATATGTAGAGTTACACATATACATATATACATAGCAGGACTTCAGAGAACTATGTGCTTTCTGTCACATAATTAATTACATAATTCATTCATATTTTTACTCAATACACATTTTTTACTGAGTAAATGCCTCTTATGTGCCAGGTCATATTCTAGGCCCAGCAGATGGAGCGGTGAATATGACAGACAGGTCTCTGCTTTATGGAACTTCATATTTGGCTAGCGACAGAGGGGAGGCAGGGAACAAAGAAGTTAACAAGTAAATACCAGATGATTTTCTATAGAGATGTGTTGTGAAGGAGGTAACACAGGGTCGCGTGAAGAGCATATGGGGAAGTGGAGAATGGAGCAGATGGCTTTAGTGTGGGAGTTGAGGAAAAGTCTCTCTCAGGAGGTGACCTTTGAACTGATAGTCCGATGGTAAGGAGTATTCAGCTATGTGAAGATGTGAGGCCTAAGAGTGACGAGCAGAGGGAACGGCAGGTGCAATGGCCCTAAAGAGAGAATGAACTTGACATTCTTGAGGAAAAATTAAAAGGACAACGTGATGAATGAGCAGGAGAGAAGATGAGGTGAGGTCGGCAGACTGTATGTGGTTTTAAAGACCATGGTCAGGACTTTGGATTTATTCGAATAGGGATGGAGAAGCCAGTGGAGAGCTTCATGCATGGGAGAAAAATTAGAGGAAAGTCTGTCTATAGCCTAAAATGTTCACTTGGCGGCTGTGTGGAACACGGGTACGAATGGAAGCAAAGAGACTAGTTGAAGCTTTGCAGTCCTCCAGGCAGCAGAGACGATGGTGGCTTCCACTACGGTGAGGTTGGTGAAGATGGAGAGGCGTGAGTGGACCGGCAACGGGTTTTGGAAGTAGAGGCAGCAGAACTTGCTGGTATGTTGTACACGTGTTGAGTCTCCTTTGTGTTTTGTGCACCGTTACCGGGTGTGGGCACGGGGGTCAGAGGGTTTCACTTGGAATCCCGGTTCTACCGCTGACTAGCTGTGTGATTTGGCACAAGCTATTACACTTCTGTTCACTTCCACTTCTGCATCTGTCAGGTACCTCATAGGGTTGATTAAATGAGCTAATGCACGTGAATTGTTTAGCACAATACTCGGCTCATAAGCAATGTTTGAATAAATTTTAGCTGTTACTATCCTTAGGGCTATGCAATCTAGAGCATTTTGTTCAAAGACAAGTGTGCTTAAACCACTTGGCTTGAAGTGGGTAGTGAAAAGAAGATGTGGGGTGAGTAATGCAGGAAGTTTATCTCAGGAGACTTCTGTCTCCCCGAGGGATAGCTTCTGATCTGGCTCTAGACTAAATGGCTGGAGATGTAGTCCAGTGATAATTCAGTGCAGGATATAAAAGGACTGTTCAGGAAGAAGCATAATACTTTTTTTCATCTTTGGTAATTCCCCCTAAGATGCCCCCTTTTATTCTAGCACATTATTCATCTGTAATATAAAGGAGATAATGTGGAAATTAAAGTGCTAATTTCAGCTGTTATGGGAATCAGGCCACAGTGTGGGGATTAAGAGACAAAAGAACAGGAAAAAAAAAAAACTTCCCAGCTAGGTTGCTTTAAGCCTGTGGATTTTTATGAACAATTTGCCTAACGTAGAGAAAATGCCCCTTTGGTTGGTAAATTTCTGAACACCTAGAGTTTAGTGGCACTCACAGTAATTCATGGTTCCATTCATAAGTTACAAATGTTTACCTGACAGACTGTGAGAAATGCTGAAGGAGAAGGAGATAATGACATCATGGGACACAGGGTTCTGATCTGGGGTCTGTCATCCCAGATCTTTGTCTCTAAAGTTTGAATGTGAGAAGTACAAACACAGGTGAGAACACACACACACACAATGGTTTTACAAAAGAAAGCAAAAGTGCTCATTCTAATTTAAAAAGTGTTGAAAGTTTAATGTGTATTAAATATCAAACAATAAACTCAAATGTGAAATATGCTTTTTATACCCCTACAAATGTACCTAATTTATATGTAGAGCCCCCAAACCATTG
Source organism: Lipotes vexillifer (assembly GCF_000442215.2). NCBI lineage: Eukaryota > Metazoa > Chordata > Mammalia > Artiodactyla > Lipotidae > Lipotes > Lipotes vexillifer. Next base: position 1,846,462 of record NW_006787891.1, on the reverse strand, counting down.
AGAGTGGAAATTTAGTCTTAGTCAATTCTAGGGAAACTCAGTTAATTTGAGGTTTCCCATTTCTTTTCTCCCTGAGGTTGCATTCAAGTTTACAGGGGGAAGGTAGGGGCATCAAGGCACTATGTATCATAAAGTCATTGGAGTCAGGAGAAAAAGAGCATCTGTTTCTTGGCCGCCATCTTTCTGTGCTGGAAGCCACTGAAATGAACATGGTACCTGGTTTTTCATTCCTAGTCCCTGGTGCATTGTATAAATATCCTGCTATATTCTCCTGAGTTTGACAGTACAACCTCTCTGGGTCCTCCAGTACCTACCCCATGCCATGTCCATGCTATTCTCAAGTGTATGAGGAAGAAACATTTTGCTGTTCCCTGTGATACCTTAGACACTCAGTGGAGTTGTGTTAGTCATCACAAACAGCACAGCTGTGGTGGCAGAATAGTGGCTTCTTGAAGACGTCCCTGTCTGAATCCCCAGAATCTGTATTTATGTTATGTTTCATATCAAAAGGGAATTAAGGTTGCAGGAAGAATAAGGTTGTCAATCAGTTGCACTTGAAATAGGGAGATTATCCTGGATTATTCAGAGAGGCTTAGTGTAATCATAAAAGTCCTTAAATATGGAAGAGGGAGGTAGAATAGTCAGCGTTAGTGATTCAGTGTGAGAAAGACTTATTGCTGGCTTTGAAAATGGAGGAAGGGGACCACGAGTAAAGGAAGGCAGGCAGCCTCGGGAAGCTGGAAAAGACTTGAGAGCCGTCAGAAAGAAATGCAGTCCTGCAAACACCTTGATTTTAGCCTATTGAGACCCTATTTGAAACTCTGAGCTCTGTAACTGTAAAAGAAGAAATTTTTGTTGATTGGAGTCACTAAGTTTGTGGTAAATTCATTAAGGCAGCAAATATGAAACTAATATACTCAGCCATTTCTATTTTACTGTCCCCTGCCAATATTGACTGGAGGGCTTTTCTACCCATTTGCTCCTTTGCTTAACCCTACACAGAAAAAGGGTGCAAAAGTCCCTTCTGCTCTCAGATCACAAAACTTAGGAGAGTCTGTTATTTCGTCCCCTTGATGGCATCATGTTGGGACCCTGCCAAAACTTATACTTTGTACTTTCCCCCTTATGCTCTTTTCTTTCCCCAGCCCTTTATCAGCTCTGGACTGGGGGAAAACTCCAACTTTGACCGATTATGTATTCTTCCAAATCTACCAGCTATGCCAAGACTTCTGCAAAAACCTGACTCATTAGCTGTATTTTCCATTCCCTAATGCAGGAAGTCTAGAATACCTTAGCAGCTGCTTGGATGGAAAAAGTATCCAGAAATTAAAAACAAAACAATAGTTCATAGATAAAACATTATCTTATTGCAATATCAGCCAGTTATTCCTTAAATGAAATTTGGTTGAATTCAAAAGTTTTCATTGTCAGTATAGTTTGTCTGAATGTGTGTGCATGTGTATCCCTATACGACATACAGAGATGAACATGCACACACTCACACAATGAAGGAAAGAGAGAGGGATAGATAAGAGGAAGGCAGAAGAAAGATGATAAGAGGCAGGAGGAAAAAAGAGAAATGAAAACTAAGCAGGACAGAGAGAGGGAAGCAAGTCAGCTATCAGTGATCTGCTGAGAAGCTGGCCATAGATGCTGTGTCAGAAGGAGGAAATCAGAACCAGATAACTCCCTACTGAGGATGGAGAGACTTCTCCTGGGCCTCCTCTAAGGAGCAGTGACTCTTTCTTCCTGCCAAATCTCATGAATGCCTTGGTTTTCATCTTTTCACCTAGATTTTCTACCTCTCTTCAGTACTTTCTTTACCATGAGTTTCTTGTGTTTATTTTCATCACTAAAATTTTCTGGGTGTTCCACTGGAATTTCATAACATTTGTCAACATTCCAGCCAACACTTTTTGAGCATCTTTTATGTGCCAGTGTAGTAGAGATGAGACAAGCTAATTTACTGAGTCAAGGGAACAAAGATAATTTTTTTTCCTTAGTGAATAAATATAAAGGTCAGAAATAATAGAAATGATCAGAATGGATATAGAGCCACTTATCTCAGTACTCTTCCCATATTCAAAGAATTTATAGCGCTTTAATAAAGAAAATTATGAGCTACTTATGCAATGAGATAGAAGGGAAATATTTGCATAACATTTTATACTTAATATATGAAAAATTCTCTGTCACCAAACTGACGATGTCAATATTATCATCCTTCCAACATTGCAACTAAGGAAACTGAGTCTCAAAGAAGTAAGTCTTCTGAAGCGGATGCTCGCACGCAGATCTTTTAACTCCAAATCCCATAATTATTTTATCATACCATCTTACTGTACCACATACCAGATTACTAAATAAAAGTGAATTTTATTATGTATTGCATTTTATATTTTACTTTACAAACTGTTAAAAGCCATGCAGTTCATTCAATAGCCATTATGTGTTTGATAGCAGTTTTATAGAGACTGGAGCTTTAGAATTAGTTGTATTCCAGAAGAGCTCACCTTTTCACATTTAATTGACAAACAATGCTCTTTCATTGGATAGAAGGACATTTTCAAAATCTCCCAAATGCAGAGTCTTCCAGTGTGCAGAAGTGTGAATCATCCTATGTCAGAGAACAAATTCCAAACCTATCACCAAAGAAAGTATAAAATCCACTGGTAAGACTGGGCCTATGAGCAACCATTCATAAAATCAAGAGTTTCTTAATTTCATCCTTCATTGATTATATTGAAGAAATAAAAATTTTAGGAGAAAAAAAATTGACCTTACAGCTTTTGCAGAAGGTTGACCTGCAGTTTCATAACATAAAAAAAATAAAGTTAAGATAAAGAAGATGTGGTACATATATACAATGGAATATTACTCAGCCATAAAAAAGGAATGAAATTGGGTCATTTACAGAGACATGGATGGACCTAGAGACTGTCATACAGAGTGAAGTAAGTCAGAAAGAAGAAAACAAATATCGCATATTAACGCGTATATGTGGAATCTAGAAAAATGGTATAGATGATCTTATTTGCAAAGCAGAAATAGAGACACATATATAGAGAAGAGATGTATGGATACCGGGGGATAAGGAGTGGGTGGGCTGAATTGGGAGATTGGGATTGACATATATACACTACTATGTGTAAAATAGATAACTAATGAGAACCTACTATATAGCACAGGGACCTCTACTCAGTGCTTTGTGGTGACCTAAATGGGAAGGAAATCCAAAAAAGAGGGGATATATGTATACATATAGCTGATTCACTTTGCTGTACAGCAGAAACTGGCACAACATTGTAAAGCAACCATGCTCCAATAAAAATTAATAAAAAGTAAAGTTAAAAAAATTTTAAAGTTAAAAAAATAATTTTATTTTAAGGTGAGCTCCAAACTCTGGTCATGTGCTGACATCCCCTGACCTGCTGAGGCAAGGACAACTTGGAAGTCACTCCTCAAAAGTGGATAGAATTATTTTTAAAATGAAAAAAATACAAAAACCTGGTGAATGGCATCATTACAAGTTAGGCAAAAGAAAGGAAAACACAAAATATCTTAAGGAAGATCATCACAGCCTAAGAGGACAAGGTTGGGTGGAAGAATAAGAGGTGAAAATCTGGTGATGGATGTTTAGTTAGTTATAAGCTTAGAGGCAGAAACAGAATAAAATGGTTGGATTTGATAGTGCTTGTGATTTCATCTGACTCTGAAATTCTATGATTCTTACCTAGAAAGAATTCAGACACAAGATTCTGATTTATGCAACCCACTTATCAATTTGTTGATATTATTTGTATTTGGGGACAGTAAGTGGGGAAGCATAATACTCCTCTTTGAAACCAAGTAGGGCACAAGATAGATAACTTTGAACTCTTTACATAAAACAAGAAGAATTCTGAAATTTAGTTTTTCTTCCTTTCTCTGGTGGATGATATGACTGTCTCTTTCCCAGTGGTAGTAAGTTATCTAGGTAGGGGCTCGGGGACTCCAGCCAGCGGCTCTGATTGCCCCTTTACTTTTTCTATAGGAAAGGAATTAGTGACATAAGTCTAAGTGAGCATCTGGTGACAGACCAAGAACACACAGGCACAAAGAGGGGGTGCATCTTTCTGGATCCCCTTGGATTGAAGAGCTTGCCTCTGGAGCCCTTGGGAATCCAGAATACGTGTGGAAGATTTTTATGAGGTAAACTGACAAGTAAGTTTTGATGAACTGAAAGAGAGGGAATCTCATGTGCTATTAAAACCTTTCTTTAAAATAATAGTTGTTTTTTTTATATAACGTACCGTTGCTTTTTGTTCGATGCAAAAACACCTTGAAGAGAGTCTTACCCTATTTGGTCTACTATAACAAGAGCAAAAACTGGGTCATCTTTTAAAAAATCTTTTTTATTGAAGTATTGTTGATTTACAATGTTGTGTTAGTTTCTGGTGTACAGCAAAGTGATTCAGTTATACATACATATATATCTTCTTTTTCATATTTGTTTCCATTATGGTTTATTATAAGATATTGAATATAATTCCCTGTGCTATACAGTAGGATCTTGTTGTTTATCTATTTTATATATGGTATTTTTTATCTGCTAATCCAAAGGCCTAATTCATCCCTCCCCCATCCCCTTTCCCCTTTGGTAACCATGAGTTTGTTTTCTATGACTGTGAGTTTGTGTTTCATAAATAAGTTCATTTGTGTCATATTTTAGATTCCTAATATAAGTGATATCATATGGTATTTGTCTTTCTTTTTATGATTTACCTCACTTAGTATGATAATTTCTAGGTCTATCCATGTTGCTGCAAATGGCATTATTTCATTCTTTTTTATGGCTGAGTAGTATTCCATAGTGTATATTTATACACAACATCTTCTTTATCAGTTTGTCTGTTGATGGACATTCAGGTTGATTCCAAACCTTGGCTACTGTAAATAGTGCTTCTGTGAACATTGGGGTGCGTGTATCTTTTTGAATTATAGTTTCGTCCAGATATATGCCCAGGAGTGGGATTGCTGGATCATGTGGCAACTCTAATTTTAGTTTTTAAAGGGACCCCCATACTGTTTTCTATAGTGGCGGAATCAATTTACATTCCCACCAACAGTGTAGGAGGGTTCCCTTTTCTCCATACCCCCTCTGGCATTTGGTTTTTGTAGACATTTTAATGATGGCCATTTGGATTGGTGTGAGGTGGTACCTCATTGTAGTTTTGATTTGCATTTCTCTAATAATTAGCAATGTTGAGTGTCTTTTCATGTGCCTATTGGCCATCTGTATGTCTTCTTTGGGGAAATGTCTATTTAGGTCTTCTGCCCATTTTTCGATTGGGCTGTTGATCAGTCACAACATTTGCAAATATTTTCTCCCAGTCCATAGGTTGTGTTTTGCTTATGGTTTCCTTTGCTGTGCAAAAGCTTATAAGTTTGAGTAGGCCTCATTTGTTTATTTTTGCTTTTATTTCTATTGCCTTGGGAGATTGACCTAAGAAAACATTGCAGTGATTTATATGAGAGAATGTTTTACCTATTTTCTTTTCTAGGAGTTTTATGATGTCATGTCTTATATTTAAGTCTTTAAGCCATTTTGAGTTTATTTTTGCATATGGTGTGAGGATGTGTTCCAACTTCATTGATTTACATGCAATTGTCCAGCTTTCCTAACACCACTTGCTGAAGAGACTGTCTTTTCTCCATTGTATATTCTTGCCTCCTTTGCTGACAATTAATTGACTGTAGGTGTGTGGGTTTATTTCTGGGCTTTCTATTCTGTTCCATTGATCCATATGTCTATTTTTGTGCCAACACCATGCTGTTTTGATTACTGTAGCTTTGTAGTATTGTCTGAAGTCTGGGAGGGTTATGCCTCCAACTTTATTCTTTTTCCTCAGGATTGCTTTGGCAATTCTGGGTCTTTTGTGGTTTCATATAAATTTTAGGATTATTTGTTCTAGTTCTGTGAAAAAAGTCATGGATAATTTGATCACATTAAGTCTGTAGATTGCTTTGGACAGATTAGGCCTTTTAACAATATGAATTCTTCCAATCCAAGAGCATGGGTTATCATTCCATTTCTTTGAATCATCTTCAATTTCCTTTATCAATGTTTTATCAACAGGTTTCAGCATATAAGTCTTTCACTCCTTGATGAGATTTATTCCTAAGTATTTTATTTTTCTGATGCAATTTGAAAAGGGATTGCTTTTTTTTTTACTTTCCCTTTCTGCTATTTCATTGTTGGTGTAAAGAAATGCAACAAATTTCTGTATGTTATCTTGTATCCTGCTACCTTGCTGAATTATTTTATCAGTTCTAGTAGTTTCTGTGTGGAGTCTTTAGAGTTTTCTATATATAGCATGATGTCATCTGCATATAAAGACAATTTTACCTCTTCTCTTCCAATTTGGATGCCTTTTATTTCTTTTTGTTGTTTGACTGTTGTGGCTAGGATTTCCAATACTATGTTGAATAGAAGTGGTGAGAGTGGGCATCCTTGTCTTGTTCCAGATTTTACTGGGAAGGCTTTCAGCTTTTCACTGCTGAATATTATGTTAGTTGTGGGTCAACTTGGTGGTTTATAAACAAATAAAGTTTATTTCTCACAGTTCTGGAAGCTGGGAAGCCCAGTACCATGGTGCTGGCAGATTTGGTGAGTGCTGAGGGCCTGCTTTCTAGAAGACTGTAACCTCACTTTGTAGAAGGAGCTAAACCTGGGGTTTCTTTTATAAGGGCACTAATATCATTCAGGAGCACTCCACTCTCATCATCTAAGCACCTCCCCAAAGCCCCACCTCTTAATACAAACACGTTGTGCTTAGGTTTCAGTATATGAATTTTGGGGGGATACATTCAGTTTATAGCAGAGTAAACTAATAACAGAGTGAGAGAAATTTCTGGCAAAAGTTTCCCAGTCCCCTCTCTGGCAGGGCTGCATTATGACTTACATGGACCTTGGGCGTATCTGCCTTCATGGGCTCCTTCTTCCACAAAAACAACAACAACAACAACAACAACAACTCAATAATTATATTTTACAACTGTATTCGTATAAAGACAAATATAATCCAGGTTGGGTTGATTATTATACATTCATTGTTATTATATTCATTTATTCCTTCTGATTTTAAAAGAAATTAAGATGAAAAGATTTCATGGATCCCTAAAAACACTAGGGGTTCTAGACCCCAGTACTGGATGTCAGCCGTGCTGTTAGAAACACCTTCTTGTTTTCCCGACTATGTTCTAAGTCCTATCACAGGCCCCCCTCCTCCATGAAGCCCTCCTGCTCCTGTCTGTGGGAATTTTTTCAATAGTTACTGTCTAACTCATTTTGCAATTAGTGTATTCCACATTCTATTATCATTTATCTTTTATGTATGAGTCCTTTTATTCCAAATAGATTTTAGGCTGCTCAAGGGCAATGACCATGTTTTATACCTCTTCCCCTCCTTGGCACTCACCATATTCAGTGATGATAACTATTTATCGAACACATGCTATATGCCTGGCATGTTTTTTTTTATATATGTGATATAATCCTCCCTTTACAGCTATGCAAAATGAAGTGCAAGGAAAAAAAGTGACTTGCTCCAGGCTTCCCATCTAAACTCAGAATTGCAATCTAAATTTCTCTGGCTCCAAAACCAGCCATCTTTCTATTCAATGCCACTGCCTCCACATGTGAATAGTGGTGATGATCATGAGGAAGACGAACCAGGATACTTTTTTTCTTTTTAAAGCAAAAGAAAATGAAATCAAAGTAAAACTTAGCAAGCATTTAAATTCTGTATATTAGAGCAAATTTAAAGCCAGTACTCCTCAGATCTCTTTCATAGCTAACTTGAAGTCTTTATTTGAAGCATTATTGACAAGAAGAGGGAGCTAGTTATCATAGTGGCTATGTGTTAGGTAACTTACTCCTGGTGTAAAGGAATCCCTCACTTCACATGGTAAGATTTTACTGCCACATTTTCTTTTTACAATACATTTTTAATAAAGAGAGATCAGGAAAAAAGTACTATCTTCCCAAGGACAATATGCTTAGGCACTACCTCTTCTTTCTATATGTCATGATCATGTCCCATATTTCAGCCAATAATGGGCAATGTCAGAGTTAGACCTAATAACACCTATTCAGTGATTCCAAATTCTGAGTAATAATAGTTATCCATTGACAAATCCAACACCAATATATTCATATCTGATATGCTTTCATGACATTTCGGAGAGTGGCCCGTGATTTTATCATTTTCTCATGATGTCATATAGCAATTGTTGAGTAGTCAAGTTTCCTTCCTTAGGTATTTTCCCACCACAGCTTCAAGCGGGAATAGACTCGAATTGTGTGCTGCAGTTTGTCAATTTGAAATCTTCTTTGTCTAAAATGTGAGAAACCACAGAAATCCAGAAGAGAAAAACTGTTTTTGCATATGCAAAGTTTACTGTCCTGGAAAGAATATGAGCTCTGGATTTCAACTCATCTGGCCTTGGATCCTGCCTTTACCACCTAAATCTGGTGTGGCTTCAGAATAGTCACTTAATTCTGTTTGCATATCTATAAAACAGATGATAAAATTTTGTACCTTTACAGGTTAACTGTGAGGATAGGAGATTACCTATGGAAAATACTTAGCATAGTACCTAGTATGTAGTAGGTGCTTAATAAATGCTAGCTTATTTGTATTGGTATTATTGCTACCATCTCTGAATGATGCTGAAGGACCAATTAGGAAAGTTAAGATAAAAACAGCTCTTGAATTTATTCACTAGGGCCCTGAGATGGGATAGGCTTTTTATGTTGCTGAAATAGCCAGGTAAATATAAGTGTAAAAATCACATTAAAATGTTTCATGCAGGGAAAAATAAGTGGTCCCCTAACTTGATTTTGCTCATTTATTTTTCCAGCAAGCATTAAACCATAATCAGACCCTTACAACTGGGAACATCTCATGGCAATTAAAGGTTCATGTGTAACAACTGAGGTCTTTGGGGAAAGAGATGCTATCAACACATCAGCCCATTCTCTTCTGTGCAATCTAAAGCTCCCTTTGTTACAACAAGCATTTTGTAATGCACTTTTACTATCCTGAAATGAAACTCATAAAGTAAATCTATCTGCGCAAATAATTTTTTAAATGCCCTAATTATAACATGAGGGAAATATGAAAAGAAAGTAATAAATAATAAAATAATATAAAATGCTTGGACTTAATGAAGTCATCGGATGCTTGTGCTTATAAATAACATCACCCTGACTGTGATAACTACAGATATGGATTGATACACATTGCTGAATTGACAACTTGGATACCAAGAAGTGTTCTGCATCATTTTTTATTTTCTGAAATGGTGAATGACTCTCGATATAGTTCCAAACAAAGTAAAATATAGTCTTTCCTTGATTTACATGATGATTGCATTCCTATAAATTTCAATGTACATTAAAACTCTGCAAAACGTATTTTGTATTATATGCAATGTGGGGTTAGGCTCTAAGCCAAGAGAGTTATAAATTTTTCATTGACATGAATGTCTGAAGGGACATTCCATACCTGTGTAGAACTTGGGACAATTTTTCATTATGGGGGATTGTCCTGACCATTGCAGAACATTTAGCATCCCTGGTTCTTTATCTTTTATAGGACAGTAGTACCCACCAATCATTGGGACCTAGTACTAAAGTATCCCCATTGCTTTTTCAAAGAGTCCCCTAGGGGGTTGTCCTGCCGCCACTGAGAATACGGCTCTAGTCATACTGAGTACTTGCGGTTCTCTGAGCAGGCAGCCTTTGCTTATTCTCTTCTCTCTGCATGGGATGTTCTTCCTCTACTTGGAATCGCTACTATTCACTCACCCCTAAAGACTCACCTCAGGTGTCTCTAACCAGGAAATCCTCTGTAAAGCTCCAGTTACTCTTTCTTTGGGTTGCCATAGACCCTCTGCTTAGGACTCTTTATGAATTTGATTGTACTTTATTCTCTGTTTTCCAACATTATTCTAAGAGCTCCTGAGGACAAAATCAATCAACCAATTTATTTATCTTATATTGACTTATTTAAAAAATTTCTTTATCCTTAGTGCCTGACTCATGACTTCCACATATGAAGTATAGATGAATGGACAGACGCTTGAAAGGACTAACAAGTAAATGATAATGTTTATACCAAATGTTTATTATCTACTTTCCTAAGGTACCTTGATTGGCTCTGGGGGAGACAAATTAAAAGTGGATCCCGCTCTCAAGATGTTTGTGGTCAAGGAGGGGACTTGCATCACCCATGGTCATTTTCAAACAAAAGTGTAAGATATAGCTTGTTAATTAGATATGGGTTGAAAGTAATCTACATGGTGCCATCTACTTTATTTGGAATTAGTGGAGATAAAAAAGCTTTTTGTAAAACCCCGAGTTTAAGAGTCATTAGTGTTATTTCAGGTGGGTTAGCTAGGTTATTCTGATATAGTGCAGAACAGTGGAGAATTGTTTTTAAATAGCAGTTTTCATACTTGGGGTATTTTAAAGGACTTTAAAGTGCTTTACAAAGTAATGAGTTAAACGCTGGTAATGAGAAACTATGTATGCTAATGGGAGAAACCTATTATGCTCTTGACAGTAGCTCAAACGGGACTGTGGAAATTAGAGGCGGTTTTATTGATATTGGCCAGGATTGGGGATTAATCCTTGCTCCTTTTGAAAATTTCCATGGGATCTTTAAATTGCACTTGGATGGCCACTGTGTTTCATACAATTGTTTTCAGGACCTGAAACTCAACCAAAAAGTTTTTGCATCGACATTCTACAAATAAAGCACATTTGGAGATAGCGATTTTTTTCATAATGAATTTGGATAATGAAAGATTTTCATAGAAGAAGAAGAAGCAGGGAAAAAAGAATCCCCATGACCCTTCCTTAGCTTTTGGAAGTAACCTCATTGGAGGTTCTGAAATATTCAGATAAATGTGTTCCAATTTTGCCTTTGCTCTTCGGGGTTCTGGCTGAGACTGAGGTAGAGATGCCAAAAATCTAATGAGAAAGCCTGTTCGTGAACAATTTCCATACCACTTTCATCAGACTTGCAAGGTTAAGAAGATCTGAATAAATATGGAAAGTTTATGATACCAAAAGGAATACTTTCTCATGCCTTTGGCCTTTTAAAAATTTTGTATGAAATTCCATCTAAATTGTATTCGAGTACAAATGACAATTTAATTGGATAGATTGTATTATCTATTAAGTTAATATGAAATTAAAAGTTAATACCATTATTAGCATGCTTGAGAAATCTCCACTATAAGCATACGATGAAATCTACAACTTAAATGGTAGATGTTAAACTAATCATTCAACAGAAATTTTGTTAAAAATTTGTTTAGAATTTGCTGAAAACCGTGGTACTGTAACTCACCATTCATTCAACAGTATTTGATTGGGTACCTAATGCCTCGAAGACAGAGATACACGTTAAGAAATGAATCTTTACATTAAGAATGAAATAGCAGAAAGGGAAAGTAAAAAAATATCCCTTTTAAAATCCCATAAAAAGTACTTAGAAATAAACCTGACCAAGAGGTGAATGACTTATATGCTGAGAACTATAAAACATTGATAAAGGAAATTGAAGATGATTCAAAGAAATGGAAAGATATCTTATCCTTTTGGATTGGAAGAATTAATATTGTTAAAATGGCCATACTACCCAAAGCAATCTACAGATTTAATGTGTTCCTTATCAAATTACCCATGTCATTTTTCACAGAACTAGAACAAATAATCTTAAAACTTATATGAAACCACAAAAGACTAGGAATTGCCAAAGCAATCCTGAGAAAAAAGAACAAAGCTGGAAACATAACCCTGCCAGACTTCAAAAAACACTACAGAGCTACAGTAATCCAAACAACATGGTATTGGCAGAAAAACAGACATATGGATAAATGGAATAGAATAGAGAGCCCAGAAACAAACCCACACGCCTACAGTCAATTAATCTTTGACAAAGGAGGCAAGAATATACCATGGAGAAAAGACAGTCTCTTCAACAAGTGGTGCTGGGAAAGCTGGACAGCCACATGTAAATCAATGAAGTTAGAGCACACCCTCACTCCATACAGAAGAATAAACTCAAAATGGCTTAAAGACTTAAAGATAAGACATGACACCATAAAACTCCTAGAAGAGAACATAGGCAAAACATTCTCTGACATAAGTCGTAGCAGTGTTTTCTTAGGTCAATCTCCCAAGGCAATAGAAATAAAAGCAAAATTAAACAAATGGGACCTAATGAATCTTGATAAAGACCCTTAAAGTGGATGTTTATTTAGCCCAGATTTTTTTTTTTTTCTTGCGGTACGCGGGCCTCTCACTGCTGTGGCCTCTCCCGTTGCGGAGCACAGGCTCCGGACGCACAGGCTCAGCGGCCATGGCTCACGGGTCCAGCCGCTCCGCGGCATGTGGGATCTTCCCAGACCGGGGCACGAACCCGTGTCCCCTGCATCGGCAGGCGGACTCTCAACCACTGTGCCACCAGGGAAGCCCTAGTCCAGATTTTAGAGTTAGCAATAGTGAGACCATATATTTAGCCTTGGAATTTAAACTAATCTCCAAACAATCAGCGTTTAGTTATTAGCTCTTTTGATATCTAACAGAGGTTTAATATGCCAAAATCTTCATTTTGAGATTTGCTTCACTCCCACATCTTTCAAGTCCATGCAGAATATATCAACCGAGCCATCTTTCAAAGGAAAATGAGAAGGAACTGTTTTAAGCATCAGTTTCTGCATTACTTATCCCGTTGACAGCAAAACAAAACAAGGTATTTTTCTGTAAGTAAAAGTTACATAAAATTGACCACAGAAGGGCTTGTCTTCCTTAGTATAAGCAAAGGTTATCAGCAAAGGTTATGAACTTGTCATTAGGATTTAGGGCTCACATTAGTTTAGCCCCAGTGTGGGTTATAGAAATTGAAGGTGGGTAAGAGGCAGATGTTTTCCAGATCTTAACATTTCAATGCAACCCTGAAACTTTCCAGGGGCGAGAGTGGGTAAGGAGATACAGCTATTGGAAATGTAACATCTTTTTTAAACACAGGAAAATTTTGAAAGATAACTCTCTTTCATTTCAATGATATTATGTCTCTCTGTTACTGGGATTGTAATGGCAACCCAAATTAAGGCAAAAGTTGTGTGTCATAATGGCAGGAACACTGATTTGGGACATAATCTAGACCTCATAATCTTACTTCTGCCATTAACCTTATCTTCCCACTAGGCAAGGCCCAAACCTATCTACTTTGCCAGTGTATTTCTACTGCCTACTGTGTTGAGCATGTGTCCCTTAAATATGTCTTTTTTTTAAACTTTTTATTCTATATTGGAGTATAGCTGATTAATAATGGTGTGATAGTTTCAGGTGCACAGCAAAGCAACTCAGCCATACATATACATAAATATCTTTTGAATGAATGAATTTTTTGAAAAATTGCATTTGGCAATAACTTCTGTCTTACTCTCAGCATCTTCATCTGTAAAATGATCTGGGTGAGCTAGATGATCTTTCTGGCCTCTTCCCAAATAAGACAGTTTCTTAACTACTAGCCCTGGTCAAAAATACAGATTTCAGGACCCAATTGAGTCAAAGTCTTTGGGGATGGAGCCCAGGCACTTGCCCTTTTAATGCTTCACAAACTCTTCTTATGCACAATAAATTTGTTTTGGAGCCAAAACGGGTATCTTAAATAGGTTTAGAAGTCAGAGCTTGACCACACCAAGGTATTTGCATGCAAAGGGCAGGTGGAAAGTAAAGGAGATCATCCAGTTAATTTGGTTTTCTAATTCCTAACACTCTT
>NW_006787891.1:1811228-1832563 GCF_000442215.2 Lipotes vexillifer | reverse complement strand
CTTTCCTTAGAGATATAGATATTTTATATAAGGCCTTTCTATCAAGAGAATTTCCTCTGTTCTTGATGGAAGTAGACAAGAATATAGTATTTCCAGATTTGGTTGAAAAGCTGTAACTCTTAAATTAAACTCTACTTTTTCTTTCTTCATGAAGATGTAATTTTCAAGCTGTTCATCTTTCCATTTGAAGATACACTGCTAAAACTGGGTTTTGAAACATTATCCTACAAACACAGAAAAATTTCTTTAACTGACAGATAAAAGTATAATTGGCTTTCTCAATATTCAAACAAATCAATCTCCTAAAATGTTAATTGACATCTACTTTTATGGATAAGTGTTTTCTTTTATAAAAGTGTAATTTTTAAACTCCTAAATTTAAAAGTTGGCACTTGTAGATGTGATTTCTTCATATTGACAATAGAAAAGACATCTCCTTTTACTCAAATTCCTCTAACCACAGAAAGTACCAGTGAAAAACCATTAAACAAACAACTAGAAGTCCTTTCGTTGACATTCTCAGATGCCAAAATTAACAGCTGAATTTAGGACACTCAGTCGTTTCTTCGTTCTTCCAAACTTCATACTCTTGATGAGGTGTAGATTGATATGACTCAAGAGAAGCCAAAGCAAAAATATTTGGTTTATGCATCTGAACTTCTGTCAAAGTGAAATAGGTAGCCTGTTAAGGTAGACGCAAGAGCCAGATTTTCAGACATCACTCAGGCAGAACTCGTGCTGGGCTCTCTCTCATTCGAATGAGTTGTCCAAACCAAACACAGCCAGTCATTTCCAGTTTTTTCCATCAGTGTGCATAGTTTCCAACTGCAGAAATGAGAGACAATTTGCTTGACTTCATGTCAGATGTCAGGCCTGCTGACCTTCAAGGAAAGCTGAGCTTGACAATGGTGAACACTGCCCAGAGTATGCACGTCTGTGGTCTCATCTCAAATACTTGCTCCTCTGCCAGAAATACAGATGGATGTAAAATAGGAACATTTTAAAGGTTTAAATTTCAACAGTGTGCTTTAAAGGACACATGATACTGAAACATTTTTTCTGTAATTCAGAGTTATCATGTACTTAAGTTGTAGGTGCAGAGGATTAAGCTGATTGATAAGACACGGCATCTTCCCCCTCCCCCCATATTTTAAAATATACTGTTGATTTCCAGGGCATACTGTTACATTAAAAAGCAAAGTATGAAAGAGATCTTGGTTTCTAAGCACCATTTGACAATGAAGGGAATGAGGGCTCCAAGGAGAAATGGTTGATTCCTGGCCCGAGTCAAGAAAAACACAAGATGAACCTGGACATCTTATGGTACTGGTATATAAGGAAATGCTCAGTGAAAGATGGAGCCTATTGAAATTTCCCTTTTGTTCAAGAGCCTACCTGAAGGAGTACCTCATGGCCAAAGCTGGAACAATTTGAGCAATGAAATAAATGGCAGTATTGGATTATAATCTGTAGAATAAAATAAATATTTAGGTGTCCACACTGATATAAATAAGTCTTTGGTTAAATAAATAAATTAGGGATAAGGAAGAACTCTTCCTTACTGTAGAATTATAGTTAATAAATGTATAAGGGAGGAAGGAAATAGAAAATCACCAACATGTGTTCTTTTACTAACTACAATAGGAAAAATAGTAAATTTACAGTGGTGAAGTGCAGCTTACCAAGCAATCGGGATCAACATCATTAGCAATAAAGACACATCCATATCATGAACCTTTGATATGATATGACACAAGGAGAAAGACACAACATCATTTCTGTGGTATTCTTGCCAAAAATGCATAACTTCACTCCAATCACAAGAAAACATTAGACAAACCCAAGTTTTTGTTTTCGTTTTTGTGTTTTTACAAAATATTACACAAAATATCTGATCAGTACTCTTCAAAATATCACGGTCATGAAAGCCAAGGAAAAAAACCGAAGAACTGTTACAGAACGCAGGAGACTTAAGGAGAAATAAGAATTGCAGCGTGGTATTTCAAGTGAGATCCTGGATGAAATCCTGGAACTCAGAGACAACATTAGTGGGAAAATGGGTGAAATTCAAATAAGGCCTGTAGCTTAGTTAATAGTGTTCTACCAACGTTAATTTCCTTGTTCTGATTAGTGTACTGTGGTTATGTCAGATGTTTACAGGAGAAGCTGGGTGGGGGTTACATGGAAACTTCATGCTATTGTTGCAACCTTTCTGTAAGTGTAAAATAAGTTAAAAATAAAAAAATTTAAACATGAAATATAAGATGATGAGTGAAAATTGGTTTAATGACAGCTGTTGTGTCCTTCAAATTTTAAAATAATTTTTATTAAAATTTATTTCCTTCCAGTTTTTTTGAGATATAATCGACATACAACACTGTATAAGTTTAAGGTGTACAGCACAATGATTTGACTTATATACATCATGAAATGATTACCATGGTAAGTTTAGTGAACATATCTCATTTCATACAAAATAAAAGAAAAAGAATTTTTTCTTTGTGATGAGAAATCTTAGGATTTACTTTCTTAACAACTTTCATATATAACACAGCATGTTAATTATATTTATCATACTGTATATTACATCCCTAGTACTTATTTACCTTATAACTGGAAGTTTGTACTTTTTGACTTTCTTTATCCAATTTTTCAAGAGCTTATATAGTCCAAACTCTTTACCATGGCTTGCAAAAAGTTACACCAACTGGCCCTTTCTTTCTTACCTCTGCTTTGTCATCTCCAATTTTGCGCCACCTACACTAGTTTTCTTTCTGTTCCTTGAGCATGCCAAATGAATGCTCAGCTACACACACACACGCACGCACGCACATGCACACAATCTTTCTATGATCTTCTAAAAATTGTCTCTTTCTCATTGTTCAGCAGTATATATTAGTCAGCTTTTACCAGATTATACTGTCTCAAAAAGACAAAGTCTTATTGCTTGCTTATTGCATGGCTGATGCATGAACTGTGAGTTAACTGTGGATCTGCTCCCCCATATCTTCTTCATTCTAGGATCCAGGTTCAAGGAGCAAACCCAATCTGGAAATGTCAAATTCATCAGCAAGCTGATGAAATCAAATGCTGGTTATCAGAGCTTCACCGTGGAGTTGGCGCACTGTTGCTCATGCTCCCATTTCACTGGTCAAAGCATATCACATCGCCAAGCTTGATATTAACGTGGTAGGGAAGGAAACTCCTCCTACAGAAGATGCTGCAAGTCATATGGTGGGGTTGCCTAATCTTCTTATAGGAAAGAGGGAGAGAATTGGGGAACAATAATGCAAACTACCGTAAGACTTAGCTTGCAGGAAACCTTCTTAAAGGAATCTCCTTGTACCACCTGCACCTCCTCTCATCCCTCTTTCCCAGGTTACTTAATATTCTATTATTTTGTTTTATTTTCATATCACTTTCTGGAATTTTCTTACTTTATTTAGGTTTCCTTTTATTATTGGTGTCTACCACTAGAGTATAAATTCTATGAGAGCAGAAAACAGATAAATTGTTCATAGCACTATCCACCTGTGCTTGGCCCTTAGTTATGTGCTCAGTAAATATTTGCTAGGTAAAAATCAGGCTCAGACTGGAGCTCCTTAATTTTCATGTCTTTACATAATGTATCATATACAATGTCTCACGAACAGTATACACTGATAAATGCTTGTTAAATAAATAAATGAATGCATATTTATATTGAATAAAATTAAAGGGGAAATAATATATATTTATACACACATTCTTTTTTACAGGGCTAGGACTACAACTAGAGAAAAGAACCTCCCTATTAAGAAGGGGCTTTTTTTTTTTTCTTTTTCGGTACGCGGGCCTCTCACTGCTGTGGCCTCTCCCGTTGCGGAGCACAGCCTCCGGACGCGCAGGCTCAGAGGCCATGGCTCACGGGCCCAGCCGCTCCGCGGCATGTGGGATCTTCCCGGCCCGGGGCGCGAACCCGTGTCGCCTGCATCGGCAGGCGGACTCTCAACCACTGCGCCACCAGGGAAGCCCAAGAAGGGACATTTTTATACATTGAACTTTTCTCCAAGTATACTTGGACCGGGTAGATGAGATTTGATTTTTCTCATGTACTTCCAACTAACCTCACCTATGAATAAAACATTTGAGGATTCAGCCTGGCAAATGCAAAGCTGGTTTGCAGAACCGACAAATTAACAATTTGTCTTAGAAGTGGAGTGGCAGCAAGATGAGAGATTGGGATGGGGGATAGTGCTGGAGCCAAGGCAACAACATGCTGGCGTTTCAGTGTTTCCAGTGCTTTTTTCTTCCTTCTACAGGTCAGAGCTACCTTGGTAGGTCATTTTAATAAATGGCACTTTGCATTTATTTATTTATTTATCTCTGTCCGTCTTGCCTTTCCATAATATCTGTGAAAGTTCCAGGGCATTCCCCTGTTTGCATTCCCACCTCCCCCGCAAAACAGCAAAATTACATTCTAGTTTCTTTCAATGGACATGACGCTATAAAGGTTGCTTTGTTTAGCAATGACTATTCACAGGCCCCAAACATTCACAGACCACCTCGGATTTGACCTCAAGTATAAATGGAGTCAGTGCTACAATTCCAGAAATTTTGGTAAACATTGCCTTCCCTGAACATAGATTTCCACTGTTAATCTCGTTATTTTCCATTTGAACTAGATGTTCCAAGATATGAAGGTTGCTTTCAGTCATAACCATCTTAATGTGAAAACGATTTTGATGTTTTAAAACCAGGTTCCAGAAAAGAGTGCTAGTGTGAAATGTCATTGTTGGGAAAAGTGACACGGAAGAACATGGGAGATGTAGAACTATGAAGCTGAAAGATTCATGAAGACAAACCTTTTTTATTTTCCAAGTTCACCTTGAGCTGCCTTTGACTTTAGAGTAAATTACCCACTGTGGTAGCCATAAACCTGCAACCTGTTATTGCACAGACTGAATTAAGATGAAGTCTTTAATAAGCCCTGTGAAAGGAGGTTCAGTTATGGGAAGTTATCAATGGACCAGTTATTCAATGCCAGTCCTTCAGCATTGTACTTTAATAGCATAGAGGCCATTAGAGTGAGTTTCTAGAATATTTACTTCTTTTCAATCTTTCTCAAATGCAGGGTTTAATGATTCCAGCTAATAAGCAATATTTACGACGGTAATGATGAATTGTAAATCTTTGTAATGAGAGATTCTGAGATTTAATCCTTATTCCACCATTTGTCAGCTATGTATAGTTGAGCAAGATACTTAACCTCTCTGAACTTCAGTTTCTTCACCTGGAGAATGGATACATTAATAGCATCTAAGAGCATGTTGTACAGATAAATGAAAACATTTTTGTGTACTGTCAGGTTATCATCAGTTGTAGGTCACAAAAATCCAACTCAAACCAACTCAAACATAAAGGAGAATTTATTAGTTCATGCAATAGGGAATTGGAAGTGCAAGGCTGACTTTAGGCAAGGTTGGATGGAGACATTCAAGGAACGTAATCAAAATCTACCTCTTCTCCAACTTTTGGCTCTGCTTTTCTTTGGTTTGGCTTTGTTCTCAAGCAGTCTCTCTACTACTTTTGAGATTTTGTGTTGGCAAAAATGTCACCAATAGCAAGCTCCAAACTTACATCTTACAGCTTAGCAAGTACCTCTTTATTTAAGGTTCCAGCAAAAGTCCTAAGACTGAATCACCTTTCTGGGTCCTGAGTCATGTGCTCCAGACTGAGGCCAGGGGAACGGATTCTCAGATAGGCCTGATCCTGGAGCCAGTTGGCTATGCCAACCCCACCCAAAACAACATGGACAGAAAAGTGGATGAAGGATATCTCCTCTCATCAAAAAACAATGGGGGGGGGGGCTTCCCTGGTGGCGCAGTGCTTGAGAGTCCGCCTGCCGATGCAGGGGACGCGGGTTCGTGCCCCGTTTCGGGAGGATCCCACATGCCGCGGAGCGGCTGGGCCCGTGAGCCATGGCCGCTGGGCCTGCGCGTCCGGAGCCTGTGCTCCGCAAATGGGAGAGGCCACAACAGTGAGAGGCCCGCATAACGCAAGGAAAAAAAAAAAAAAAAACAAAAAAAACAATGGGGCTTTGTATCGCTACAAGAAAAATTTGGGGTAGACAAAAACAACAGATGTCCACTACAGTGTTTAAGGCATTAAGCACAGTGCCTGACCATGGATCAAACCATCCATGAATATTTGCTCTTATTAATGATATCAATTTCCTGGAGAAAAATGTAGATGCTGACTAGTCAGAGAACACTAGGGGAGAATCTGGTTGATTAGAAGTTAAACAAGAATGTGAAATGTGAGAGCACAGCCAATTCTTCTTGAACTTTCTATCCCCAGTAACCAACACAGTAGTTGGCATGTAACAGGTGCTCATAAACGCCTGTTCAGTGAATGAATACATGCCAGGAGTCACGCCATGCACTTCCTATCCAATAGCCATTATAACAGCAACATAACTAACCTACTTGTTGGTCTGTTGTCCCAGTAGTCTGTCTTCTGACAGGCTTGTTGTAGGGTACTTTAAACTTGGAGGTGCACGTGAATCACCTGGGAATCTTGTTGAAATGCAGATTCTGATACAGTGAGTCTAGGGTGGGGCTCGAGATATTGTGTTTCTAATAAGCTCCCAGGTAATGCCTTCAAGGCTGGTCTGCAGTTCACCCTTTGAATATCTAAAGCCTCTAAAGTGCTAAACTATTTCCAGGTAGGAGCTGACACAAAGCTCTTACCATGGGTCACTTAATTCCACCATTCTGTAGAGAACCTGCTTCAGGGTATTCTTGTAGCATGTCATTTCTTTCACGAGCAAGGGGGCAAAAAGTAAAGAACAGAGAACTTATGCTAAGGGTAATTCTCTGAAAACAGAGAAGCAGAGAAAATAGTGTAACATGTGAAAACAGAGCAAACAATGTAAAATGTAGTTTTGAAGAGGTTGATCCAGTTTTTACAACTGTTCACTATTTATTAAGGAAAGAGCTGCCTTTTATTGAAGACGAACTCTGTACCTGGGCATTGTGATTTATATCTACTTTTTCACTTAATCTCACAACACTCCTGTGATGCTATAAAGAGGGTCCCCAATTCACAGATGAGGGAAATCATTCTCAGAGAAGTTAAAGCCACCCAGGTATGCGATGGATTTATGCACTGATTTGTACTTCAATCTCTCTCTTAATCTCCATATTTTAATTTCTCATTTAGAATACAATAAGAATGTTAGAGAATGCACCCATGGTTATTATTAATATCAAGCATCATGATTTTTAACTCTTTACTTATTTCCTCTGGCACTTTATGGTGTGCAAAGCATGCAGGCATTTATCTTAATAAATAAGATTAAAATAAAATGACAAATTAAAACTATTCCATTTAAAACCATTAAGATTAAATGTGATTAAAAAATAAAGCGCATTTGCCTTATCAGATTTGGTGATCCCAAGATAAAAGCTGACCTTCTGAAATAAAATGTTGAAGATGCTTCTGATCAGTTTGTCTGAATGTACACACAAAAGAGAGAGAATATGAGGTTACTTGGACCATACAACGCAGAGGAATGATTTTATCACCATGTTGGCGTCTTGGGTTGATTGTAGCACAGACTGTGGGCATTGGTGTGAACAAGACCTGAGTTGGGTTCCTGGTTCAACCATTAACCAACTGTGTGACCACAGGAAAATGACTTACCTTTGTTCTGCCTCTATTTTCCCATATATATTGTTGTGAAAATTAAATTAAATTATGCAAGTAAAGAACTTAGCTTAGTGCCTGGCACTAAGTAAGCACTGAAATTTAAAATATATATATAGGTAAGGGGGTCTGAATATCACCAAATATATTTTATTAAAGATGAATATTATGTACTATTTCTTTTCGCTTTTGGCTATAGATCTCATTTTAATGTGCTCATCGTCATCCTCAATCTCTCCCCAGTCAACTCTTTTTCTAGGATTTTGAATTCTTGGCTCCACACCTGAGATTCCGAATTGCTTCCTTCTGTTTGGGCAGCTTAAGTTCACATGAAAATACTCTCCTTCCTCTCTCTGGATCCATGACATTGAACATGAATTTCCCCTCCTCAACAATTACATGGAGGTTAAATAACCTACTTGTTGAGTTGGACTAACATATCTAGACTAATAAAATTTTACCATTGACAGACCCTTATAGTTGATCTGTGTGTAGATGAATCAGAAAGACGTATTTGCAAAGGCAACACAACTAAACAGAAAGATTTAAATGAATCTAGACAAAGGAATCCAAGGAGAAAACAGTTATTCTGTAGTATACCTGGCTTCTGTAAAGCGTGTCCAGGGCAGTGGGCGTACCCACTGGAGCTAGTGACTGATATGGAAGTTTCTGTCCAGATGTGATATCTGTCCAGACTTCTGCCTCTTAAAGTGGGTAGGAGATGATGAACACCTTGCCAGTTTAACTTCATTTCTCTAGGGGCTCAGCTATAGGGCTAAACATACTGTACTGTTTGATTCTTCTTTTGTTGGACAGTCTGATTCCAAGTCATATCTGGGGTCTCCTTACGTGTGTGTCTCATCCCTCACGTTTATTATTTAGATGGGAATATGAGAAAGAATTCTACCCATGGTCTAAGCTTCCTTTGTCACAGTAATTTTGCCACTTAATCCTTTCTTCTTAGTAATAAAATAAAATGAATACTTATCCAATAATAAAAGTAAAACTTGTTTAATGTAAAACATTCAGAAAATATAGAAAGATTATAAAGAATAAAATAAATACCTCTGGAAATTCTACCCCTCATAAATAACAACCACTAACCTTTGGTGTTTAGTTTCCCTCATTTTTTCTGTTTTTCCCGATTTTTCATCTTGGGTATCTGTATGTATATTTTTAAATCATACTGGGATCATACTGTAAAAATAATTTTGAATTCTGCTTTTTTTCACTTAGTATTATATGAAGAATATATTTCATCCTTAAATAGTTCATGAATTTTTTTTCTTTCTTTTCCTTTTACCTTTTGACCCCCTTCACCCATTAAAATAAAAAAAAAAATCTACGAGGTAATTTCATTATAAGAATGTACCATGATTTATGTAACAATTCCTCTATTATTAGATGTTAGGTACATTTCATATTTTTCATTACAGATCTGAGGCTGGCAAAAGTTTTCTATAGAGGGTCAGATGGAAAATATTTTCAGCTTTGTGGACAATAGCATCTCTGTAACAACTACTCAACTGTGCTGTTGCAGAAATAGCCATAGACAATGTGTAAATGACTAGTAGTGGCTGTGTTCCAATAAAACTTTATTTACAAAAACAGGTGGCAGGTAGGATTTGGCTTGTGGCCTATATTTGTCCAACTTTGACATAGACAATGCTAAGATCAATATCTTTGCACATGACATTAATAATTATTTCTATAAAATCAATTCTTAGAAAGGGAATTATGGGCGAAAGGGGATGAAAATTTTTAAGGCTCTTGATATACATTACGAAATTTCTCTCCCAAAATATTGCAAAGATTATACTTGTACTAAGTGAGCGTAAAAGTCCTGATTTCTCTATGCATTCATTTATATAGATTACAATCAATTAAAAAATAATTTAATAAATTAGTGATATCTCATTATTTTGATTTATTTTAATTACTATTTTTTAAATGTACTTGGATATTTATTGGATATTTATATCTATTTTCTGTGGGTTCAAAATGTTTTTCAACAAATAGAAGGGTTTTTTTATTGCATGTCATTTAATTTTTTTCTTAAAATTGAACATTAAAAATCCAGTATAACACCTAATTTAAGGGACCCACATCCAGAAGTTGAACATACATGGGTAATATTAATCTGGGTAAGTTAACTATTATAACAATCAAGACTTGACTCTTAGGAGTTTAACACAGTAAAGGTTTATTTCTCACTCATGCTTCAGTCCAGTACAGGTCTTTGGTGACTGCTCTGTGGAGTCACTGAAGGACAGACTCTGTCAAAACTGCACCATCCTCATTTCATCTTTTTCCTGTACATCGAAATCCACCTTGCAATGGGGGAATCGCAGTGTGGAGAAGGTGGACATCCCCTTCACTGTTTGAACCTGCAAGTGACACAGTACCTCTGCTCCTGTCCCACTGGGGATGATATCACTTGGCTTCACCCAGGAGAGAGACAGAAATGTAGGTTAGCCCTACGCCCAGGAAAAAGAAATGGATTTGGTGAACAACCAGCCAGTCTCACCACATAACTAAAATTTAACCTCCAGATTGCAGGACTTTTTTTTGAAGTCCTTTTAATGTGTATGGTGAAGACTAGTACTCTTTTATACAAAATATTGGCTAATAAACACAAATATAAAATGTATATTTCTATAAGAAAAAATAGCTGATGATAAAACTATAAATATTTTTGTGGTTTTTTGAGGGGGTCTTTACACTAAAAATATTAAAGTGTATCTTTGCGTTTGTAACTGGCCACATGCTATCATAACAGTATCGCAAATTTTGCTAATTTTCTAGAGTAAGAAGATTTAGCCACTGGTTTTCCTCACTGCGTGAAGCCAAGTAGAAAATCAGTAGGTTAAATGGCAAAAAAAAAAGAAGCATCTTTGAAGAGAAAATTTAAATTTTGTCAAAACAATTTCTACAATTAATCACCATTAAATAAAAAATAATATCACACTTGACATGTTAACACAATCTTCCTAACAACGAAGCCAGGAAAACAGAAGCAAGAAAGAGGAGATCATTAAAGATTTATATACAAGATCAGAATGAGGAAATTTAAATTTCTTTCTTAGATGTATGCGATTGCAAATGGAAACAGTGTGCTTCTTTCTTTGATGCTTTATAGTCTTCTCATTGAGAAAGCTCAAAAGCATCAACTCACTGTATCCCTCCTCATTTTAAAATGTTTGAATGAATGCAGGATAACCTGGCCAGGAAAGCACAAGAAAGTGAGGAGGATACTCAGTGAAGGGAGGTTACCACCTGAAATTCCAAACGAACAGATTAACGTTGTCTGTTTCTAAACTCCTGAAAAAAGACTGTAATTGTGCCTTTTATATCTTACCATGTGCTCCAACTGCAGAATTCCTCAACTCCCAGGAGGAGCCTCATAGAGATGCTGTGCTGTTGGATTTGGCACTATTCACAAACCTTGGCAGATGATCAAATAGAGGGCACAGAAGTGCAGGAAAAGCCTTAAGAAACTGTCTTCGTTGTTGTCGTTACTGCCTTCATGCATTGAAATCTCAATGGTGAGCATAAAGGAGCCATAGATATTAACCGAGCGTGCGTAACTCCAATTTAGATGTTTAACACACCTTGGCATGGAGAAAGCATGTAAATTTACTGCTTTATGTGCTTTATCTTGAGTTGCCTTTGTCTCAACTTTCAAATAAACCTGCTTTCTTAAAATAATTATTTTTGCCCGAGAGCTTTTGGACTAAGTGTGTAGGCGTGATGCCTGGGCAAATCTTGGCTTTGAACTAAAAAGATCTGTGTTCTAGTTCCGGTACTACCAGTTCCTAGCCGTGTAACCTCAGGCAAGTTGCTCAACACCTCCAAGCCTTCGTTAGTGTATCTATTAAATAAATAGATACTGCCTAGCATACTTGTCTGGATTTCTGTTAGAAGTGAATAAAAATTATAGTTGGGATCATGCAAAAAAATATATAGAAAATATTTGGTAAAATGTAAAGAGCAGTACTGTTGTGAGAAATTATTAGCACAATTAAATAAAACTTTGCAGAAATGTTGTGAAACAATATTAAGGGACAGATATTTTAAGCAATGTATTTTACAGTGAAAGAACAACCCAGAAGAGAAACTACTAAACTGTTTCTGAATTTAAAATATAAATGTACAGAAAGTCTATACTAAAAAAAAAACAAAAACACACAGACAGAAAGAAAATGAACACAAAATTGAGAAAAGTTATGCTATCTATGGAAATGATTACCAAATAGTGGAATTTCTAAGCCATGAAATTCTCAAAAATAGATTAATTAGAAAGAAATAGGTAAGGGACATTAAGAGGTACAAACGTCCAGTTGCAAAACAGATGAGTCGAGGGTATGCAGTGGGGAACATCATCAATAACTATGTATGGTGACATGTTATAACTAGACTTAACAGTTATTAGTTTGTTTTTTTTTGTTGGCGATACGCAGGCCTCTCACTGTTGTGGCCTCTGACGTTGCGAAGCACAGGTTTCGGACACGCAAGCTCAGCGGCCACGGCTCACGGACCCAGCCGCTCCCCGGCATGCGTGATTCTCCCAGACCGGGGCACAAACCCGTGTCCTTTGTATCGGCAGGCGGACTCTCAACCACTGCGCCACCAGGGAAGCCCTGCAGTCGGTAGTTTTAAATGTATAGAAATGTTGAATCATTACCTTGTGTAACAGAAACTAACATAGTGTTGTAGGTCAATTACACTTCAAAAACAAACAAACTCATAGAAAAAGAGATCAGATTTGTGGTTATCAGAGGTGGGGAGTGGGATTGGGGGAATTGGATGAAGGCAGTAAAAAGGTACAAAACTTTCAGTGATAAGATAAAAAGTATTATGGATGTAGTGTACAACATGATAACTATAATTAACACTGCTGTATGTTATGTATGAAAGTTAAGAGAGTAAATCCTAAGTTCTCATCATAAGAAAAAAATTTATTTTTACATTTTGTATCTATATGAGATGATGGATGTTCACTAAACTTATTGCGGTCATCATTTCATGATACATATGGTTCAAATCATTGTGCTGTATAGCTTAAACATGCAGTGCTGTATGTTAATTATATCTCAATAAAACTGGGAGGAAAAAACCAAAGTAATTGTTAAGTCAACTATACTTCAGTTAAAAAATAGATGAATTATATATTTGGGAGATCTTTTTGGAATGGATTTGGTGATCTTTGGTTGGTTTCTCTCAGCCTATTCATTCATTCATTCTTTCATTTTTAGAATGCAAACTCTTTTTGTTGTGTTCCCTAATTTATTCTAAGGGCACAGAGTAGATGCTCATGAAATATTCCTGGAATGAATGAGTTGATGAATTAATGAGTTTATTAACCTACAGTTTTCTTTGCTCTTCAATGTGCTAGTTGCTAGAGGTGAAAGAATACTCTGGACACAGTTGCCACTCTCTGGGAGTGTCTAGCCTAGTGAAGGAAACAGGCACAAAAATATATAATAAAATAACATATAAGTCCCATGATCCTGCTCTTACTGATTCTTTTGGAAAAGAATCACAAATAAAAATAAATAAAATATAAGCATAAGAATAAAACAGAAATATAAATACAAAATATAGATAAGTAGTATAAATATATTTATATAAGTATATATAAATATAATAATAATAAATTAATAAGTAGAAATCAGCACAAATTTAAGTTTAAGCTGCTCCACAATTTTCACTTAAATTCTTTAAAAATTTCTTTTGAATTCCTATTCATCTCATTCAAAATTATAACATTACATATATGGGGAGAGTACTTTAATAGTCACCCCAATCTAGGTCCCTTACCCACCACAAGTAATTATTGCTATGATGTTAGTCCATATCTTTCCAGAGACTTTGTATGTATGTATGTACACATACACAAACAGACACATGCACACACATTATTGTTTTTCAAGTGTACATTAATTTGAACAATAGCATGCACGTATAGTCTTTCTAAATTTTATTCCCCTCAACAACATGTCTTAGAAATCTATCAATATTAGTACCCTTTAATCTATCTCATTCTTTTAAGATGCTACAATGGTGGTCACAACAGTGTTACCATTCACACATGGCACCTGTGGAATGGTGCAGTGAACAGCTGCACAGCTGTTTGTGGCAGCTCTCAGCCCTGCCTACATAATATGACTGTAGTACAGCTCATCTAGTTGTTTCTTTATTAATGGTCACACAGGTTATTTCCAGTGTTTCAGTATTACCAACAATGCTTTAATGAATATCTTTGTACAAGCTATAATAGCTAAAATGTCCACATGAGTCTAATGAAATCATTCATCTATTTCAAATCTTATACTTGGCATCAGAAATTCCTTCCTGAACTCTTGCATGCGTGTGTATGTACACTGAACAGCAGAAATATTAAAAACCAAAACCAAAATAAGCCTTTCAAGAAACTGAGAGGGATGAATAGCCCTCTTTTACTCTTTAAACCCAGAAGCTTTTAAAGATTAAAGCCCTTTCCCTTTATTTTGCCATGCGGTACGCACAGAAATTAAACTTTTCTGAGCCAGTCTTTTTACCTCACCCCTGACTTGATTTAGTTGTGGGAATCTGAAGATGTAACACGTATGCACTATTTGAAGTAGGTGGGTTTTATGTGTTTTTGAATGGCAACATTTCTTTTCCACAAAAGATAACTTTATGACAAGTCGCATTTATATTGTACTGCTTTGACTGATGCACTCAGCGGAGACAGATGCTTCCCCATAATGCCTTTGATCTTCTTTCTGTACAGAGTGTTTTTGAATATTGAGAGCTGTTTGTCTGAGGCACAGCCACTTGTAAACATGTAGGAGCCCCTGAGGAGCTATGTATTGCACAGGTAATGGTGCAGGGACCAGGTCTTTCTGGTGCCAAAGACAGCCGTTAGCGCAGGTCCCCTAAGAAAACATGGGCTAATGAAACTGACAATGAAATTGCCAAGTGTTAGGAATGGCATTTTTAAAAGGGGAGAAAATGGACAAGAGCCTCCTTGCTGTCACTTGGTTGTGATTTGTGGTATTGATTCTGGCCTTTGGCTGCATCTTGAACTAAGTACAGCAGAGGTCCAAGTACCTTAACCTCAAGTGGAATGTTTACTCTATCATGGAAGAAGCCAACTTCCTGTATATGAAGAAAGGATGGTGGAGTAGAGACTGGAGAAAGAGCAGTAGAAGCCATTCCCTAGGCCTGAAGGTAAAAGGCCACTTTCAAGGACCAGATGAGGCTGCCTTCCTAAGAGGGAGCTTGATAACCTGACCCCAGCTGCAGTTTTGTTTCAGGATGTTTCGCAGAGGATTTTAAGGCTGCATGGAAGTCTTCTCACAGTGGCCTGTGAGCCCTCCAGGGGCTGTGGCAAGGGCAGCTCGCCTGGCTGCCTCAGCAGGGTCAAAGCGCTCATTCCTGCCTTCAGGTTTGCATAAATACTTATGACTCAACTTGCTTCTCAGTTTGTATTTACTGAATTTTTAAACTGGAAAGGAGCATAAAGATGACCTATCAAGATCGCTTTCACTTGATGAGGGTGGCAGTCCCCTAAAAGGTTAGGTTGTTTACCACGGTAGTGATTCTACCAGTTGGTTTCCTTTTGGGCAATTTGACAATTTCTGACTCTTCCTCCTTCTCCTCGTTGTCTGCCTCCTAATTATCATCACCATCATCAATATATTGGGTTTGTTTTTTTCTTTTAATTTGTTTCCCATACCTTCTGATTCAGGTCCATCAGTATTCAGTGGCAAGGACCCAGCTGCACTTGTCCTTCTTGTGTAATGAAAAAGAGCTCTGGGTTTTTTTGGTTTTTTTTTTTTTGCGGTACCCGGGCCCCTCACTGTTGTGGCCTCTCCCGTTGCGGAGCACAGGCTCCGGACGCGCAGGCCCAGCTGTTCTGCGGCATGTGGGATCTTCCCAGACCGGGTCACGAACCCATGTCCCCTGCATTGGCAGGGAGACTCTCAACCACTGAGCCACCAGGGAAGTCCAGAGCTATGGATTTGGAAACAGACACACTTGGATTTAAAAACAGACTCAACCCTTTACTTTTCTCTGGGTGACCTTGAAAGCTACTTTATTCCTCTGAGCCTGTTTATTTGTGTATAAAATGGAGACAATAACATCTGCTTTAGAGTTCCTATGAGGCTTAAATGGGGGCAAAACCACTCGTGCCTGGTGCATGGTAGGCCCTCAGTAAATGGAACCTGGGAGCACTATTATTATTGCTATTATTATCATTAGCTCCAGGAGGTTTGAGTTTGAGTCCTGGCTCTGTTACCTAAGCTGAGAGCCTCTGAGAGCCTCATTTGTAAAGTGGGGAGTCGGACCAGATTCTTTCTAAAGCTCAGTGCAGGCACTTTGTGATATGTCATGATACAGTGTTCTGCAGTTTGGTGTACCTCCCAGTCACCTGGAGGTCCCATGCCTAGAGATCCTGATTCAGTAGGTCTGGGAAGGGCCCAGGAAGCTGCATTTTTAACAAAGACTCCAAATCTTAGCTTTCTCTTGTCAGAACTCGAAAAATTATTGTCCTAGACCGCGCAGTAGGATAAAGGTGAAGAGAAAATTAAATTACACCTGTAACACACTTAGTGTAGTTTCCGGCACATGCCACTTTTTACCACTAAATTACCAATTGCTGTTACTCTTCTTTCCCTTTGTCACGTGGTATAGCACATATTCCCAGTCGGTAGGCTAAATTTGGCTCATAAACTGGCTTTACCATATGTGACTTACATACACTTTTTTTTTTTTTTATCTTAAGATTTCTGGATTCTCTTGAAATCCCAAGAGGTCTGGCAACACCAAGCTTGCAACAGTTTACACTGACGGCTCCTGGACATCGGCTGTCCCTTTAGATGTGAGCTCCCTATTTGAACCGGTCCCCACTCACTCTCTTTACCTTTTCTCCTTTGTCCCCTGTGGCATCTGGACTTGTAGATTCTTGTTTACAGGCTCTAATTCAGCCTCTCTATGCAGAGTCTTAGAAGAGCTAAGAGACTGTCTGTCCATGGTGTTATTCCAGCTATTCTAGATCAACTAACCAGCCGTCCATGGGCAGAGGCATGGCCCCAGTCACAGCTCCCTCTTAACCTAACAAAAAAAAATGGAGAGAGTAGTTTATAACTTTTAGGATTTAGTGGCATAATTTAGGATGAGCTCCAAGGGGTAGCATTATGAAAGACTACTGAAATACTTTGCCAGGGAACCTAACCCAAGCTGAGATGTTGCCTAACAGAATCAAAGCAGGGTTTAAAGTCAGCTGCTGCCTTTATTACACACTTAAAACTTGGCAGATGAAGTTCTTTGGGCTGGGACCACATGAAAGAAATCAAGGCAAGTGAAGGGTGGTTGAAGAGAACAGATGGACTTGGACATCTTACACCATCGGAGTGAGGCTGTGACTTCCAAAGATACCTGCTTGGATGCTCTGAAAGTTATCATCAGCTTTGTATTTTTTTCTCTCTAGCTACGGGTGTCACACATGAAAAAAAATGAGGCAAGAAAGGGCTTTATACAAAGGTATCGAGGCCACATTTGTCAAACCCAGAATCCCACGCAGATTGGGGAACTATATTTCAAGCTGAGCTCAAAACTTTCAACTCTCAAAAGTGCTACTTACCCCACGTAAAAGGCAATTTTCCAGCTCAAAGAAAGGCAGTTCTGCAAGGTTCAGGAAAAAAGGTCAGAAGACTCCTTGTACATCAATCAGCTCCTGGAAAACAACATGTCAATGAGTTAAGTGAACACGAATCAGGCACATATGGATTGAATTTCCCTCGAAATACTCCTGGGGTCCAAGTTTAAGGGGTGGAGTGGAGGAGGGGTGAAAATTCTTAGGAAAATTTAACGTATTGTTCTGCAGACCCCAAGCACTTGAAAATACTTCCAAGATGTCAACTGGCCAGGCCAAGAGTCCTGCTGGCCTGAATCGATGTTGAGTCCAGCTGACCTTTGTTTCTGGAGATTAGAATGCATGTAAGGCCCATATGACAGCTCAGGACTTCCCCGCCTTGATTTAAACTTCATTCCATGGCATGGAGCTAGGGAGATCTGATAGAGGGTGGCTTTGAAGTTCCAGGGAAGGGGATTAGATTTATTTCAGAGGAAAAAATGAACTGTAAGAAACATTCAAGCTTACCAGTCGTTACTGCCAGTAGCCTATGTTTCTAAGCAAGTAAATCAATCCTATGCTTTCTTATTTCCTGGAATCATAAGAAAAGCAGCTGGGAATTAATATAGATGTGAGGGAGAAAAGCAAGTACAGGAGGATTTTCCTAACACCATTCCACAGGCAAGTGTGTGGCATAGTGGAAATTTGCTTTATAAATACAGGTTCTTATAAATTCTTAAAGAAGAGAACAATGCCACATTGGAGTCTATTCTAGCCAAAACACTAAACAGTAAATGTAATGAGTAAATAACATTCAGATTTTGCGTCCTATGTAAGTTCATATATGTTGGGACTATTTAAAATAAATCTAATTTTAGGGTGAAATTCTAAGAATTCAGTGTCAACAATAAGCTATTCCATTATATTCACATGGGACCTGAAATTGATGAGTACCAAATCCTTTCTCCAGAAAGCATCAAGAAAGCTAAAACTGGGAATTGCACATTTTAAACTCTTTAAAATGAAAACCTATTGAAACAATATGCTTTATTTTTTGTTTTCTAGGGCAGTTGGAGGTTGCACTGTAATTTCTCTTTAGGAAAAGTACGGAATGAAAAACTTCTTGGAGGCAGAGGGAACCATTATGCCATTATGGCCTTTTCACCCCTTTTCTTTTCTTTCTTTCTTTCTTTCTTTCTTTTTTTTTTAAGGCCGGAGGTAATCAGAGATAAATGTTAATGGGATTTTTTTTTTTAAACAAATGATGCACTGTCAAGAGAAAATTTTTTCACAATTATCAAATTGTGTAGACAATGTTCAGATGGCTTATTCATTATCAACAGCACCACCAACTTGAAAACATATTTTTTTGAGTCTGCAGTTGATTGATGTACATTACTCATATCAGGCTAATGGCACTTTATTTTCCAACAGTGGCAAGTAATGGGTGACCTTGAGTGCATATTGTTTTCCTGAAAGGGTTTGTTGCTCTGTTTCCTTCATAAGCACCCCAAGGAAACAAGGCCCCTGTACTGGTGTTTTGCAGCAAACCTCATTTCTTTCATGGCTTTCTGTAAAAGAATTTGATACAGGGATAGAAACTAACCTCAGTGAGTAAATGAAATATTGATCCATGCTCCTCTGGCCTTGCCTCCACCTTGTCCCAGGGCGGTGAGTTACTGACTTTTCCGTTTTGGCTGTAATAGGAATTATTACAACAGGCCTGTGCAAGTAATTACTTGGCATGGTAAAAAAGGAGGGTCCATCATATATTTCTGTAGAGACGTTCATTTCCATCAGCCCAGCAGTCTGCTTTTTTGGCTCTGTCTTTCCTACTCTTGATTCAATTCTTTTAACCATCATTAATCACACTCCTTGTCAGCAGAAGTTTATCAAAAGTATTAAGTGAGCAAGGTTGCCTGGCCTCCTTAAAAAAAGCCAGCCAACACGGGGCAGTAAATTTCAAAATATGGAAGGTTGGTTCCGTGATATATATGAGTGTCTCTTCAGCTAGAATGAGCGGTTTGTTTTAGTGATAGATATTGTAGTTTGAGCTGTGATAGAATCCTTCTCAAGTTTAGATGTCGTGGGCTATCGTTTATGAGAGACCATGTGTTTCTAAATGGTGAAGGTCATGGCTGATGGCAAAAGTAAAAGCAGTGGTGATTCATTAAAAATAGTTAATAGGGCTTGCAGCTGACAGAGATAAATAAGAGCATGGGGCTTGCCAACCTGCCAGCACATAAATTGACATTGTGTTTCTTCAGCGCCAGTTTGCCACTTCCAATTGCCAGACAGCTGTGAGAGGACAGACAGACAGACGGTAAGATCCCCTCCTGTTAAAAACAGATGCAGAAAAACTCTTTGGAAACACAAATGCAGATGATGCACTGAAACTCACTTCCCTCCAGTGTGGTGTGGCTAATATTTATTTTAAAATTGGTGCTGATCTTTTTTACTGACCACAAATATTTTCATTATAGAAACACATGATGTAGAAAAATGAAAACCTTTTCTATCGTATCTGAAATGTTTAATTTCTTTAAAAAGTGATCTGAAACGAAGTGTGGCACGATATTAGGATTTGATTAAGCTGAGAGATGGGTCTAGGGTGTTTCTTATGTTACTGTGTGTACTATCCCTGCTTTTTGTTTGAAATAGTCACAGCTAAATTTTTTTTCCCATTTTCCTAACTAAAATGAAGCCTCCCCCACCTACTGAATCCCATCTCCCAGAGAGAATCGGTTTTATCAGTATTTGTATATCCCTCCAGTTTATTTTTCTTTCCTATATATGTACATATACAAAAATAATATATTCAATATAATAATATATAAGCAATCCATTTAATACAATAATATGTAAAATAATATATTCAAAATAATAGTTGAATATATACAAAATAATATATATTTAAATATTAGATCATGTTGAACACCGTTTGCAACTTGCTTTAACAACATTCGAATATTTAAATGTGAATATTTGGTTAAACTCATAGATTCATTCATTCATTCAGAAAATATATGGACGGTTAGCCTACAGCAAAATATGCAAACCTTGAAGGGAGCATAGGGCAAGAGGTCTACTTCCAGTTTGCATTAGCATTTATCTAATAAATGTTTCTGCTCCTGGTTTTAATTTTTTGAAACCATACATTCTCCTTGCAAAACTTCCTGGGTAATTTGGAGATTCCTAAGAACCAGAAAACAAAGAGCATTTTGCTGATTAAGATCAATAGAGTTTGACGATTCATTTAAGAAGTGTAAATCAAGGCAGGAATGTGTAGAAATGGATACAGCCCTTAGGCAATTTCTA
This sequence comes from Lipotes vexillifer, assembly GCF_000442215.2. Classification (NCBI taxonomy): domain Eukaryota; kingdom Metazoa; phylum Chordata; class Mammalia; order Artiodactyla; family Lipotidae; genus Lipotes; species Lipotes vexillifer. The sequence goes on along the minus strand of NW_006787891.1, from coordinate 1,811,934 downwards.
GATGAGCAAGTATGGATTTTCTATACGTTACTTCTAATAAAAAAGGTTTTAAAAACAGCATTGTTTGAGGATTTGTTGGGGTTTTGTTATTTGGGTGTTTTTGTTTGGTTTTTCCCCTCTCTAACCTGAGAAGACAGTGAAAAATGGCCCAGTGGCTTGAAGTAATACTGGGAGATAAACATCTTCACTTTTCACTTCAGATTGCCTCTTTTCCCTAGAAAAACAAATTGTCTAGGATAGTTAGAGAGTGGTTGCTTCCTCCGGTGGAAAATCATAATAACCAAAGGGCATGGGGAAACAGCTCCTGAAGCCATTAGACGTTTCAGAGCATAAAACAAAACTACAAAATTTTACATAAGGATATATGATAGAAGGAAAAAAAAGAAAAAGTAGAGAAAAAAAAGAAGCTGGTCTTTAACTTCCCCACTTGGCAACCACAGCTTTTGTCTGCCCTGCGGGCAGAATCCACCTAGATAATTCCAGGCACCTCTGCTTGTGTTTTGCAGTCTGGGTAGCAATTCTGCCCAAGGAACACCTCTCTCACAGAAAGTATGATCCTTTTCCATGATTTGAAAAGGCAGGGGCTTCCCTGGTTGCCCAGTGGTCGGGAATCTGTCTGCCAATGCAGGGGACGCGTGTTCAAGCCCTGGTCTGGGAAGATCCCACATGTTGCGAAGCAACTGAGCCCGTGCACCACGACTGCTGA
>NW_006787891.1:1760174-1811122 GCF_000442215.2 Lipotes vexillifer | reverse complement strand
GAAGAAAGAAAAGCCACTGCGACGAGAAGCCCGTGCACCGCAACAAAGATGCAATGCAGCCAAAAATAAATAAATAAAATAAATAAATTTAAAAATAAAGAAAAGGCACAGGTAATCCCACAGTACAAATAGGTTGAGGTTTTGCAAAATAAGCCCTCAATCTAAACTTGAGTTTTATACTGTTGACAATTTAGGTTTGGGGGCCACAATCATTACAAGAAAACTTCCCGCGTAACAGCAGTGCATTCAGTGGAGAAGGGTTCAGCAATAAGATAGAAGAGCATTGTAAATGCACATGTTTACAGGGAAAAGCACTTAGCATCAAATCAGCTACAGAGGACAGAGGAAATGTGTTTTTCTCAATTCAAGGCCAAGTGACTATGGGCACAGAGGATGTTTTTGGATGCCATCATCTTGAAGAAGACAGTCACAGTGGTTACAAATTGACTTTTTATGGAGAAACTAAGACTGTTCCTAATCTATTGCACTGATATTATACTTAGTTAATATTTTATGAAAGAAAAGTTCTCCCATTAGAGGTTGCAAATTGCTGTATAATTATAGTATTTCACAGAACAGACTGTCTGCTTCATTTTATGGCAAAAGCACAAAATACAACCACCTTTCCCACATAACTTCTTTTGCTGAGTCCTTGTGGTAAATGCCTCTCCCTCCCATTATTTTTTTCTTTATTTCAAATATTAGTTTAATTTGAACAGGAAATCATATTGCATATTTGGTATAGGTTAATGACATAACGATGTAGAAATTTCACTGAAGCAGAGCTGGGGTACACGGGGGAGTACAGGTGAGCAAAGATACAGCCTTCATCTTCCAAACTCTGTTCTGTCTCCATGCCACTTTGACTATGACTGCAAGCCATTCAACATGATGGCTATTTGGGAATCATGACAGTAATGAATTGATGGGTAGAACAGCATCAAATTCTCATCAGAATATAGACTGAATGGGAATGGAGATTGAACTAGTTTCTCTTCCTCCTTTTTCTGCTTCTTTCCATAATCTTCAATGAGAAGTAACAGAGCTAAGTTTCTAGCAGGCAAGGAACATGTTGTATTTATTTCTGAATCCCAAAGAACATCACAGGTTGGCACTAAATAAATGTTGCCATGAAAAAGGCTTCCTTTGATTGAAATATGCTGTGTAGCAGAAGCTGTTAGTGTCCTGACATATCCCATTACTGGTCCTCATCCCTGTGCCCACCGATGGAGTCTTACTTCAGGCACCTAGAACTCTCTGCCGGGGGCTTTCTCTGGCCACTGGGCCCTGCTCCACTGGGGGATGGGGGTGGGGACCATGGCCAGCTGGGATTGCCTCAGGGAATTAGTGCCTCAGGAAGCTACTCTCGGGCTTCCCTGGTGGCGCAGTGGTTGGGAGTCAGCCTGCTGATGCAGGAGACACGGGTTCGTGCCCCGGTCCGGGAGGATCCCACATGCCGCGGAGCGGCTGGGCCCGTGAGCCATGGCCGCTGAGCCTGCGCGTCCGGAGCCTGTGCTCCGCGACGGGAGAAGCCACAGCAGGGAGAGGCCCACGTACCACAAAAAAAAAAAAAAAAAGCTACTCTTAACCAGCGATGAATGGGAGTTGGTGAATAAATCCCCCCCACACCCCTCAGGTTGGACAACTCCAAGGTGTATTTTACAGACTTTTCCAGAAGTCCCCAGTAGGACTGAACTTCAGTTACCCACACAGTAATCTGCTCGTGAACACTCCCTGTTGTCACTTCCTTTCCTTTTTATTTTTTAATTTTATTTTTTTTTATCGAAGTCAAGTTGATTTACCATGTTGTGGCAATCTGCTGTTCAGCAAAGTGACTCAGAGATACATTCTTTTTTAAATATTCTTTTCCATTATGGTTTATCACAGGACATTGAATATAGTTCCCTGTGCTACACAGTAGGACCTTGTTGTTTATCCATCCTGTGTATAATAGTTTACATCTGCCAACCCCACAGTCCCAGTCCTTCCCTCCCCCCCACCACCCCCTTGGCAAGAACAAGTCTGTTCTCAACATCACTGATTATTAGAGAAATGCAAATCAAAACTTCCTTTCAGTTCTTGTTTCACCTCGTCGTGGTGCCAGGGATGGCATCTCCAATAAACTACTTGCACTCAAGTCTTATCTCAGGTTGTGCTTCTGGGAGACCCAATCTAAGACATGCTGCTATCCCAGGTGACCTGGGGAATCAATTGATAAGAAATGATGGAGAGTCTCCTGTGTGCCTAACCTTGTGCCAGGTACCATGGGGCTATTAAGCCATTTAAGATATTTACTCTTATGCTGCTCAGAAATCCCTTGCAAATTAGCTTGGAAGGTAAGACATACAAATTTAAAACAATTAGTGGGCCAGACAGAATTATATAGGGCTATAACAAAGTGTAAAGTGTGTTTTATAGATAACTGGAGACAAGGGCAGTGGAGCAAGGTTCTACAAGTGCAGTATGGATGAAGGTCATAAAAGAGTGGTTTGACTTGGCAGAGGCTAATGGGAGCTGATGCTGTGGAAGAGGCACTGGTGCATTTAGCACACGGGATGGGTGGGGCCCCAAGTGTAGTGTTCTGCATGCAGTGGGGGCTCCATAAGTGCTGTGTGGATGGAGAAATGAGCAGGCGAATGAAATAGTCATTGAAACTGAGATAAGCTATGCTATATATGCCCCCTACTAAACTTTTGGTTTATATTATATAAATGCATAAGTGCAATCATCTCTCACATGCTGGGATTTTATTTTAAGTATTAGCCTTCCCACTTTTCATCTTTTTCTCTTCTCCACCTACATCAGCATGTCTCTCCCCATCAGGAAATCTGCCATTTCCTAGCTGGATGACCATAGCAAGTTATTTATTTAATCTCTTTCATCCCAGGGTCCTCATCTGTAAAATATCCAAAGATGGACTCTGACCCTGTGGTTTGTTTGACTAGTGTCTCCCCCATCCCCCGAGAATCCCAACCTCTCTATGTCGTCTTATCCTCAACCCTCCCCTATACACTTTTGTTGCCAAGCTCCTAAAAATATTGGAGTTTGCCGTCACTGAATTAGATGACATATAAAATTCTTTATAACAAAAAGTTTGGACCTAGGATTTTATGGCCTTGAAGAAGTCACTTAATCTTTCTGAGGCTCAATTTTCACTTTCAAAACACAAAGCTGTTGCTTTTGTACTAGAGATAATTATGTAAAGCACTTGGCTCATGAATGCTCAGAAAATTGTACATTTTTTTCATCAACTATATTGAGATATAATTAACATATAATAAAATGCATGCATTTTAAGGACACAGTTTAATGAATTTTGAAACGTGTACAGTCATGTGACTATTCCAGTCAACATATGGAATATCTCTATCACCTCCAAATGTTCCCTTGTTCCTCTTTGCAGTCAATCTACCCCTTCACCCCTGCCTCCAGGCAAGCACTGATCTGCTTTCTGTCACTGTAGATTACGTGTGTCTTTTTCTGGAGTTTTACATAAATAGAAGCATATAGGGTGTGCTCTTTTGTGTCTGACTTTGCTCAGCACAATCTTTTCGTGATTCATTCATGTTTTGGTGTGTATCAGTGGCTTGTTTCCTTTTAATAAATGGTAGATCTTATTTTACTAAGGTAGCAAGAATGTTTTTTCTTTCTAGGGGCCTTTGGATGTTATATATTTTGCAGATATAACTGCAGGCAGAAAGAGACAAACAAAATAGGCTTGGAAAGATGAGCAGAGGCCAGATCACTTTCTGGTATCTTGAAACTTAGAATTCTTTGTCACTCCCTATTGCCTGTAGGAAAAAATCCACACTCCTTAGCACAGTATAAGGCCAGCCTCCATCAGTCCCTTGTTTAAATGGCCAGCCTCACCTCTTCTCCTACATCTAGTCATTCTGTTCATCCTCTTGGGAACATGGCACAGCTAACAAAACACATTCCATCCCCTCTGCCTGGAATGTGTTTACAGCTGACATCCATAAAGCCTTCCGTATCAGCAAGGTGTTTCAGCACCCCACCTACTTTGCTCCCATAGCATCCTGCATACCTCTCTCTTTGTTCTTATCCCACTGTGTGTTGATTATCTATCCCACTGTATAGGTCTGTATGTTCCATTAACTATGGGCCTTCTGAGAGTTAAAAAAAAAAAATCTAATTCTTATTTTATATCTATATTTGCTCCTAGCACATCTCTTGCACATTGCAGTGACTCAAAATTTCTCAAAAGAATAACAGAGATGGGGGAGGAATATTTGACAGTTAGTGGTAAATAGAATTATTTCTGCTGAATATGAAGATATCATTTTTTCTCCCTAAATTAGAATCAAAGAACCCCAAAGGCCATCAGAAAAGACAGAAATATGATTCACACATTCACTAAATCATTCATTTGACAAATACTTACTGAGCACCTACTATGTTTCTATCATGGTTCTAAGTGTAGGAAGTAGGATCAACAAGGCCTGAATTCTCATAGATATGACATTCTTTTGAGAAGAGACAAAAAATAATCAAACGTAGAAAAATGTGAATAAGGTAACTTCAGACCGTCATAAGGGCTGTAAAGAAAATAAAACAAGGGTGATATGGTTGAGATGAGTGACAGTCTCTGACTGGTGGTCAGAGAAAACTTCTGTGAGCCAGCCATGTGGAAATCTGGGAGAAAAATTTTCCGGTCAGACAGACCCTGACTCTGGGCAAAGGCCCAGAGTGGGAGCCACTACAGTGTATTTGAGGGGAAAAAAGTCAGTTATATACACTAAGCTCTATTCCCAAATGCCATGGCAGGGTTTATATTTAAGAAAATCAAAACAAACAAAATTGTTAATATATTTTAAAATGAATTTGAAATGTCATTAAAATTATACTGTATATCTATATATCCCCTACTTAACTTATCTTTCTTATTTCTTAACTTATCTTTCATTACCAATAGGTTTGTTTTAAAAAAATTTATGGGCTGTATAGTATTTCCATGGATGTAGCTATAGTTTAATCAAATCTCTATGATAAACATAGATTAAACAGACCTCTATGGTAAATATCTTAAATTCTAAATATTTTGTGCATACATGATTATTTTTCTTGTGACAGATTCTTAGAGGAGAAACTGCTGAGACAAAGTTTAATCCACATGACCAATTTGCCCTTTAAAAAGTTTGTAACAGTTTACTGCCCCATGAGCTGTGCACACGTAAGTGGGCTTCCTTAGCAGCAATAATGGAGGTTAGACACCTGATTAGAGTTAGCTTGTTTTGTATCATATGAACAGAAGGAGAATTGTGCAAGTTACTTCCAAGCAAAGCCACAAATATGATTGGAGCTGCCATCATTCAGGTTGCTTCCATGAGCAACTTTTCATTAGCAATTGTTCCTACAATCACTGGGGCTGTAGGTGCAGCCCTGAGCCATTTGAAGTAGGTCAAAATCAGCCAAATCATTCTCTGTGGACAGAATGAGAGGTACCCCATCCAATGAAATGCTCACATGGCTGTTTTCTGATTCAACTCTCAGTTTTCTTCAAGTACATTATCTAGACAAGGTCTAAGAGTTCCTAAGCTTTTTGAAACTGATCACCATTAGTATAGGAAATAGCCAATTTATGCAAAAAAAAAAAAAAAAAAAATCACTGAGGGCTCAAAGAGGAGCAGTTGCTAAATCTACCAGCTTCTGCTTCTCACTGACTACCCTAACAAAGAATTGGGTCATCACTGTCCTTACCCAAATAAAGTAATAAATGATAGTTCTATGTTTGAGTGGGAAAAAGTAATCAAAAAGCATTGCTCCTGGACATGAATCCAGGGTGCAGACGCTTGTCAAGCCCAGGCAGAGTCCCTGGTGCACTGGGCAGCATGGGTGGCACAGATGGCCCGGCTCTGACCCCGAGGACACCAAGCTGCCCTGTGCACCTCAGGCCACTGCCCTGCCCCTCTGGCGGCTCTCGGTCCCCATCACCATGCACCAGCCAGGTGGTTCCAGGGATTGGGATGTCTGAGCCTCTGGGAGACCATTACTTTGGCTGCCACATGCTTGCGGGATCTTGGTTCCCAGGCTGGCGGTCAGGCCCGAGATCCTGTGGTGGGAGCTCCGAGTCCAAACCGCTGGACTAACAGAACCTCAGACCCCAGGGAATATCAGTCACAGTGCGGCTTCCCAGAGGTCCTCATTTCAGCACCAAGACCACACTCTATCCAACTGCCTGCAAGCTCCAGTGCTGGATGTCTCAGGCCAAACAACTAGTAAGATAGGAATACAGCGCCACCCATCAAAAAAAAAAAAAACTGAAATGACAAAACATATGTTACAGAAAAAGGAGCAAGGTAAAAACCTACAAGACCAAATAAATGAAGATGAAATAGGCAACCTACATGAAAAAGAATTCAGAGTAATGATAGTAAAGATGATCCAAAATCTCAGAAACAGAATGGAGAAAATACAAGAAACATTTAACAAGGATCTAGAAGAACCAAAGAGCAAACAAACAGTGATGAACAAAACAATTACCGAAATTAAAAATACTCTAGAAGGAATCAATAACAGAAAAACTGAGACAGAAAAATTGGATAAGTGAGCTGGAAGATAAAATGGTGGAAATAACTGCCAGAGAGAATAATAATAATAAAAAAAAACAATGAAAAGAATTGAGGACAGACTCAGAGACCTCTGCAACAACATTAAATGCACTAACATTTGAATTATAGGGGTTCCAGAAGAAGAAGGGAAAAAGAAAGGGTCTGAGAAAATATTTGAAGGGATTATAGTTGAAAACTTTCCTAACAAGGGAAAGGAAATAGCCAATCAAGCCCAGGAAGCACAGAGAGTACCACACAGGATAAACCCAAAGAGAAACATGCTGAGACACATATTAATCAAACTATCAAAAACTAAATACAAAGAAAAAAAGATTAAAAGCAGCAAGGGAAAAGCAACAAATAACATACAAGGGAATCTCCATAAAGTTAACAGCTGATATTTCAGCAGAAACTCTCCAGGCCAGAAGGGAGTGGCAGGACATATTTAAAGTGATGAAAGGGAAAAACCTGCAACCAAGATTACTTGACCCAGCAAGGACCTCATACAGATTCAATGGAGAAATTAAAACCTTTACAGATAAGCAAAAGTTAAGAGAATTCAGCACCACCAAACCAGCTTTACAACAAATGCTAAAGGAACTTCTCTATACAGAAAACACAAGGGGAGGAAAAGACCTACAAAAACAAACCCAAAACAATTAAGAAAATGGTAATAGGAACATACATATTGATAATTACCTTAAATGTAAATGAATTAAATGCTCCAACCAAAAGACATAGACTGGCTGAATGGATACAAAAACAAGACCCATACATATGCTGTCTACAAGAGACCCACTTCAGACCTAAGGACACATATAGATTGAGGGGATGGAGAAATATATTCTATGCAAATAGAAATCAAAAGAAAGCTGGAGTAGCAATTCTCATATCAGAAAAAACAGACGTTAAAATAAAGACTATTACAAGAAACAAAGAAGGACACTACATAAAGATCAAGGGATCAATCCAAGAAGAAGATTTAACAATTGTAAATATTCATGCACCCAACATAGGAGCACCTCAATACATAAGGCAAATGCTAACAGCCATAAAAGGGGAAATTGACAGTAACAAAATAATAGTAGGGGATTTTAACACCCCACTTTCACCAATGGACAGATCATCCAGACAGAAAATTAATAAGGAAACAAGCTTTAAATGACATATTAAACAAGATGGACTTAATTGATATTTATAGGACATTCCATCCAAAAATGAAAGAATACATTTTCTTCTCAAGTGCACATGGAACATTCACCAGTTCAGACAATATCTTGGGTTACAAATCAAGCCTTGGTAAATTTAAGAAAATTGAAACTGTAACAGGTATCTTTTCTGACCACAACACTATGAGACTAGGTATCAATTACAGGGAAAAAGCTGTAAAACATACAAACACATGGAGGCTAAACAATACACTACTAAATAACCAAGAGACCATTGAAGAAATAAAAGAAGAAATCAAAAAATACCTAGAAACAAATGACAATGAAAACACGATGATCCAAAACCTATGGGATGCAGCAAAAGCAGTTCTAAGAGGGAAGTGTATAGCAATAAAATCATACCTCAAGAAACAAGAAAAATCTCAAGTAAACAACCTAAACTTATACCTAAAGCAATTAGAGAAAGAAGAACAAAAAAACCCCAAAGTTAGCAGAAGGAAAAGAATCATAAAGATCAGACCAGAAATAAATGAAAAAGAAATGAAGGAAACGATAGCAAAGATCAATAAAACTAAAAGCTGGTTCTTTGAGAAGATAAACAAAATTGATAAACCATTAGCCAGACTCATCAAGAAAAAAAGGGAGAAGACTCAAATCAATAGAATCAGAAATGAAAAAGGAGAAGTAACAACTGACACGGCAGAAACACAAAGGATCATGAGGGATTACTACAAGCAACTCTATGCCAATAAAGTGGACAACCTGGAAGAAATGGACAAATTCTCAGAAAAGCACAACCTTCTGAGACTGAACCAGGAAGAAATAGAAAATATACACAGACCAGTCACAAGCACTGAAATTGAAACTGTGATTAAAAATCTTCCAAAAGGGCTTCCCTGGTGGCGCAGTGGTTGAGAGTCTGCCTGCCGATGCAGGGGACACAGGGTCGTGCCCCGGTCCAGGAAAATCCGACATGCTGCAGAGAGGCTAGGCCTGTGAGCCATGGGTGCTGAGCCTGCACGTCCAGAGCCTGTGCTCCACAATGGGAGAGGCCACAACAGTGAGAGGGCCGCGTACCGCAAAACAAACAAACAAACAAAACTCTTCCAAAAAACAAAAGGCCAGGACCAGGTGGTCTCACAGGCAAATTCTATCAAACATTTAGAGAAGAGCTAACACCTATCTTTCTCAAACTCTTCAAAAATATAGCAGAGGGAGGAACACTCCCAAACTCATTCTACAAGGCCACCATCACCCTGATACCAAAACCAGACAAATAGGTAACAAAAAAATAAAACTACAGACCAATATCACTGATAAACATAGATGCAAAAATCCTCAACAAAATACTATCAAACAGAATCCAAGAGCACATGAAAAGGACCATACACCGTGATCAAGTGGGGTTTTTCCCAGGAATGCAAGGATACTTCAATATATGCAAATCAATCAATGTGATGCATCATATTGACAAATTGAAGGATAAAAACCATATGATATTTTCAATAGATGCAGAAAAAGCTTTTGACAAAATTCAGCACCCATTTATGATAAAAACGCTCCAGAAAGTAGGCATAGAGGGAAGCTACCTCAACAAAATAAAGGCCGTATATGACAAACCCACAGGCAACACCATTCTCAATGGTGAAAACCTGAGACCATTTCCACTAAGATCAGGAAGAAGACAAGATTGCCCACTCTCACCACTATTATTCAAAATAGTTTTGGAAGTTTTAGCCACAGCAATCAGAGAAGAAAGAGAAATAAAGGAATCCAAATCGGAAAAGAAGAAGTAAAGCTGTCACTATTTGCAGATGACATGATATTATACATAGAGAATCCTAAAGATGCTACCAGAAAACTACTAGTGCTACTCAATGAATTTGATAAAGTAGCAGGATACAAAATTAATGCACAGAAATCTCCTGCAATACTATACACTAATGATGAAATCTGAAAGAGAAATTAAGGAAACATTCCCACTTACCACTGCAACAAAAAGAATAAAATATCTAGGAATAAACCTACCTAAGGAGACAAAAGACCTGTATGCAGAAAACTATGACACTGATGAAAGAAATTAAAGACGATACAAATAGATGCGAAGATATACCATGTTCTCGATTGGAAGAATCAACATTGTGAAAATGACTATACTACCCAAAGCAATGTACAGATTCAATACAATCCCTATCAAACTACCAAGGGTATTTTTCACAGAACTAGAACAAAACATTTTACAATTTGTAGAGAGATAAAAAAGACCCTGAATAGCCAAAGCAATTCTGAGAAAGAAAAACAGAGCTGGAGGAATCAGGCTCCCTGACTTCAGACTATACTACAAAGCTACAGTAATCACGACAGTACAGTACTGGCACAAAACCAGAAATATAGATTAATGGAACAGGATAGAAAGCCCAGAGAAAAACCCACACATATATGGTCACCTTGTTTTTGATAAAGGAGGCAAGAATATACAATGGAGAAAAGACAGCCTCTTCAATAAGTGGTGCTGGAAAAAGTGGACAGCTACATGTAAAAGAATGAAACTAGAACACTCCCTAAAACCATATATAAAGATAAACTCAAAATGGATTAAAGACCTAAACGTAAGCCCAGACACTATAAAACTCTTAGAGGAAAACATAGGCAGAACACTCTATGACATAAATCACAGCAAGATCCTTTTTGACCCACTTCCTAGAGAAATGGAAGTAAAAAAAATAAACAAATGGGACCTAATGAAACTTAAAAGCTTTTGCACAGCAAAGGAAACCATAAACAAGATGAAAAGACAGCGCAGAATGGGAGAAAATATTTGCAAATGAAGCAACTGACAAAGGATTCATTTCCAAAACATACAAGCAGCTCATGCAGCTCAACAACAAAAAAACAAACAACCCAATCCAAAAATGGGCAGAAGAACTAAATAGACATTTTTCCAAAGAAGATATACAGATTGCCATCAAACACATGAAAGGATGCTCAACATCACTAATCATTAGAGAAATGCAAATGAAAACTACCATGAAGTACCACCTCACACTGATCAGAATGGCCATCATCAAAAAATCTAGAAACAATAAATGCTGGATAGGGTGTGGGGAAAAGGGAACCCTCCTGCACTGTTGGTGGGAATGTAAACTGATACAGCCACTATGGAGAACAGTATGGGGGTTCCTTAAGAAACTAAAAATAGAACTACCATACGACCCTGCAATCCCACTACTGGGCATAAGCCCTGAGAAAACCATATTTCAAACACAGTCATGTATCACAATGTTCATTGCAGTTCTATTTTCAATAGCCAGGACATGGAAGCAATGTAAGTGTCCATTGACAGATGAATGGATAAAGAAGATGTGGCACATATGTGTAATGGAATATTACTCAGCCATGAAAAGAAACAAAATTGAGTTATTTGTAGTGAGGTGGATGGACCTAGAGTCTGTCATACAGAGTGAAGTAAGTCAGAAAGAGAAAAACAAATACTGTATGCTAACACATATATATATAGAATCTTAAAAAAAAAATGGTTCTGAAGAACCTAGGGGCAGGACAGGAATAAAGATGCAGATGTAGAGAATGGACTTGAGGACATGTGGAGAGGGAAGGGTAAGCTGGGACAAAGTGAGAGAGTGGCATGGACATATATACACTACCAAATGTAAAATAGATAGCTAGTTGGAAGCAGCCACATAGCACAGGGAGATCAGTTTGGTGCTTTGTGACCACCTAGAGGGGTGGGATAAGGAGGGTGGGAGGGAGACACAAGAGGGAGGAGATATGGGGATATATGTATATGTATACCTGCTTCACTTTGTTATACAGCAGATACTAGCACAACACTGTAAAGCAAATTTACTCCAATAAAGATGTTAAAAAGAAAAAAGCATTGTTCCTGAAAGTTTTAAAAATTAATAGTCAAGTCTTTATCTTCTCTCTTGCAATCACAGAAATATACAACTGGGAGGGTTTTGAGATTATCATCTTGACTTATGATTTCTTAAGTTTGAAGAAGCAAAGGCCCAATTTTAATCTAAAAATATTTTCTGGAGTCCTGATTTGATAGTAGTAACTCTTTTAGTTTGTTGTTTGAGAACATGCATCATGACAAAGAGTCTATAAATTCAGAAATAATTTTTAAGTTTATTTCAATATTCCAGAAATAAATCTACACCCCTCTTAAAAAGAAGGATGTATATAAGCAAAACATATCACTTATTCAGTTAACAACATGGGTCACTTGTCATGAACTTCAAACCCATTTCCTGCCCCTTCTCCACTTTAGGAGGTTGTTGACTGCAAATTAGGTATTACAGAGCTCATAATTTAACCGATGAGGAAACTAAAGTGAATGAAAATCTTGTTAATTATCCAAATCACAGAGTTAGGAAGGAGCTAGAAATGGAACCAGAATGCCTGGCTTTTCCTCTAAGGCTCTTTCCTGGGCTGAGCTGGAACCACAGCTAAACCTTTTATTACCAGTGTGATCTTGGGCAGGTCACTTAACCTCAGTAAGCCTCATTACCTTAGTGCATGAAATGAATATCGAATTACATAAATCATGTGGATGCTTCCTCAGAAAGCACAATGCCTGACCCAGAACAAGTGCTCTGTATACATCTGCTATTTATTATTATTATTATTATTATTATTTTGATTATTCGAATTTCCACAATATCTCTGCTTCAGGCTTTGTAATGAACAAATTAAAGAGCCCCAACCTTTTTTACAAGTTCCTTGCCAGGACTCTGCTTATCAATTTTTAAATTACCCGATGCAAACCTATGTAATTCAAGGCTGCAGAGATACCTTTTAATTTGTGGAGTGGGAAGCAGTTCCTTCTCTGTGACTTACAAACTAACCTTGCCTCCTGGGTATTTACATAAGAACACAAATTCATTTGTCCAGAAACTGTGGGAATAAATTGCCTTTAACTCTTCTCCTGCAATTATGTGCTATGCCTTTCCATCATTTGCACCTATCTCTTTGCAGAGTGAAACAGTTTTTTAAAAAATGAAACCTTGTATGTCTTGTCTTGTAGGATCATGAACTTGGCTGGAAAACAATGCTATTATTTCTGCTATGAAAATTGTTCTATTTCCTGGGTTTTCATTTAAATACATTGCTAAGGTAAAACAAACAAACAAAGCATAAAACAGCAACATTCTGATTTCTCAACACTACCATTAGAGCATAGAGAAATTCGGAGATTTCCTCTCTCCTCTTTTTTGTTGTCACGGTCATTAGAACTACATACAAGCAAAATGTGACTCTAAAACAAAGCAAAGCAGGAGCTAAGAATTGTATTATATTTTGCAAAGGACCCTTGTGACTTTATTTCCAATTGCTTTTCTATATGCACAAGTGACAACATATCTGGAGCTTTTTTTCTGGACCATACATGCATATCACAAATTATCATATACACTGGAGAAGTGCTTGTAGGAAACAAAAATAGGTATGAGAGAGAAGTTTTCAGTATTCCTTTGATGTAAATCTTAAACTAAACTGACACAAGTCACACTGGTTAAAAGCTTCATGAATCTGATGGAATAAAATTGTTTGCCAGCATGGGACATGGTGAGCTCTGCGGTGATGGAGTCAAAAACTGAGTTAAGTGAGAAAAGAAAGGAAAGCCTGTGAGCGCTGCAGAGACAATGTCCCAGCTGTGAATTCTGGAAAAAAGGACTGCATCTTGACGTAGAGAATGGACTTGAGGACACGGGGAGTGGGAAGGGTAAACTGGGACGAAGTGAGAGAGTAGCATGGACATATATATACTACAAAATGTAAAATAGATAGCTAGTTGGAAGCAGCCACATAGCACAGGGAGATCAGCTCCGTGCTTTGTGACCACCTAGAGGGGTGGGATAGGGAGGGGGGGAGGGAGATGCAAGAGGGAAGAGATATGGGGATATATGTATACATATGGCTGATTCACTGTTATACAGCAGAAACCAACACAACATTGTAAAGCAATTATACTCCGGTAAAGATGTTAAAAAAAAAGGACTGCGTCTTGCCTCAAACAGGGGCGATTTGATCTCAGGCTAATCATTTCACCTCTTTGAACATTGTTTCCCATTTAGAAAGTGGGGATAGTCATCATCTCAGCTAGTTTTACCTCTCAGGGTTGTGACGAGAATCAAATGAGATGATGAATGTAAACGGGTTTTTTAAAGTATAAATGTTCACAAAATCATATAAGTAAAGTTATAGCGATTTAATAGTCTCTCTTAATTTGTTTTCACGTTCCAGGGGAGAAATTCGGTAGGACATAAAAGCAGACTCAATTCTAATTCTTTATTTTCACACACAGTGAAATATATCATCTGAGAGAGAAATAAAACAATGCTTTGATTCTTGCATCATAAAATAAAATAAAATAAAATAAGACCTCCTCTCTCTGCACATTGTGATCTAATCAGACTTTGCTGAGTTTCATTTCCTCTATGGTGGACATTCTTATCTGACTATCAAAGGCTGGGGTCACAATGTTGAAACTCTGTATTCATTTTTCTCTCCCACCTTTCCAACAACCTGCTTGATGTGATCAATATCAGGTCTGCCTTATCTGCCCTCTAAAATATTTTTCTGTTAATCACCAGATAATTCAATTGAGACAGTAATTGCTTCTTAAAAATAACTGAATGTATACAGTTTCCTTTTTGATGTGTACTAATACCCAAAAGATAAAGTTTCTGTTTTTGTATATATCCTTCTGTGACCTTTTAGAAATTATCAGCAGCTTTAAAAATATCACTTTTTGCGTAAGTTTTTAGCATAAATTATCTAAGACAAACCATAATAAATTATGGTATTTCCTAATTTTAAACTAATGATCAACTTAAAAAAAAGAAAACCTTTTCATGCATGTGATCAGGCTGGGGACAGACAGGGTAAGAAATGTCTGTTTAACAAGAGCCGGAGTATTTGGAAAGGAGAATATTATTTGTTCTTTTCAGGCAAATCTGAATTTCTTCATGTTCATGGCTGTCATCAGTTATCTTAATTTAAATCTCTGGTTAATATACGAGGTCCCTGGCTCCTGGGGGACATATTACTTTCTGAGCATTGTTTTAGAATGATTCTAGTGCCTACCTGCTCACAATAGAGCAAAAATAAAATAAGAAAAGAACTGAAGAATGAAATCTTACAGATGAGTTCTACAATCAAACTCAGATACAGAGTGTTTTCTTAGTGATGCTTGCATGCTTTTTGCTCACAGGGTGACATTCATGGCTGCTGTACCAGCAGCCAGTATGTGCTTGGTGGCAGCACCCACATGTTGTAATCCAGCAGGCACAGCCAAAATCATCACCGTATGATTTACTGGGGAATCAGACTGCACTTGGTCCTTTTAAGAAGAATAGTGACTGTATGTGAAAATCACGAAGCACGCACAGTTGGGTGCACTTGGTGGCTTATTCATTATTCTGTTTGGTGGACTGATGAGGTAGAAGGATAAAGAGTTATTGTTCACATTTCCATATGATTGACTCAGTCATGTTTAAAGGGTAGTTTTTGTACCGTGGAGATGAAGATTTGATCCTGCATGGCTCCTAAAGTAAATATTTATACTTAATTTTATCTAAATGAACATTGGACTCAACCATATTTTTTTCTCCTGGTATTTTCTCTTCTCATTAAAATCTCTGATGCTGCTTTGTCATAGTTTCCACCCCAGCTCAGGGTCTCATGCTCATTATATGCTGGCTCTGAGTTTTAGGACAAAGGTCACTTAAAGAAGAGAAAATCATGTTATATAAAACTGGGGGAGAAAATTTGAATATGGCAACAACAACTACAAATCTTTTATAACTATAATGAGTTTTGACTACATTTTCTCTAGAGAAAAATTCAACATGTCAAAGAAAATTCTTTAACTGGTAAACTTTTATTTCGTAAAACACTGTCTTTTAACTTCTCACTGATTTATCTTCTTTTGGAAATGTACGTGATTGCTTGATGACATATTGGCTCTTGCCCAAGCCACAAGGCAATTACTTATCTTTCCAAACACTGTGGATTTATTTCATGCAGGTATAGGGATTGGGGTGTACAGAAGATATATATAAAATTTAAAATTCATTGGGAAAACAGAATAAAAGCCATTTAAATGTGAAATCAGTTGTAAATGACAAGGTTAAAAAAAGGAGGTGAGTTATATCTTTTATGAATCAAATGTAAAAATTGAACTAGATTAATGAGAAAGATGTAATAGTAAAACTGTGACAATAAGGTGACACCAATTGCCATTTATTGAACATTTTCTATGTGCCAGGTATGTACTAAATATAGTGTTTATCTCATATATAGACACATCCACAGAGCCTATTGGGATTATAGTTCAATTTCTTGAGCCATTTCTTTTTTCTTTTTTTTTTGAGTGAGAAAATAGTTCTGTTTGTTAAAAGTTTCTTTCTTTTTATTATATATGATTCAGGTGTATGGCATTATAATCTGACATCTATGTACTCTACAAAGCGATGCCTACCACGTCTAGTTATCATCCATCACCATACAGTTAACCCCTTCATCTGTTCTACCTACCCCCAACCCCCTTCCCTTCTGGTAGCCACTAATCTGTTCTCTGTACCTGAGTTTGTTTTTGTTTTTCTTTTCTTTTGTGGTTTTTTTTTTTACGTCTGCATATGAGTGAAATCATATGGTATTTGTCTCTCTCCATCTGACTTATTTCACTTAGCATAGTACCTTCAAGGTCCATCCAAGTTGTTGAAATGGCAGGATTTTATTCTTTTTTATGGCTGAGTAGTATTCCATTATATACATATATACCACATCTTTTTTATCCATTCATCCGTCAATGGACAATTAAGTTGTTTCTTTTTTCTTTTTTTTTGTGGTACGCGGGCCTCTCACTGTTGTTGCCTCTCCCGTTGTGGAGCACAGGCTCCGGACGCGCAGGCTCAGCGGCCATGGCTCACAGGCCCAGCCGCTCCGCGGCATGTGGGATCCTCCCGGACCTGGGCACGAACCCGTGTCCCCTGCATCGGCAGGCAGACTCTCAACCACTGCGCCACCAGGGAAGCCCAAGTCGTTTCTATATCTTGGCTATTGTAGACTGATACTTCAATGAACATACGGTTGCATGCGTTTTCAAATTAGAGCCATTTCATTTTACACCACTTCTTTAGCATAAAAGGTATTTATGTCAGTTGCATTTACAAAGACTGACATGGATTCTGTGTGTCCCACACAATGCTGAGGGCTGAGTGGGGAGCTACTATGACTTCTTTACTGTCCTAAAGGTGGATCTTGGGACCTTCTCCCCTCAGAGAGCTCTGATTTAATATCCCTGGCAGTCTCATACATTGAGCTCTATAAACTGCATTGTTTTGATGACTTCTCTTGTACTGTTATACTTTTGTTTATTGCTTTGTTTCTGTGTTAAAATTGAATTAAACATTGAGTGTTACATGTAGTTGTATGAGTGTAATCCTAATAATATGGTACATAAGAGCTATAGGAGAACTTAACTAGAGGAGGAAACAAATTGCCAAATTATAAAATAATTAATGAAGGTGATGCCTTGTTAGATTTTATAATGATAATCAGTTATTAACTATTGAAGAAATTCTATTATTATGTGTTTTGGTATTGCCTTGGCATAAATGGGTATAAATGTTAGAGTTCAGGAACATATAAAGCTTAATTTGTTGGAAGTTAATAGGAATTTCATTTTTATTTCAGGTAATTAACCCTTTAAGGGTGTTTTCCAGGCACAAATACTGTAAGATGAGAATAATTATCCTCATTTTTCCATATGAGAAACTAAATCACAAATAATTTTAAGGATCTGTGAAAGGTCATATACTGTGTAAGTAATACAGTTGGGGTACAAACTTTTTCTGTCAGACTCCAAAAGCTAATGCTCTCACATCTTGTTATCATAGGGACAATGCTTGTCTGACAAACAACTTGTTTACCAAATGAGAGTTTGTTAACTTTTCCAATAGTTATGTCATTGTTTAGAATAATTTTCAGAAGTTGTCTTTGAGTCCTGCATTTGGAAGCTATTTATGAAATTCACAAAATAATGTTTCAGTAGTTTATGGTCCTCTTTGCACACAACTTGACCAATCTATCTTTTTGACAAGAGCTTTTAAGATGACTGCAACATGCGAAATTCCTAAAAGGACCAAGACTTGGCACTGATGCAATTTTTTAAAAGAATGAGATGTACGCCCTCGTGCTGGAAGATGAGTCTCTAAAATGGCTTGAGCAAGGAAAATGTTATTGCCTCCCAATTAAAAAGCCATCAACCAGTGCTTTAAATGGCTAAGTTCCATACATATGTTTTAAAAAATTTTGTCAATTATAGCCTCAAAGATCTTAGCGTTTAGAGAATTTTTTTTTCTTTTTTTTTTAACATCTTTATTGGAGTATAATTGCTTTACAATGGTGTGTTAGTTTCTGCTGTATAACAAAATGAATCAGCTATACATACGTATACATACATACGTATGTATGTCCCCATATCTCCTCCCTTTTGTGTCTCCCTCCCACCCTCCCTATCCCACCCCTCTAGGCGGTCACAAAACACTGAGCTGATCTCCCTGTGCTATGTGGCTGCTTCCCACTAGCTATCTATTTTACACTTGGTAGTGTATATATGTTCATTTTTTAAGAGACAATGTGGTTCAGGAAAGATAACACAGGGACATAAGGAGAAATTTATTCCTCTAGAAAATTTTTCTGAAGGGTAAATTCCATAGGAGACAATGGGATAATGTATTCAAAGTGCTAAGGGAAAATAACCATCAACCTAGAATTCTATACTCAGTTTATTTATCATTTAAGTAGGATATAGGAACTTGCTCTCTGGCAAGATCATGGGGCAGGCAGGGGGATGGAAGTTGAGAGCAGTAGGATCCTCGTAGGCAGCAGTCAGTGATGATTAGACCAATTGAAGGAACTATGGGCAACTTGCAGAAAGATTTCTAAGGGAGATTCCAAGATCCTGACAGTCACAAATATATCCTGTCATTTGTGATGAGCTCTTGGTTTGAAAAACTACTTACATTTTCTTTTTCTCCACTTTACCTTCTTTCCCTGCTCCCTGTTTCAGGCAGGTATTCACCAATTCTGTTTATTGTTTCAGGAGAGGGATGAGGTAAATTTCTTTTCAAACACTTTTCATCATAGATTTTATTTCTAGAAGATCAAGACTCTAAAAATATCCATAGGCATGGACCAAAAACAAATGGACAAGATATAATGATATGAGGGAGAAGTTCTCTAAGTCTCAAAAGAAACGCCTTACTCCAGTCTCCCCATCCTGTCCTCTTGCCCCTATGACTTCCCATGCTAAGAGAACAGAAGGTGGGAGAGAGAAAGAGAAAGATTGAGGGAGGTCTGGAAGACTCAGGGTAAAGTGGAGCTCCACTTCACCTTCTATGAGAGGTAGAGATAGTGCAAGTCCTCAGAAAGGTTTGTGGAACTCAATATAAGAAATAACTTGTCTCCTTCTTTCTAGAAATATCACCAAATGGGCAACACATCATCACAGAAGCAACAGCTATGGTGTAAGTAGAGGGAACCATGGACAGCCTTATAAAAAAAGGTTCCTGTGGCCAAAAAAAATAAAATCAGAGAATTTCCAGATCTGAAGAATTATGCTGCCTGGTGTGATGAACATCTCAGTGGTAATCTGTGTGGATATATGACCTATTAGCATGGCAGCACACTTCCCCCAAAGTCTTGGCACTGCAAGACATTGTAGAACTGTGGAACCCAGTTTGGGGTTTAGAGAGGAGTAGGTAGGTCGTTGAAAAAGTGAAGAGGAAGAGAAAGAAAAACAATAGAAGGATAGAGGTTAAATCTTTGCCTGAGAGTGAAAACTTAGGTATAATTATAGAAAATGAATGTGATAGTTCTTGCTTACCTGAGTTTTCATAGTGTGAATCATATCCTAAACACACTCAACCTGTCCAAGATAGGCTTACTTTTTTAGCTCAGTTGTCCCCTGTTCACATTAAAAAATAGTCACGGTTTTAAAGATTTAATAATACTTATAATGTAATTGATTTATTTTAATATTCAAATTGCACAACTCTAGACTTCAAGGAAACATGGTAGAATGACCGAGGGACAAAGGATCCCCTTCCTATTAAAAATACTTATAAATGAAGAAGTAAATATCTCATGGCTGATTTTGAAAGAAAGAAGGGAAATTCCCAGGGGCCCAGCCGCTCCGCGGCATGTGGGATCTTCCCGGACCGGGGCACGAACCCGTGTCCGCTGCATCGGCAGGAGGACTCTCAACCATTGCGCCACCAGGGAAGCCCAATAATAGGTTTTATGATGCAGCAGCAATCAGCAGAAGCTTTGGATGCATTTATTGTTCCTGAATGCTGAGGACTGGGATTCTGATGTTCTAGGGGATAATGGAGACATAGGTCATGGAAGCTAGAATTGCATTTCCTGAAGAATTCCTGGAGTCTTAAAGAATCTTCCATTCAGGAAAAAGAATGTAGCTTAAGAATATAGTTTCTAGATCTCTAGATCAAGAAGGTTTACTTGGGTGAGAAAAAAATGTTACATGTGTGATGGAAAACCCGAGTTCTGCACGTCACCCTGGTATGTTGAACACATACACAGTGCCTTCGACGTGAAGGAAAACCAGATGGAAATTAAAAATTTTTTAATTCCAGAAATGTTAAGATTACTAGGGCTCTGGCAGACGTGATTTTAAAATCTTTTTACGGACGTTTTCACAACACAGGATTCACAGATGCCTATTTACAAAACCAAGCAACAAAAAAATTCCCTCAAAAGATGAGCTCACAATAAAAAAAAATTAAAAATGAGATGAAAGTATTATAGATACTGTAAATGGAACAAACAAAAGAATCAGCACTTAGAAAAGAACAGATAAATTCACAAAACTCCTAATATATAAATATATTTTCATTGAAATCAAATGCTCATAGAATATTTGTGAAAGAATCCATGGAAATCTGGCAACAGTTTGTTTCTGAGAAGGGAAACCTAGGGAATGGGGGCGGGAGTGGAAAGGACACTTATGTTATGCACACTATCTTTTAACAATATTTGGATTTTTATGGCATGTGTATTTTTTAAAATGCACCTTTTACAGAACAGTCTGGTGTAACAATATTATTATTAAGCAAAGTGGAGTTTCAGAGAAAAAAGATGATCATTTCTGATAAATTCTTCTTACCAAGGGGAATATAACCATCTTGTTTCTGGGTGCCCCCAAAATATAGTTTCAAAATACATAACAAAAAACCCCAATATATTGTCATAATAGATTTTTAAATTATACTTCTAGAAATTATTAAGTGAAATAAACAAAAATCAATTAAGGATACAGAAAATTTGAACAACACAATTAACAACTTTGATCTAACGGACATATGTAGATCCTGTACTCACCAAACAAAGATTATGTACTCCTCTCAAGGCCATTTGCACATATAAAAATTAATCAGTAATCCTTGGCAAAGGCATGTCAACATGTATTAATGAGTCATTTTACTGTAGACCACACTCAGTGATGTAATAAAATCAGAAATCAATTAAGAAAACGAGGGAAAAAACCCAGTATTTGGAAACTGGAAAATATGGTTCTAAATAATTCATGAGTTAATGCAGAAATCACAGTGGGATTCATGAAATTTTTGGAACTGAATGATAGTGAAATCGTTCCATATCTAAACTGCCAGCATGCAGCTAGAGAAGGACTTAAAAAGGACATTATAATCCTAAATACACAAATTTTAAAATAAGAAACATTGAAAATAAGTAAAGCATTGAGCTCAAGAAGGTAAAAGAAAAGAGCAATATACATTTAAGTCAAGTGGAAGGAAGCGATAAGTGCAGAAAATAACACAGAAAACAAAAAAGGACTTGAGATCTGAAAGTTAACTGCTGTGTCTTTGTAAAGGCTAACACACTATATATACTGACAAGATTTATCAAGGGAAAAAGAAATAACACGTAGACAAATAATATTAGGAAAAAAAGAGGATAATTTTAGACATTGAAGATGGTTAAACAAACAAAAAAAAATCATGAGCTTTGAAATTTTAGATGAAGCATATAATATACCACCCCAGAAATAGGAATTACCAAAGTGAAATCAAGAAGAAACCGACTATTGTAATGTATATACAATTACTGAAGAAACTAAACTAATGGGAACTTTATTCACCAAAAAATGTATCAGACGCAGACAGGTGCCTTCATTATTGACATATAAGCATCATCTTATAGAATTATTCGAAATATTAGAATGAGAGGGAAAGCTGCCCACCCATTTCTTTTGGGTCTGTCAAAACTGGACAGAAATAGTATTTAATGGGAAAATTATAGACCTATCTCACCAATGAGCACAGATGCAAAAACCTTAAATAATATATTAGCAGAATAAATACATTATTGTATTTAAAAAACATAATGACCAAGCAGGATCTGTTTCAAGAATACAAAAATGGTTATAATTGAAACTTTGTCAGTTAGAAGTGTATTCAGGTTCAAGGAATAGGAAACTTGTAAACTTGTCTAGAATGGCTCAAACAAATAGGCATTTTCTTTATTCATGCCACAAGAATCTGGAGTTAGACGGTTGCTAGTATTGGATCAGTGGCTCATCGATATCAGGGTTGATGATCTGTGATCCTTTAGCCTTTTTTTTCATGGTCATATGAGTACTGCTGCCAGCTCCAGCACTGGACCCAGGTCCAAGAAAGGAAAGGGAAGGAAAAGTGAAGGGATCTGTCTGCCATGTTTTCTCCTTTTATTTTCCTGGAGTTTTCCTGGCAGAATTCCACTTCCAGGTCAGCCAGACTGGCCAGAAGTCCACTTGTAGCTGAAAGGGAGGATGCTAAAACAGTGAAGAGTAAGCAACCTAAATGTCCATCGACAGAGGAATGGATAAAGAAGATGTGGTACATATTTACAATGGAATATTAGCCATAAAAAAGAACGAAATAATGCCATTTGCAGCAACATGGTGAACCTAGAGATTATCATACTAAGTATGGTAATACTTCAGACAGAGAAAGACAAATATCATATGATACCACTTATATGTGGAATCTAATTTAAAAAAATGATACAAATGAACTTACTTACAAAACAGAAACAGACTCACAGATCTCAAAATCAAACTTATGGTTACCAAAGGGGAAACGTGGGGGGAAGTGATAAACTAGGAGATTGGGATTAACATATATACACTACTATATATAAAATAGATAACTAATAAGGACCCACTGTATAGCACTCTACTCGATATTCTGTAATAACATATATGGGAAAAGAATCTGAAAAAGGACGGATATATACATATATATATGTATAACTGATTCACTTTGCTGTACACCTGAGACTAACACAACATTGTAAGTCAACTATACTCCAATAAAAATTAAAACAAACAAACTTTAAGTGCATGAAAAAAAAAACAAATAGTGAAGGGTATAATCAGAATTAGCCTCCATCACTGCTACCTTGAACAGAACCAGGATTCTGTTTGGAAGAAAAAGAAGAATGAATACTAAGTAGACAACTAGTTGTGTCTGCCTTAAATTAAATAAATTCATTATATTAACAATTAAATGAGAAAATACATATGATCATCTCATTAGTGAAAAAAAATCATTTGGTAAAGTAATAAAAACTCTTAGTGAACTTGAAATGTTACAAAATTTCTTTAACACGATAAAGGGCACATGTCAAAAACCTCTAGTAGGGGCTTCTTCCCTGGTGGCACAGTTGTTGAGGGTCCGCCTGCCGATGCAGGGGACACGGGTTCGTGCCCCGGTCCAGGAAGATCCCACATGCTGCAGAGAGGCTGAGCCCGTGAGCCATGGTCGCTGATCCTGTGTGTCCAGAGCCTGTGCCCTGCAACGGGAGAGGCCACAACAGTGAGAGGCCCGCATACCACAAAAACAAACAAACAAAAAACCTCTAGCCAACATCATACTTAATGCTGAAATTTTAGAAATAATTTTTTTTAAAACATTTTTATTGGAGTATAATCGCTTTACAATGCTGTGTTAGTTTCTGCTTTATAACAAAGTGAATCAGTTATACATATACATATATCCCCATATCTCTTCCTTCTTCCATCTCCCTCTCACCCTCCCTATCCCACCCTTCTAGCTGGTCACAAAGCACAGAGCTGATCTCCCTGTGCTATGCGACTGCTTCCCACTAGCTATCTATTTTACATTTGGTAGTGTATATATGTCCATGCACTGTCTCACTTCGTCCCAGCTTACCTTTCCCACTCCCCGTGTCCTCAAGTCCATTCTGTAGTAGGTCTGCATCTTTATTCTCATTTTGCCCCTAGGTCCTTCATGACCAATTTTTTTTTTTTTTTTAGACCATATATATATGTGTTAGCATACGGTATTTGTTTTTCTCTTTCTGACTTACTTCACTCTGTATGACAGACTCTAGGTCCATCCACCTCACTACAAATAACTCAATTTTGTTTTTTTTTTATGGCTGAGTAATATTCCATTGTATATATATGCCACATCTTCTTTATCCATTCATCTGTCGATGGACACTTAGGTTGCTTCCATGTCCTGGCTATTGTTAATAGAGCTGCAATGAACATTGTGGTACATGACTCCTTTTTTTTTTTTGCAGTATGCGGGCCTCTCACTGTTGTGGCCTCTCCCGTTGCGGAGCACAGGCTCCGGACGCGCAGGCTCAGCGGCCATGGCTCACGGGCCCAGCCACTCCATGGCATGTGGGATCCTCCCAGACTGGGTCACAAACCCGTGTCCCCTGCATCAGCAGGCGGACTCTCAACCACTGCGCCGCCAGGGAAGCCCACATGACTCTTTTTGAATTATGGTTTTCTCAGGGTGTATGCCCAATAGTGGGATTGCTGGGCTGTATGGTATTTCTATTTTTAGTTTTTTAAGGAACCTCCAAACTGTTCTCCACAGTGGCTGTATCAATTTACATTCCCACCAACAGTGTATGAGGGTTCCTTTTAGAAATAATCTCTTTAAAGTGAGGAAAGAAACAAGGATGCCCATAATCTCTGATATGGCAGGGAATAAATAAATTACAGTCTCTTCATTCATTCACTCATTCATTCATTCATTCATTGAAATGTTATTCATCACTTAAAATAAATGCACTAGATCTTTATCTGTCAATGTGGATACATCACAAACATACATAAAAATATCAAGTGGCCAGAGGGTGTATATTGTATGATGCCATTCATGTAAAGTTTGAAAATCTAGAAAATGTTACTACATACTTTATATGAACATCTGAATTTGTAGTAAATATAGAAGCCACAGCACCACTTCGTCTAGGGAGAGAAGGAAGGGAAAGACATAGGTGGTGGCTACAAGAAGGCTTTTATTGACTTGAAATGTTTTCTTTCTTTATTTTTTCAAAGATGTAAAGCAAATATGTCAAAATGTCAGAATGTATTAAATCTGGATTATGGGTACATGGTGTGTCTTTTAAATTCTTTTGTGCACATTTCTGAGTTTCACATATTTTATAAGGATAAAACCTTAAAGAATGTCTTTCTTTTGCCCTGAGGTCCCTGGTCTGTAACAGGCCCTAGAAATCCAAGAGTGTTTTGGCGGTTTGTCTGATGTTCCTCCCATGTGAGACACCCAGACGCCAAGCTGTAAGGGAATATGCGGATCCCAATTGCCCTGCCGGTTGCCCTGGACCTTTTGCCTCTCACTTCCCACCCTCAACCAGCTTAGGCCCCTGAATTAGGAACCTACAGTTGGTCCTGATTCTTGCTGCTTCTTCAGAACCCCGTAATAGTTTTCCTAGGTGGAAGGAAGGTACTTATCTCTCAGTTTCACTCCCAGAAGAGCAATTTATAGCAGAAACTAATTGCTTTAGGGCCCAAGTCTTATAACTGTGTACTACCCTTGTCGCTTCCATTAGGCAGACACACTGCCATTTTCTCCAAGACTGGACCACATTTCCCAGGTGGATGAAGCAGGAGAGGCCCTATTAGCAATGTCTGAAATCAGCCACTCCCTCCAACCTGCTGTGACCCCAAGGCCCCAGGAAAGAGCCTGCTCTCTCTGGGGACAAATAAGTACTGATTCCTCTCTGCTTTTAGGTGCTTCCTGAAGCTATAGCACCTCTGTTGTTACCACCACTGCCTCCCAGCAGGAGAGTGATAGGAAGTGGAAACTAAGCACAGAGAGTTTGAATACCTTACCCAAGCTCACATTGCTAGTCAGTGAGCTGGGCTTTGAACTCCAGGAGTCTGATTCCAAAATGCTTATTTTTGACTACAAAGCTCTACTTCCTCTGGGTAATTCAAAATTGAAACCAACTGAGACAACACAAAGTCTGCCTTAGAGCTGTAGAGGACATGGATTTCTCACCTCCTGATCATGCAAGGTGCCCCTCACACGCTCTTGCTTTCAGCAATGGTACTCTGGTTCCGCCGGGTACTTCACCTTCAACCAACATGGTTTGAATTGGGGTTGACCTGGGCCTGCTTTAAAAATACATCCATATTGCCTTAAATTAGCTAGCCTATCTTCTCCCTTGCATCGGTTTGGGGATTGGAGTCAGTGTGAGGAGAAGTTAGCTGGTGTTTCTGGGGAAAGAAGGATTCTTTGTTTACCACTCTAATTGGCAGATTAAGGATGTGAAGCCTGGATCTGCAGCCACCTTAACCCTCCTTGGGTCAGGACTGAAATTCATAAAGCCTGAAATGGAACCAACCCACAGGAAGCAAAGCCAATGAGTCAGATGATCCTGTCTTTGCTTGGACCATGATCAAGCCATACCTGCAGGCAGAGGTACCTGTGGACCTTTGAGTTCCCTGAGCCAATTAATTCCTCTTTTCACCTTAATCCATTTTGAGTTGGTTTTTCTGTCATTTGCAGCAAAAAAGATTCTGGACTCATACAAAAGTAAACAGAACAAACAAGAGCAACAATAAAATACACTATGCTCTATAAGAGGTATAACCTATTTATTTCTACTCAAGGGGTGATGGCCAAGCTGAATTAGTAAAATGACTGAATTCACCTGAAACTAACACAATATTGTAAATCAAGTATACTTGAATAAAAATTTTTAAAAGGCTGAATTTATCATTATTCAACAGCGAGAACAATAACAGAACAGCAGGAACTCCATTTCATTAACTTTGGGGATACACTAAAAAAGTATTTAATAGCAAAGGGAGACATCCTGTGGATCTTAAGTAACTTATGTCTATTTTGTTTTTAAGCAAATGACTAAGAATCACTTATAACTGACACCATTAGTCACTGTTGTAGTACAAAGGGCCCTGCTCAAGGCAGTTTCAAGAATTCGTTAGATTTACTCCTTAGGATGGCTAAAATGTATTCTGTTATATTATTAGGCTTCCCTTTTAAAAAAGTAACTCTGGGGGCCTTTTCAGGACAGAAGTTATATTTATTATTTGTTGGTTGGATGACCCAAAGCTCCTATGAATTTAATAAAGCTTTTAAATAACGTTTTATCTATCACACGGCATTCATGTGCATTTGGAAAATAGTCACATATAAATGTACTGGCTTAGTTCATGGCAAAGCTTGCCTCATATACAGATTCTCAAATCTAGGAGCTAACTCTATAAACACCCCCCTCCCCAACAGATGCTGAAGCCCAAATTCTTCCCCAGCTTTCCAGTTATTACAGTTGTTGAATCGGTATGGTCAACAACAGGGATTGGCAACTTTGTAAAGTCCAGGTAATAAATATTTTAAGCTTTGTGAGCCATATGATCTCTGTCATAACTACTCAATAGTGTTGTAGCGTGAAAGCAACCACAGACAACAGGTAGACCAATGGGCATGGCTGCGTTTCAATAAAAGTTTACTTACCAGAGCAGGCTTGGCTGGTTTGGCTCATAAGCTGTGGTTTGTCAACCACTTGCCTAAAATAATGATATTTTAAGGTGCTGGGCAGACATCTCAAACCTGTGAGATTTCTGTTGCCTAGGTTTGAGTGGTTTTAAGTGGTCAGATCATTTGATTTGGGAATAAAAAAGCAAATATCTTGAGTCCTATGGACTATTTCTCTGGCTCATATTGACTCTAATTATTCTTCCTTGTCACATGAAGAGAGTATGAAGATAACAATTTAATGAGTACCACATGTACTTTATTTATACGGCAGTCTTCAGTTCTCCCTATAACCCTAAGAAAGATACATGTTTAGAGATAGAAGAGCTTAGTGAGAAAGAGAAAATTTATAGATGTGAGGCAGTGAGTTTTGGATGGATAGACTTGATATCAAGTCCTGGCTTCACCACAATATTCCATGTGACCTTGGCTAGATCTCATGCCCCTCTCAACTTTAATTTCCTCACTTATAATTGAATGTATAAAATATGATGAAATTATATTGTAATTACCTTTGATAACATCACCTACATTTCAGAGACATTGTGAGGGTTTATTGAAGTGAGCAAAGAAAGCATGTAACACAAGAACACGGTAAGAACTCATTAAATGTGAACCCTGCCACGTTTTACACTGACGATGCAGTGACTTGCTAAAGGTCATACCGTAGGATGGGGTGGAACTAGGATTTGCACTGACCTCAAAGCTTGTGAACTTTCCATGGCATTAGACTGACCCCCAGCTATAAATTCGAAATGGTGGTGTTTAGCTCATGTATGGAAATTGCCCAATCTATTAAAATACAAAATTTCCAAGGCTAGTCACATGAGGTGGATCCCCCATGTTGGGCCATGGAATTGGGTGCATGTTTCTGGAAGTAAAAATGACATATCAGGTATACCCTGTGGCTGAAGCTGCCTTGGAATACTTGATTTGTCTTTCCTCCTCACACTGACACTGTGGGACATACTGTTGACCTTCTAAGTCTAGTTCAGATTCTCTTGCTGCCAAATTCCGAAACAGCCATAAAACGTGATCTGCACTTTTAGCCTCTCAGGAATCTCTCCATTACCTCAGAGGGTCTGGCCATAGACAGATGGGATGGAAACAGGCCCACTTTCTTGACTACTGCTCTCTCCACAGAGGCAGGATAAGATCAGATCAACAGTTCCCAACTGTGGCTCGTGACATGTCTTTGGTTATGTCAAGGACATTCTCAAACAAGATGAATTTAATTTATGAATACTACAGCTGGAGATGAGTAGAGGGATGATCTGGATTGACCCCCTCATTTTGCAAATGTGAAAACTGAAACTCAGAGCTGTTACTAACAAGCCCAACTCTTCTTAATTCTAGTCTCTGACCCTTTCCCCACACCACCTATAATTTTGGAGGAAAAAAGTCTAACTAAGGGTTGCCAGATTTAGCAAATAAAAACACATGATACCCAGTTATAGTTGAGCTTCAGGTAAATAAATACTTTTTAGTATAAATATATCCCATGTGATATTTAGGACAATATTTGGGACAGATAGTTACACTAAATAATTATTCTTTATCAAAAAATTTAAATCGAAATGAGCATCCCGGATTTTATCTGGCAAACCTAGCCTAAATCAAACAATGCTAAGATTTCTACCTTCTGAAAAAGATTTGAAAGTGTTCAGTTAGAAATCTGGCTGAAGTGGCAAAAACCTGAGTGGACAGGAAGAACTCAAAACCTCACTAAATGAAGTTGAAAACAATCAATGTCTAGAAAAGAAGTAACGTGAAGCTTAAGAACCAGGAAGGAGGGAAAGAAAGAAAGATGGGAATGGAAGAAACAGAGTGGGAGGCAGAAAGACAAGACTCTAAGTGTGGAAGTCTCTCCTATCTCTGTGTGAGCTCTGCAAAATAATGCTCAGCTCACTGTCTTTTCCTCCTTTGTCCCATTCACCACCTGCCCTTCCTACTCCACTGTTTATTTATTTATTTATTTTAACATCTTTATTGGAGTATAATTCTTTTACAATGGTGTGTTAGTTTCTGCTTTATAACAAAGTGAATCAGTTATACATATATATATGTCCCCATATCTCTTCCCTCTTCCATCTCCCTCCCTCCCACCCTCCCTATCCTACCCCTCTAGGTGGTCACAAAGTACCGAGCTGATCTCCCAGTGCTATGTGGCTGCTTCCCACTAGCTATCTATTTTACATTTGGTAGTGTATATATGTCCATGCCACTCTCTCACTTTGTCCCAGCTTACCCTTTCCCCTCCCCATATCCTCAAGTCCATTCTCTAATAGGTCTGCATCTTTATTCCTGTCTTGCCCCTAGTTTCTTCTGACCATTTTTTTTCTTTTCTTTTCTTTTTTTTAAGATTCCATATATATGTGTAGGCATACAGTATTTGTTTTTCTCTTTCTGCCTTACTTCACTCTGTATGACAGACTCTAGGTCTATCCACCTCATTACAAATAACCCAGTTCCATTCTCTTAATGGCTGAGTAATATTCCATTGTATATATGTGCCACATCTTCTTTATCCATTCATCCGATGATGGACACTTAGGTTGTTTCCATCTCTGGGCTATTGTAAATAGAGCTGCAATGAACATTTTGGTACATGACTCTTTTTGAATTTTGGTTTTCTCGGGGTATATGCCCAGTAGTGGGATTGCTGGGTCATATGGTAGTTCTATTTGTAGTTTTTTAAGGAACCTCCATACTGTTCTCCATAGTGGCTGAACCAATTCACATTCCCACCAGCAGTGCAAGAGTGTTCCTTTTTCTCCACTCCCTCTCCAGCTTTTATTGTTTCTAGATTTTTTGATGATGGCCATTCTGACTGGTGTGAGATGATATCTCATTGTAGTTTTGATTTGCATTTCTCTAATGATTAGTGATGTTGAGCATTCTTTCATGTGTTTGTTGGCAGTCTGTATATCTTCTTTGGAGAAATGTCTATTTAGATCTTCTGCCCATTTTTGGATTGGGTTGTTTGTTTTTTTTGTTATTGAGCTGCATGAGCTGCTTATAAATTTTGCAGATTAATCCTTTGTCAGTTGCTTCATTTGCAAATATTTTCTCCCATTCTGAGGCTTGTCTTTTACTCTTGTGATGGTTTCCTTTGCTGTGCAAAAGCTTTGAAGTTTCATTAGGTCCCATTTGTTTATTTTTGTTTTTATCTCCATTACTCTAGGAGATGGGTCAAGAAGGATCTTGCTGTGATTTATGTCATAGAGTGTTCTGCCTATGTTTTCCTCTAAGAGTTTGATAGTTTCTGGCCTTACATTTAGGTCTTTAATCCATTTTGAGCTTATTTTTGTGTATGGTGTTAGGGAGTGATCTAATCTCATACTTTTACATGTACCTGTCCAGTTTTCCCAGCACCACTTATTGAAGAGGCTGTCCTTTCTCCACTGTACATTCCTGCCACCTTTATCAAAGATAAGGTGACCATATGTGCATGGGTTTATCTCTGGGCTTTCTATCCTATTCCATTGATCTATCTTTCTGTTTTTGTGCCAGTACCATACTGTCTTGATTACTGTAGCTTTGTAGTATAGTCTGAAGTCAGGCAGCCTGATTCCTCCAGCTCCATTTTTTGTTCTCAAGATTGCTTTGGCTATTCGGGGTCTTTTGTGTTTCCATACAAATTGTGAAATTTTTTGTTCTAGTTCTGTGAAAAATGCCAGTGGTAGTTTGATAGGGATTGCATTGAATCTATAGATTGCTTTGGGGAGTAGAGTCATTTTCACAATGTTGATTCTTCCAATCCAAGAACATGGTATATCTCTCCATCTGTTTGTATCATCTTTAATTTCTTTCATCAGTGTCTTATAATTTTCTGCATACAGGTCTTTTGTCTCCTTAGGTAGGTTTATTCCTAGATATTTTATTCTTTTTGTTGCAGTGGTAAATGGGAGTGTTTTCTTGATTTCACTTTCAGATTTTTCATCATTAGTATATAGGAATGCCAGAGATTTCTGTGCATTAATTTTGTATCCTGCTACTTTACCAAATTCATTGATTAGCTCTAGTAGTTTTCTGGTAGCATCTTTAGGATTCTCTATGTATAGTATCATGTCATCTGCAAACAGTGAGAGCTTTACTTCTTCTTTTCTGATTTGGATTCCTTTTATTTCCTTTTCTTCTCTGATTGCTGTGGCTAAAACTTCCAAAACTATGTTGAATAAGAGTGGTGAGAGTGGGCAACCTTGTCTTGTTCCTGATCTTAGTGGAAATGCTTTCAGTTTTTCACCATTGAGGATGATGTTGGCTGTGGGTTTGTCATATATGGCCTTTATTATGTTGAGGAAAGTTCCCTCTATGCCTACTTTCTGCAGGGTTTTTATCATAAATGGGTGTTGAATTTTGTTGAAAGCTTTTTCTGCATCTATTGAGATGATCATATGGATTTTCTCCTTCAATTTGTTAATATGGTGTATCACGTTGATTGATTTGCGTATATTGAAGAATCCTTGCATTCCTGGAATAAACCCCTCTTGATCATGGTGTATGATCCGTTTAATGTGCTGTTGGATTCTATTTGCTAGTATTTTATTGAGGATTTTTTCATCTAAGTTCATTAGTGATATTGGCCTATAGTTTTCTTTCTTTGTGACATCCTTGTCTGGTTTTGGTGTCAGGGTGATGGTGGCCTCATAGAATGAGTTTGGGAGTGTTCCTCCCTCTGCTATATTTTGGAAGAGTTTGAGAAGGATAGGTGTTAGCTTTTCTCTAAGTGTTTGATAGAATTTGCCTGTGAAGCCACCTGGTCCTGGGCTTTTTTTGCTGGAAGCTTTTTAATCACAGTTTCAATTTCAGTGCTTGTTATTGGTCTGTTCATATTTTCTATTTCTTCCTGGTTCAGTCTCAGAAGGTTGTGCGTTTCTAAGAATTTGTCCATTTCTTCCAGGTTGTCCATTTTATTGGCATATAGTTGCTTGTAGTAATCTCTCATGATCCTTTGTATTTCTGCAGTGTCAGTTGTTACGTCTCCGTTTTCATTTCTAATTCTATTTATTGGAGTCTTCTCCCTTTTTTTCCTGATAAGTCTGGCTATTGGTTTATCAATTTTGTTTATCTCCTCAAAGAACCAGCTTTTAGTTTTACTCATCTTTGCTATTGTTTCCTTCATTTCTTTTGCATTTATTTCTGATCTGATCTTTATGCTTTCTTCCTTTCTGCTAACTTTGGGTTTTTTTTGTTCTTCTTTCTCTAATTGCTTTAAGTGTAAGGTTAGGTTGTCTATTTGACATGTTTCTTGTCTCTTAAGGTAGGATTTTATTGCTATAAACTTCCCTCTTAGAACTGCTTTGGCTGCATCCCATAGGTTTTGGGTCATTGTGTTTTCATTGTCATTTGTTTCTAGGTATTTTTTGATTTCCTCTTTGATTTCTTCAGTGATCTCTTGGTTATTAAGTAGTGTGTTGTTTAGCCTGCATGTGTTTGTATTTCATACAGATTTTTTTCCTGTAATTGATATCTAGTCTCATAGAGTTGTGGTCGGAAAAGATACTTGATATGGTTTCAATTTCCTTAAATTTACCAAGGCTTATTTTGTGATCCAAGATATGATCTATCCTGGAGAATGTTCCATAAGCACTTGAGAAGAATATGTATTCTCTTGTTTTTGGATGGAATGTCCTATGTCTATCCTGTTTAATGTATCATTTAAAGCTTGTGTTTCCTTATTTATTTTCATTTTCATGATGCGTCCATTGGTGAAAGTGGGGTGTTAAAGTCCCCTACTATGATTGTGTTACTGTTGATTTCCCCTTTTTTGGCTGTTAGTATTTGCCTTGTGTACTGAGGTGCTCCTATGTTGGGTGCATAAATATTTACAAGTGTTATATCTTCTTCTTGGATTGATCCCTTGATCTTTATGTAGTGTCCTTCTTTGTCTCTTGTAATAGTCTTTATTTTAAAGTCTGTTTTGTCTGATATGAGCATTGCTACTCCAGCTTTCTTTTGATTTCCATTTGCATGGAATATCTTTTTCCATCCCCTCACTTTCAGTCTGTATGTGTCCCTAGGTCTAAAGTGGGTCTCTTGTAGACAGCCTATATACAGATCTTGTTTCTGTATCTATTCAGCTAGTCTATGTTTTTTTGTTGGAGCATTTAATACATTGACATTTAAGGTAATTATCGATATGTATGTTCCTATTACCATTTTCTTAATAGTTTTGGGTTTACTATTGTAGAGCTTTTCCTTCTCTTGTGTTTCCTGCCTAGAGAAGTTCCTTTAGCATTTGTCTTAAAGCTGGTTTGGTCGTGCTAATTCTCTAAGCTTTTGCTTGTCTGTAAAGCTTTTAATTTCTCCGTCAAATCTGAATGAGACCTGTGCTGCGTAGAGTAGTCTTAGTTGTAGGTTTTTCTCCTTCATCACTTTAAATATGTCCTGCCACTCCCTTCTGGATTGCAGAGTTTCTCCTGAAAGATCAGCTGTTAACCTTATGGGGATTCCCTTATGTGTTATTTGTTGTTTTTCCCTTGCTGCTTTTAATATTTGTTTTTCGTATTTAATTTTTAATAGTTTGATTAATATGTGTCTTGTTGTGTTTCTCCTTGGATTTATCCTGTATGGGACCTCTGTGCTTCCTGGACTTGATTAACTATTTCCTTTCCCATGTTAGGGAAGTTTTCAACTATAATTGCTTCAAATATTTTCTCAGACGCTTTCTTTTTCTCTTCTTCCTCTGGGACCCCTATACTTTGAATGTTGGTGTGTTTAATGTTGTCCCAGAGGTCTCTGAGACTGTCCTCAATTCTTTTCATTCTTTTTTCTTTATTCTGCTTTGCAGTAGTTATTTCCACTATTTTATCTTCCAGGTCACTTATCCGTTTTTCTGCCTCAATTATTCTGCTGTTGATCCCTTCTAGAGAATTTTTCATTTCATTTATTGTGTTGCTCATCACTGTTTGTTTGCTCTTTAGTTCTTCTAGGTCCTTGTTAAACGTTTTTTATATTTTCTCCATTCTATTTCCAAGATTTTGGATCATCTTTACTATCATTATTCTGAATCCTTTTTCAGGTAGACTGCCTATTTCCTCTTCATTTGTTAGGTCTGTTGGGTTTTTGCCTTTCTCCTTCATCTGCTGTGTGTTTCTCTGTCTTCTCATTTTGCTTAACTTACTGTGTTTGGTGTCTCCTTTTCACAAGTGGCAGGTTCGTAGTTTCCGTTGTTTTTGTTGTCTGTCCCCCAGTGGCTAAGGTTGGTTCAGTGGGTTGTGTAGACTTCCTGGTGGAGGGGACTGTTGCCTGTGCTCTGGTGGATAAGGCTGGATCTTGCCTTTCTGGTGGGCAGGTCCACGTCTGGTGGTATGTTTTGGGGTGTCTGTGGCCTTATTATGATTTTAGGCAGCCTCTGTGCTAATGGATGGGGTTGTGTTCCTGTCTTGCTAGTTGTTTGGCATAGGGTGTCCTGCACTGTAGCTTGCTGGTCGTTGAGTGGAGCTGGCTCTTGGCATTGAGATGGAGATCTCTGGGAGATTTTCACCATTTGATAATACGTGGAGCTGGGAAGTCTCTTGGGGACCAGTGTCCTGAACTTGGCTCTCCCACCTCATTGGCACTGTCCTGACTCCTGGCTGGAGCATCAAGAGCCTGTCATCCACATGGTTCAGAATAAAAGGGAGGAAAAAAAGAAAGAAAGAAGAAGATAAAATAAAATAAAATAAAGTTATTAAAATAAAATAAAAAATAATTATTAAGAAAAAAAGTTTTTTAAGTAATTAAAAAAAGGACAGACAGAACCCTAGGACAAATGGTAAAAGCAAAGTTATACAGACAAAATCACACAGAAGCATACACATACACATTCACAAAACGAGAAAAAGGGAAAAATATATATATATCATTGTTCCCAAAGTCCACCTCCTCAATTTGAGATGATTCGTTGTCTATTCAGGTATTCCACAGGTGCAGGGTACATCAAGTTGATTGTGGAGCTTTAATCCATTGCTCCTGAGGCAGCTGGGAGAAATTTCCCTTTCTCTTCTTTGTTTGCACAGCTCCGTGTTCAGCTTTGGATTTGGCCCCGCCTCTGCGTGTAGGTCACCGGAGGGCATCTGTTCTTCGCCCAGACAGGACGGGGTTAAAGGAGCCGCTGACTCGGGGGCTCTGGCTCACTCAGGCCGAGGGGAGGGAGGGGTACGGATGCAGGGCGAGCCTGCTGCGGCAGAGGCCAGCATGACATTGCACCAGCCTGAGGTATGCCACGTGCTCTCCTGGGGAAGTTGTCCCTGGATCACGTGACCCTGGCAGTGGCAGGTTGCACAGGCTCCCGGGAGGGGAGGTGTGGATAGCGACCTGTGCTCGTGCACAGGCTTCTTGGTGGCTGCAGCAGCAGCCTTAGCATCTCATGCCCGTCTCTGTTGTCCAAGCCGATAGCTGCGGCTCGCGCCTGTCTCTAAAGCTGGTTTAGGTGGTGCTCTGAATCCCCTCTCCTCGCGCACCCCGAAACAATGGTCTCTCACCTCTTAGGCAGTTCCAGACTTTTTCCTGGACTCCTTCCCGGCTAGCCATGGCGCACTTGCCCCTTTAGGCTGTGTTCACGCCGCCATCCCTAGTCCTCTCCCTGGGATCTGACCTCCGAAGCCCGAGCCTCAGCTCCCAGCCCCCGCCAGCTCTGCCGGGTGAGCAGACAAGCCTCTCAGGCTGGTGAATGCTGGTTGGCACCGATCCTCTGTGCGGGAATCTCTCCGCTTTGCCCTCCGCACCCCTGTTACTGCACTCTCCTCTGCAGCTCCGAAGCTTCCCCCCTCCGCCACCCGCAGTTTCTGCCCGTGAAGTGGCTTCCTAGTGTGTGGAAACCTTTCCTCCTTCACAGCTCCCTCCCACTGGTGCAGGTCCCATCCCTATTCTTTTGTCTCTGTTTTTTCTTTTGCCCTACCCAGGTAAGTGGGGAGTTTCTTGCCTTTGGGGAGGTCTAAGGTCTTCTGCCAGTGTTCAGTAGGTGTTCTGTAGGAGTTGTTCCACATGTAGATGCAGTTCTGATGTACTTGTAGGGAGGAAGGTGATCTCCGCATCTTACTCTTCCGCCATCTTGAGGCTCCTCTCCACTGCTTATTTCTCTGACGTGCACAGTTACCTTTTTCTTCTTTACTAACATAGAACTATATTTGTTTTAAATTTTAAATCAAACCAGTAAATGTAGGTGATTTAAAACTCAAAGATTACCAAAGGTTTATATATAAAAATAAAAGCTTTAGTCTTTTTCTCCACCTCTTGGTTCACTCCTTTCAGGAGCCACTTTTAAACTTGGCATCTATTTCTAAGGTGACCAGTTGGCCCTGTTTTCTCAGAACTGAGGGATTTCGAAGGACTTGGTATTCTTGGTAAAAAAAAACAAGGACAGTTCCAAACAAACTGGGACTACTCATTGGTCATGTTATATCTTACTTCAGAGACATTTTTATCTCTGTAAATAATATCCCTTATTTTTGCTTAATTTATCCATTTTAGGCATTATCAGTTGATTTCCCCCTTTGAGAAGTAAGTATTTATTTTGGTTATTTTCATATGGCTGGTAAAACAGCTTTTCCAGATGGTTCAAGTTCACCAATTTTGGCCTCAAAGGCTTCAGAGAGAATGTTCAGAGGAACTGTGTTTTCTCTAATCAAAGAAAACAAGAATCATGTTGTGTGTTTCAGGTGCCATTTTTATTTTCCCACTGAAATAATGTCCCCCACTTAGGAATCCTTTAAATATTCTTAACTTTAATTGCCTTTTTACCGCACAAAGAAGTCAATTTAAATTAAGCAGAATCCATCACTGTGATAATTTTTTGATTAGTAAAGATAATGTACTGTTCAGACATTGAAATGAGGTGTTCCCGGGATCATTTACAAAGTCTCGAAAAGTCCTCCTAAGAATGAACTGAAATTAATGAATCTCAAGAGTCTCACGGCCATCAATACCTTATAACTGAGGACTGGGTTCAATGGAAAAAAAATTCACAATAATAATAGTTACACTTTCCAATTTGAGTATTTAGTTCCTTTCATCCTGAGATCCTGAGGAATTTTAGAAACATTAATTAAGCCTCACAGGTGTGATTTATTAGATTAATTCACTGGTAGCCATCGAGAACTCTAAATGTACATAGTACAGTTTAAGGGAGCTGGATAGAAAAGAGGAATAAATTAGCATCCCAGGCAGACTGCCACCCTGGGCTAGAGCCCCCAGGATTTGGGGGAAAGTATGCAAAGAAGACATGCTCCTTAGCTCAAACTTCTTGAATTAACTCTGATCTCAAAACAAAGTGACCACAGTTTGATATTTTCTAATCTCTGCTGAAATATTCCCCTTCACAGCTCATTTGAGCCTCTTCTTATTGCTTTGTCCTCATTATACCACTGCATGTCACAGACATGGCTTGTGGAATGAGTGCCTTCAGTTCAACGAAAGAAGTTGTTATGCTTCGTGGAAATCCAAACATCTTTTTGGTAGTTTTTAGGACAGAGGAGGTAGTCATGGTACAGATTCAAAAACTAAGGTTTTATATTACAAGTTATTCAGACCCTTCTTGGGGTTGAAAGTAGGGAGAAAAGAGTCACTACACTTTGGGTACCATACTGTGAGCAATGTGTTGCCTAGATATATTTCTTTGCTCAGAAGGCAAATCGTTGCAAATTAAAAATAAATTCTCAGTGATAATTTTCAATAATAGATTGACTTTATGGAAGTAAAAAGGAAATTTCTGTCATCTACCCTGTGAACTGAGGGGTTGATTAATTAGCATGAATAATACAAGGACAGTAAACTGAGGGATATTTTCTTGTTTTGGCAAACCCTGAATTGAGAGGGGACTCAAATGTGATGAGGTTAGGGAATTGGAAAGACAATTCCCCACAGTCTGACATTTTACAATAGAATTGGAACCCTAGACTTTAACCTTTTTCCTCCTGGATCATCAAATTCCACTCCATTTAGAGAACTAAAATGACTTGAACAAGTTAAGAAAGCTAATTAGTGTCAGGTCCAAGACAGGAGCCAATGACTCTCTCCTTCCCAATTCTTGTAGCTCTGCTACAAAACCTCATGGACACTTTGGCTGTTTTCTTCTAATACTGTACTGGCTGAAAGTATTTTCTAGAGAAATGAGAAGTCAGGTTTGTTTATATGACCAACATGAAACAATTGCTGGAACTTCCTTGGGGGAGTGATAATGGTTTTTTAAAATGGCCTCTTGCATACACTAAGCAGTGGAGGAAGGCAGCCAAACATCATAGATAATCCAGAAGAAGAATAATTCAGCTTTGGGTAACTGAGAATTTACTGAGATCATATTATTTATCAATGGTTCAGTATGAGATATCAATTCCCACTTATTCAGCCATCAAAAAAAACCCAGAAAATAGTCAAGTGGGAAAAAAAGGGTAACATTGTAATATTTAGTGAAACACTGGTATGATCTTGGGGAAAAGATTATGAATAAAAGTGTCTTTGGAACCAAACAACCATAAGCAGAAATTCCATCTACAACACCAACCCCCCAACAGATAATCATCCAACTACTGATCGAATTTCATAGGAACAGGAAGCACACTGATAGATGTGGCAAGACTTTCATTGTCACACAAGTTGGATTATTGGAATGTTCTTCAGTATAGTGTGCCAATATGATCATTGTATAGTTGTTGTTTCATAGGTCAGCTCTACACATATTTGAGGTTTGTTATTTTCCAGGGTGTGCTGAGTTTTCTCTATTGGTTTCCCTTTTTCCCACCTGTCCAAGATCCTTTCTCTGCCTTACATACCCTAGTTTGGGTCCTGGGAAGCTGAACCCTACAGAATGCAATGCAGGGCTTTCTTACCAGTTGATTCCCATTTGGGTTGGTCAATGGGAAGGACCAAGAGGAACCTGGAGGTCAGAAGGAAAGAGAAGTTAGCAATTTCTTTCCTGTACCTTCCTGACCTACAGTTTTTGTTGTGTTTACGTGCTTTGTGACTACAACTCCTGTCCAACTGCCCCTCCTGCATGAATCCCCTAACTCCGTCCACACCTCTGTATTCAGTCACTTCATTGAAGTCCTTGGGCCATCTGAGCCATCTGGATTCTCTTCCCTGCTAGAACTTTTGTTAATACCCAGGTTAAAGAAACAGCCTCTGTTTCTTGAACTTCTCCTCAATTAATATACTTTTCTGACACTCTCATTATTTTGGTTGCTTTTATCTGGACACACTCTAGTTGGTCAAGTCTATCCTAAAGAGTTTAACCCCTAGCTGGCCAGAACAATCCAGATTTAACCTGTTAGTTCATCACGTTAACCACCCCTGTTAATGGTACCTTTTCTCTGTTGATCCATGCTGTATTTTTCTGCGATTTCTTTTGTTTGTTTCTTTTGGCAGCTATATTACTCTGGTGCTTCATGTGGAGTTTTCATTCAATTAAACTCCTAGATTTTT
This sequence comes from Lipotes vexillifer, assembly GCF_000442215.2. Classification (NCBI taxonomy): domain Eukaryota; kingdom Metazoa; phylum Chordata; class Mammalia; order Artiodactyla; family Lipotidae; genus Lipotes; species Lipotes vexillifer. Next base: position 1,771,090 of record NW_006787891.1, on the reverse strand, counting down.
TTTACACATGCTTTTACTCTTAAGCCAGGTCTCCCTCATCTTATATAATTTACTCCTTGTCAGGAGACTGAATTATTGAAAAGACCTGGCTGTGGTATTAACATGTTGCTCCCAAACGGACACAGAGCACAGGGCACAATATTTTAAAAACACTGTTAGAAAAGAACATTTTTGATTATCTTGTCCTAGATGCTATTTGCTGTCAGAGACTGCATCATAAAACTTTCATGAACCTTAACTTCCTTTGGCTTCCATGGCCTTATTCGTCCTAACCACTACCTGCCTTTTCCTGATGCTCTTCATTTCTGTTGACTAGATTTCCTTTTTCTCCTCTTCTAGTTTTAAGTGTCTTGCAAGGTTCTCTCTAAGGCCTTTATCATTTCTTTCTTTGCAAAACAGTGAAGACACATCTAATGAAGGCCTATTCTGGGCTAACTATTGTGTAAGTCGCTTTGCAATCAATCCTCACAAAACCCTTTTGAAATATCTATGGCCTTATTGGATCAATGAAGAACTGGACATATACACACTAAAGAAGTTAAGCAAGGAGAAGTTCTGCCTTTTAGAGACAGGCCAGACCATGTAGAAGGTAGTATCTAAATGTAACCAAGCAGGACCCTATGGGGCCTTCCCAGGACAAGACCCTCTCACCCCAAGTCCTCTGACTGCCTTTTGTCTGTAGAAAAACTTTAGTCAAAGAATAAGTTTAATCAGAGAAGTGAGAAAATGCAGAAACAAAGGAAAACAGTCAAGCAAGACAAAATAGTAATAGTTTAGCCATTAAACAAAGTCAAGGACCTTTAGTTCCTCCTCAAGGTCTATAGATAATATTCTGAGACATGTACTTTGAGCTCTTTTGCAGATACTGAAACCCCCACCAGGTGGAAGAAGTTAACTGTATGCTGCCCACAAGCACACAGACCCCAGACTGGTTGGAACCAGAAGGTTGATGATGTTGACTCCCAATTACCTCACCACCAACCAATCAGAAGAATGTCCATGAGCTGATCACATATGCCACAATCCCCCTCCCACACCCTGTGCGGGATCACATATGCCACAATCCCCCTCCCACACCTCCCACACCTTGCCCTGAAAGCCTTCAGGGAGTTCGGGTCTTTTAAACACTAGCTACCTGGACTCTCTGCTTTGTGCCCTGCAATAAACACTGCACTTTCCTTCACCACAACCCAGTGTCAGTAGATTGGCTTTACTGCACCTGGGCAAGCAGACCCAAGTTTGGTTCAGTAACATTTAGGTAGATTGCCCTGGGGGATCTTGGACAGCCTTCCTGCCCACACTGCTGAGATGAATTGAAGGAAGCATGTTGTACACATGGATGGTATGGTGGCTTCCCAACAAGACACTAAGCCACCTGTATTGTTACTACTGACCAGCATAGTCATTTTATATTTGTCAGAGTGCCTTAATGGTAAGCTTACTGGGGAGAGGGCCCATTTCTTGTATTTCATAAGAGTGGATAATTAAATATTCCCCACCTTAAAGGGACTTCTATTTTTACCACATTAATATTTTGTTAAAGAAAGAAAGACCATTACAGCATTATTTATGGGAGTTACTGATGTATAGATTAATGGGAAACATTGCTCTTTAAATATATAGTTAACATATTAATTACTAAGAAAACCGAAAACTGGGAGGTAGAGAAATCCTGATGAACAAACACAAATTGAGTATAGGAACGAAAAGCAAAGCCTTCTATGGTAAATGCACATGAGCAAATCTGGGATAATATTTTCAAATTGTCAGTTGTTAAAGTAGATTTTTATAACACATGTTAGAATATAATACTATATTTATGTTACCCATTAAAACTGGCAAGTAATTTAGAAGCACCAAGGTTTCAATATTTCTTAAAAAGTAAATTTAGGTGGGGAAAGTAACACACATGCACAAGCACACACACACATATATACAAACACAAAATAAAACATACTATGCTATGCCCACCCTGTAATTTATCAACTGGGAAGGAAATTGGCATGTCTTTTCTTGCTGATTTATTGGTTAATTCCAACAATTCACTGTAGAAAAGGCCAACAATGAATTACAATGTGGGAAAAAAATTAAGCAGAGCGTTTAGAAAGGTGTTTCAGTATACAGCCTTTAGAAACAACTTACATAGCTATTTTACAGCCAGTCTCAAAGCAATCGGTACATGTGAAAAGCAGTATACAGCATGGGAAATATACCAGAAAATGTCACATGTTTCACTTTTCATATTTAGAAGAGTATGCCATGCCACAGGAAGATTAGAATTCCCCCTTACCTTCAAGCTAGAATCAGATAACATTAGAGCCCACTTACTATTTGTTTTGGGAATCATGTTGGAAGGGCAGTAACAAATGTGAACTATCTTAGAGGAACCAGTGATGGGCACTCTGCTTTAGTGATAGAGACATTCATCTTTGATCCAAAAGGGGCAGAAACTCTCATGAGGAGGAACAAATGGTGAAAGCTTGAATTCGTGTCACTACCATGCATCCTTTCCCCAGCCCCACTTCCAAGGATCCAGTGCTAATTTAAGAAGTTAGTTTCCCCACCAAGAATCTCCATTTCTAATTTCTCAAATACGGTTTAACAAGCCAGTTCCCTCTATTTGTTTTCAAACAGGAGTCCCTTGGAAATGACTTAAGACACATATTGTGGTTCATTTTAAGTGTTAACTTGGCTGGGTCATAGGACCAAAACTAGATATTTGGTCAAACATTAATCTGGATGTTTCTGTTAAGGTTTTTTTTTTTTTTTTGTATGTGTGTGTGTGGAGAGGGTGAGGAAGATGAAATTTACATTTAAATCAGTGGACTTTGAGTAAAGCAGATTGCCCTTTACAATGCAGGTGGGCCTCATCCAATCAGTTGAAGGCCTGAATAGAACAAAAGACTGACCTCCCCTGAGCAAAAGAGAATTCTGCAGAAGACTGCCTTCAGACTTGAACTGCAACACCAGCTTTTCCTGGGGCTCCAGCCTGATAGCCTATGGACTTCAACAGCTACAGTGACTCTTTCTTCCTATGTCCTCAGGCTTCTGGCCCACCCTACAGATTTTGGACTTGCTGGCCTCCATAATTGCATTAGTCAATTACTTAAAATAAATTGCTTTCTCTCTCTACATACATCCCATTGGTTCTGTTTCTCTGGAGAATCCTGATTAATACAATGCACAAAGTACATTGTAGTTTAAAGCTGTAGAAAGCATTATAGATGTAATTTATGGTGTTCATGTCAGGAGACAGGAATACTACACTTTTTATAGGCTTCCTTATTGTTATTGTGCTTCATGTGGGAAAGGAGGAAAGGAGAAAATATATATTGAGTGCTTACAATGTGCCAAGCCTTGTATAATACATATGTATTTATTTATTTTTATAAACACCATTGATTCTTCACAATGTTCCCATGAAGAAAATATTATCCCCCGTCTATAGATGAGGAAAAGGAGACCCAGGAAGATTAAGCCACTTTCTGGAAGCCACATGGCTAGTGTGGAGCCTCTGTGGAGCCATTTGACTCCAGAGTATCTCTCTGTCTTTCTCTCTGTTTCTGTTTGTTGTTTGTTTGAGTCAAGGCTTTTCCTACTCTTCCACACTGCGTTCTCAGGTAATGTGCTAAGTCCTTCTAGAAACACATCCTGTATACTCCTTTATGAATGGAAACTACCATTGCTTGAAGCTCACTATGCACAGGGCTTTTTCTATTGCTATATAGTCTTTAATCTTCTTTTTAACTGTGCCAGTTAGGTGTTTCCATGTGGCACCCAGGGAAACTGAGCCCTAAAGTCAAATAACAGACTTCAGTTTACACAGCTAAGTGGGGATTTACCCCAAGGGTGGTTGCCTGTTTGCCCAACTCCACCCTGTTCACTCCTACACTGAGCTGCATGCTCATTTCCTAGGAATTCTATGTCAGCGCCTTCCCACAAATCAGAACCCTTGGTTTTCAGGCAAAAGAGCCTCCGTGTTGTTGAGTTTCCTTCTCACTAGCTGGAGGAAGTAGCAGAAGGATTGCTACCCTTGCAGCAAGCTATTTACTGAGCAGAAAAAGAAAAAAGTGTTCTGTAGAGAATACAGAATATGTGCTATAGCTTCTGTTGACATATTCTTTCTACTGACAGCAGGGTCTAGGGCTGCCTCCGCCCTGACTTGCTGCTTGATGTTGGAGCAGCAGATTTCACAGGCAGGACTCTTTCAGTCTTCCAGGCTGATTCCTATCAACTTATCTGTCAGCAGCCCCCTTCCCTCTTCTTGTTTGGTTCCCATCTGGTCTGAAAAATAAAGAAGATGAAATAAGCACCATGTTGGGGTTATTTTCCCACCTCTACTATTTCCTAATCATACCCAGACATCATTGTCCAAAGCCACATACATGTCTAGAAAGGAAAGAGAAATGAGAGAAACGAAATAAAATTTCAAAAAAAAAGATACAAAAATGATATTGAAAGAAAGGTGAGTTCTTGTGGATGGGTGAAATGTGGACACCTCATTTCAAACATCTTGTGGATGTTTGTAAATGTGCAGAGAAACGTGTCTTGATATGGGAGCAGTGATGTCCTTTTTGATGTATGTGCCTCTGCAGACTTCGGGAAGGTGAGCCCATTTTTTACAGAAGGAGAGTGACAGAAATCTATCACCCTGGCTTATCATCCCACAATTACAGCAATTTATAGTGTGCTTTCCACAAGGTCACCTGCACCAGCAACCAAAAAAAAGCTCTCTCTTCGCCTTTGTTCCAAAGAGACCTAATGCACTCACTGCAACTCAGGTTATCCAGGATATTTTTCAATTAATTTGCAACCACTTGGGCTTAGCATCTCAGAAGCCTGGCATATATTTAACATTTTTCATTGGCTGGAAACACTGTCACAACCACCATGTTATAGAAGAACTGCTTTTCCTGTTCATTTTCAACTCACTTCCTTCAGCTTTTTCCTTCCTCTTGATAAGGAAATTGCAAGGAGTAAAAAAGAGAATTCCTTGAGATTTCAAGAAGGAGCTTTCCTTTCTGATAAGCTGTCTGTATTTTTCTATCATTGTCTGAAGTTGTCTGAAGCAATTAAAAGCATGGCTAATTCTGAAAGGATGTAGAAACCTCAGCATTCAGAATGGGACTTCGCTGAAACAGTGCTGGGTGCCAGGGTCTGGTTCCTCAACCTCCAGGAGCTGTTTGCAGGAGGAATGTGTGGAGACAAGGACTGAAATTTTTAGGTCAGAAATGTGCTCATGAACATTCTAAGGGAAGAGATTAGAAAGCTCCTCAGCTGGGTCTTCTTTTTTCCTCTCTGTCTCTGTTCAGTGCTTTGCTTGTCAGGCAATCTTTTCTGTGACTACCGGCTACTGTGCCTGCCACCCTCCCCGTGCCGCTCACTCCAGCTACAAGGGCTTCTGCTCTGTTCTCCAAAGCTCTAACCCCCTCTGATCATTTTCCGTCTCACGGTGCACATCTTCAGGGATTCTCAAATCCATCATCCTGTTGCCCTTCAGATTTGAGGAGAAATCTGTCATCCAAACACCTCCCAGCTGAGAGGGTTTTTCAATCTATTCCCCCCACTTGGCCACAGCTAATGTTCTTCTTTAAATCTTTTTCAGTCTTTACCCACCTCTGGGTGCCACTGTCCCCTCACCCATTTTAATCTTTACTTGCTTTTGCTGCGATTTCTTCTGCCATCTTCTTTCAGCACTTGGGGGGATATTGCTGAGTGGTTAAGAGAAAGTAGGGGCTCTGACGTCAGACCCACCTGGGTTCAAATCCTGGTGTCATCACCTCACTTCTGCTTCCTCAAGTCTTTTTGCAACCATCATTACTTCATAGGATAGGTATGCTCAGATTTGGAAAGTGCTTAGTACAGGGATTCACCACATATTTCAAACAAATATAAATGGTAGGAATTCTTGTTAACCCAGAACTTTCCCTCTAACCTCTCCTTTTTGTGTTTGTTTTTGTAAAATCATATGCTGTGTGCCCTGTTATGTAAATTAAAATAATTGCCACCAGTGAAATGGGTACTGAAAATCTAGGAAATGATGTGCTGATGCAACGTGTGCATCTTACAATGGAGAAAACTGATGCCCATGGATATATCCCAGTGTCAGAGCTAGAAAGTGTCTTCTCCTCTCTCCAGGGTGACATCAGATGGAAGAAACAAAGGGACACACTGTCTTGGAGGATCTGAGATTGGCGAGCAAGCTCTTCACAGGAAATGGAATGGGTGCCACAGATCTGGACATGCAATGGATCGAGTCCAAGAAGCTAAATAGGTGGGGTCGGGAGGTGTGCAGTAGCCAGGGGACTGGGATGCTGATGAGGGAAGCTGTTTCCTCTCCTCTCCATTATTTGCTTTGGGTTATGGACCCTCTTAGCTCCATGTGGGACGATAGTAGCCAGAAACTTTCACATTTTTACAAGCATGAACAAGCTAAACAGCTATTAGATTCTCCCAGAAATACCATGGTCTACTTCTAAGTGTCTGTTGAGGCCAAGTTAAGAATACCATCCAACTCTCAAGTACTGACTCATTTAGTAGTTTTTTTCATAGCCTGGTTGAAATATTCTGAAGACTTTCTTTTGCGTAAATCTATACCAATCAAACAACTTTTTCCTGATTAATTTCATTTCTCAGAGACATTGACAAGAGGAAAAGGGTATTCTGGCTAGAGGAGAAATGTGTTGCCACACAGTATACCAACACATCTTATGCGTATGCATGCCATTTTGTCCTGATGAATTTAGACCAGATCTCAGAACCCTTCCCAACAGGTACCCAGGTATTTCCCTACTGATTGACCACAGTTGGCATGTAACAATGCTCACTTATATTCCATGTGTTCTACCCTTTTCAGCTTCCCTTGAAAAGCCTGGAGCCGAATGATAGTTCTATCCAATGGACAGTGAGTAGAAGTGATGTGCGCCACGTCACTTAATTGTAACTGCCTGAAGCCATCAAGAGCTAACATGATGCGCCATACACTCTTCTTTCACCGTGGCAGACTGGGAGGTCCCGTGTTCCAGGATGCATAACTTAAAGAGCGGGGATGGCTGCCTCACGTGCACAGGATTTTACATGAACAAGACATACCAGTATTGGATAGCACAGCTGAGGTTTAGGGTTTGTCTTTGAGAGCAGGAGAATCAGGCCTAACCTGACTAATAGTGCATGCCAGATAAACCTTTGCCATTCCTCCTTCTTACTAAGATGATAAAGCAGCCAGCTTTAATAAATATATGGCCAGCTGCGGGTGAATGGAATCAACTTTCTGGACCCTGAGCTCCAGGTGGATGCAAGCCTGCACGCATCCTGAGTCTGTGCCTGAGTTACCGATGGGCTTCCCTCAATGGCATCTCTCTCTTTACTTTCAACAGACCTAATTTTCATAGATGAAGAAGCAAGGCCCTATGTGGTTAAATGGCTTGCCCAAGGTTACACACAGCCCTTCTGACCCCAGACCTAGGAACTCTTCCCCCTCCCTGCCGTTCCCCCCACCTCCCTCTGCACTGATGACGGATGGAAGCAGCGGGGGTTCCAGCCGTAGATTTGCTTTCCTCGATAATGTGGAATAAACACCAGGCAACAGCAGTGCACACACTCCAAATTACAAAGACCGTCAGTCTTAGGAATTATCTTTAAATCTGCAAACTCTGCCTCCCATTAAGGAGAACTCCTTTTTTATTCCCAAACTAGCGAGCACAGATTCTCATTGCAGCATCAGGCATGACTTTCTCTCCTTGATTGATTGATTAATTAGTTATGTGTACTTGGGTTCAGCAGGGAGCCCAGTGACAACTGTGACATGGAAATTACCAGAAAGTTACAAAAATATGTAGCAGTGTTGACTTGCTGAAATGCAGTATACCACGGATTGATTAGAAACAGACACATATAGCGATCACATATTGAAATTACCTGTCACTGATGAGGCCTTGAGAAGAATCCTTTTGATTAGGATAAATTAATTCAGTTCCAATCTAATCACCTGCCAAGAAAGAAGTGAATATTCTCTATTCTTATTTCAACTTTTTCTTTTTGGTGGGGGGCGGGTGTGTGTGTCTAGAATCCTGGAGTTTAGAAGCACAAAGTGATCTTTGAAAAGCTCAAGGCCAATCAGATCATTCCCTGCTAGAAATCATCTAATGGTCTCCTCATGCCTTAGGGATAAAACAACCTACTGAACATGGTCTCTAAGGCCCCATCTTATCCAACCTTCAGCTTCATCATTTACCCCTTTTCCCCTCCTTCTCTGTGCTCTGGCCACACTGCCTTCTCTCCTGACCAGGTGTTATTGTGAGCCCCCCTCCCTGCACCTACCACAGGGCCTTGGCACACATCATTGTCTTAGGGAGGCCTTCCCTGATCTCCTGACTAGGTCAAGCTCTCCCTATCAAAGATTGTCCTGGCATCATGTACCTCACTTCATAGCACTTGTTGGGGATATAATTTTACGTGTGTGTGTGTGTGTGTGTGTGTGTGTGTGTGTGTGTGGTGTGTGTACACAATTACAGAATTAAAATTTCCTTCCCCAAATCAGAAATTCCATGAGGACCGAGACTGCCTCTGTTTTCTGTTTACAATGCTTTCCTCCAGCTCTGGCACAGAGCAGGCCTGCAGTTTATATGTGATGAATACATGAATGAATGAATAGTTAATTGACTCAAAGAGAGCCTGGTATTAATTTAATAAAAATCACAACCAGGCCTTTATCTTGTACTCTTTGGACAAAGAAAATGTATAAGTAGATAAGAATCTTAAAAGAATCTGAAGCTTGGTGTGATTTCTAAGCAGCAGATATCCTGTTGCATAAATAAAATGGCAACTAAAAATTCCGTCCTTCAGATCTCACCTGCGTGATTCTCAGATGGTTTAGCAAACCTGAGGCATTTATAATTCAGAAGAGTCTGAAAGTTGTCTGGTGCCTTGCATGCCCAGTAGAATGATTACCTTTGTGCTTGACAACCTCTTCTGACTGCAATACTACTACGAGCAAGAGGATACATATATTAATATTGGTCAGTTGTGTCAGTCAGGGGCCCAGCGAGCAAGAAGCACTTAGCTCACTCAAAAGGGATGAATAAATAGTGTTGAAGAATGTAAAACAGATAGCCAGTGGGAAGCAGCTGCATACCACAGGGAGATCAGCTTGGTACTTTGTGACCACCTAGAGGGGTGGGATAGGGAGGGTGGGAGGGAGATGCAAGAGGGAGGAGATAGGGGGATATATGTGTATGTAGAGCTGATTCACTTTGTTATACAGCAGCAACTAACACACCATGGTAAAGCAATTATACTCTAATAAAGATGTTAAAATAAATAAATTAATAGTGTTTAAGGAAGAGACTATTTACAGAGGTGTGGGCAGGCTTAGGGGAACCAACAAAGCATGGTGAGGCATCCAGGAATTAGCAGCAGTGGGAAGCTGTTACTACCCGGAGGTCTGAGGCAGCGAGGGAAGGGAACGGTGCAGAGAAATCTAATAAAAATGGGTGCCCCGGAGGAGGGGCTGCCATCAGGAGCTGAAGCCATGGAAGAACGTGGCCACTGTCAGGACCTTCGAGCCAGGGAGAAGAAAATCCTGGATCCTCTGTCCCCTGATGACCAGCTGAGAGCCAGAGCAAAGAGAGTTTGAGGCAGTCTCTGGAGGTCAGCTCCTGGGGCCCGGAGCAAGCCGTGAAGTGTGAGGATGGCTTTACGAGGGGGACAGGGAGAGCAGACAGAGAGTGGCCTGCATGCCTTCGATTTTATAAAGCACTCCCCGTGTGCCACTGTTTTAAGCTCTATGCATTTTAATTCAGTCAATCTCTACAACAACCCCATAGAGAAAGCACCAATATTTTCCCCTCTTATAGTTGAAGAAGCTGAAACATAAAAAGGTTAAATAACTTGCCCAAAGCCCCATAACTTGTTAGTAGGAGGAGGAACGAAAGTTCAAACCCAGGCATTCTGACTCTAGAGCCATTCACTTCACTCTAGCACATCAGAATTCCGAAGGATAGTCTCCATCTGGGGCTGAAGATTCAAGGTTTCTGTGCTCTTTGCCGGGAACAAATCACCAGTGCAGGAACTATATACGTCTCCCCAGAAATACAATAAATATTAACTAGCCCTTTGGAGACTGGGAAAATTCAGTTAATTTTATATATACTGGGAATATATTGGGAATCTATCTTCCAATAACCTCTGTTTTGGGTTACTGACTACTGATTGCTGTGGTGATGCTAAATATTTGAGCATTAATTAGGCACTTTGATTAAGGATATAATTGAAACTAAACACAAAAAAGAAAAAAATATCTATAAGTGTGTCCACACCATCTAGCCAGATATTAATATTAGAGATGGAGTTAAAGAATTTTTAGTGGAGGGAGAGAACACACGCAAGATCTGTAAGCCTCACATTCACCCGTTTGCTCCATGGCTCTGAAATTCCAATATTTGATATAGGCTTGAGAATTGAAACTGAGTCTGAAAACAGAGTAATATCAATCATATCTTATTTCTACGTAAAATAATTTACTGTTGTAAAATTTCCCTTGCTGTAAATTTGGGAAATACAGATGTACAAAAGAAAGAAAAGAAAAACCAACTATAAAGTCATCATCATCTAGAAAAAAAATAGCTCTGTACTTGGTGTGTCACCCTGACTGTGTCTGCGTGTATTTACAGAATTGAGATCATACTGAATGTACTGTTTTGAACTTTACCTATAACAATTAGTATTTTACAAGTATCTTTCTGTGTCATTAAATATTTTTTCTCATTTTATTTTCTATGATAAGACTTTCTTTTATAAGACTAGACCCCATTTTATCTATTGAATCCCCTAAAGCTGGATATTTTGGTTGCTTTCAATTTTTCTCCATGATAAACAACATCCTCACAACCAAACCTTTGTATTATTCTTGTAGGGAA
>NW_006787891.1:1723478-1760161 GCF_000442215.2 Lipotes vexillifer | reverse complement strand
AGGGAAAGTATCTGTGACGTTATTTTTTCCCTATTTGACATTCTTGACACCACTAACCTAAAGCCAGGGATTTTCTATTAGCATTTGGCTGTTTTACATGGCTAGGTTTGGAGGATGACAGATCTTTGAGAATTTAATGAAATCGACTCAGCTCACCAGTATACATCAGAAGCTTTAATCTATATCCTAAAATCCAGTTTTGAAATGTCAGTTTCATTCTTGCTTAACTGAACTTAATACTGGATAATTTTTAAAAGACCCTAAAATTAAAAAAAAATACATGTAGGTCAAAAACATCTTTCTGCTAGGAAAAAACACAAAAATTCTTGCACAGTGGGCTGAGCACTTTCATTTAAGGAAATGTGGCTCATGAAAGCAGACCTCTTTGTTTCATTTGGTAGCCTAGGCAGTAGCTAGCTATATTAGCTTGAAAAAAAAAAAAAAAAAACCCTCACAGACCTGTGTCTATAAAAAGAATGTAAGTGTCATGCACTGTGGTGGCTTCTCTCTGAAGTCCTAAAGGCATTTTTAGATGCTTGAGCAGTTCAGTCACAAGATGAAAGGACTTTGATCTTTCTTGCTAACTTAGCATGAAAAGAAATTAAGAAACTGGTCCTTTATGATGATGGTATTAATTCTAAGCAAATGTACTTGCAAAATTCAGGGACATGTCAGCATCCTAAATGGAAAAGTAAAGTATGGGGGAAGGGGGGGAAGTGATCTAATTTCTCAATCTAAGGGAGAGACATCCAATTATCGAGGCAAAGGATGCTTCCTCATTTAGTACAACTGCTGAGAAAAGGGTTCTTCCTCCTAGATCCTGCTATGGTTTCCTGTTTTAGGAATAGGGCTCAAGCTGCAGGCTACTAATTGCTACGTTTCGTGTCATTTTCTCATTTCAAAGACTCTTTGTCGAAGGTGTTTAGAAAAGTCTTGCTAGGCTATCAGCCATTTAAGATTCAAAATGAAGAACATATCTTCCTTTAGGAAAAATAAAATAATAAATCCTACTGTGAGCCACGGTTTGCATGGATTATGCCCTTATTCCCAAAACAACCGTAAGAGGGAGAATCCTCTGAGATCCTCTGAGAATCTGAGAGCTAACAGAGCATCTGCCAGGTCACATAGCTAGAAAGTGGCAGGACCAGGCTTTCAACTCTGTCTGACCCTAAAGTTCATGCTATTTTAAATACACTATATATATGTATACCATAGAGTGACATACTTAGGGTGTACACCCTATTATAATGTACTATTATTGTAGCAGACAGTTATTCTTTTTCAGCTGACTGGCATTCAATCGTACTCTTCCCCAATTTCCTTTTGGATGGCTCTCCTCTTTGAATATTGGTTTACTGGGAAGGCAGTTCTCACCTACCTCCCACTATAGTGGCCTAGAAGGTCATATCATTCCCTTTCAGGCCCCCTGATACAGCTAGGAGACAGTCATGTGACCAAGGTGCCCTTCAGATGCCTGTTCTGAGAGGTTATGCTCATCATAGCAGGAGATGTAGCCTAGGGATAAGATGTGGACTTTCCTCTCCAGCCCCAAGAGCCCCTTCATTCTGGTCCATTTCCTATCTCAGGTCCTCTAGCCCCTCATTGATTCTGTGAACTTCCCTCTCCCTCCAATAAATTCTCTTTCACTAAGTAGCAAGCGTTAATTTCTAAGGTTTACAACCAAGAGTCTCAGCTGATATTATCTCTCACTTTTATGGGTAACTGGCCAGAAAATAACCCATGGTACTGAAATCTATAATAGAATTTCAAGGGACCCCCTGAAAATTATTTCTGGGATATTAACAGCAATATATTCATTTAGATCAATAAGAGGTAGATAAATTATTAGGGCCAAGTATGGTGCTTAATGATTACCTTCACCCTTTAACCCATTTGTATTTGGGCTGTCCCCACTGACCATTTAGAATTTTATAACTGTAAGGGACCCTGGTGATCATCTAGACTAACGCCCTCATTTCCCTTTTATGAGGCTGCTTCCTCATCAGCCGTGAGAAGGATATCACATTCTCTTTACCCTTTGGACTTCAATATTCACAGTGTCACTTCCAAGGCATCCATTGTCCCTTTTGAACACTAGCCCAAAGTTATTAAGCTTAATGCACAGTTGCTTAATGCATAGGGAATGACAAAATGGTCACTGAAAGAAATCTATGCTTCTCATTTATTCTATTTTGTGGGGTTTTAATTATAAGTGGCCTTTCCTGCTAAGTCTAAGGAGTTTTATTTTAAAATAATAATAGTAAAAGGAAGGGAGAAATATGTTATTAAGAAAGAAAAGAAGAAATGAAATCTGCAAATCATTTAAGTGATTTAGAATGGCAAAAGATAACTAACTGAAAACCAGAGAAAACGGCAACAGTTCATAATTCTACCTGGCAGCACAGGGCAGCCTGAAATATGGGTCTGACAGGCTGATCCTCTTGGGAGCACCTTATTAGGCATTTACCGCGAAATGATTATATGCTCCAGTTAAACATGCGTCCATGTACTGTGATAGTAGGAGCACACTCAAGACCAAGGCATACCGGGACTGGGAGAACCAAAGTTTCTATTGAGGTCAGGAAAAGCTCCAGAACCTGACAGATAGGACTGGGTTAGGAGATGCCCAGATATATGGTTAAATATTATTTCTGTGCATGTCTGTGAGATCATTTCAGGAAAAAGCATTTGAACTGGTAGACTGAGTAAAGAAGACTGCTCTTCCCGACATGGATGGGGCATCATCCAACCCACTGAGGGCCTGAATAGAACAAAAGAGCAAAGGAAGGTTTCATTCTCTCTTTCTGCCTGACTGAGCTGAGACATTGTTCTTCTAGTGCCTTCAGACTGGGACTTACACCACTGACACTTCCTGGTTCTCAAGCCTTCAAGCTCAATTGGACTTTATAGTACCAGCTTTTCTGGGTCTCCAGCTTGCAGATGGCACATCATGGGACTTCTCAGGCTCCATGATCACAGGAACCAATTTCTTACAATAAATCTCATTATAGCTAGATACTAGATACATGTGAGAGAGAGAGAGAGAGAGAGAGAGAGACAGAGAGAGAGAATGATAGATGGATAGAGCGATAGATAGCTGGATAACCTCTTAAGGGGGTGCTGGAGACAGATTGCCCAATTCAAATTCCATCTCTGCCACTTATTAGGAGATTGGCTTCTGCACTGCTTAATCCTTTTAAAAATTAGTATCCTCTGTTATAAAGCAGAAACTAACACACCATTGTAAAGCAATTATACTCCAATAAAGATGTAAAAATAAATAAATAAATAAATAAATAAATATCACCCATGGCGGGGAGAAATTAGTATCCTCCTCTGCAAAGTGGTAGTAACATCAGTACTTACCTCAGATGGTTATGAGGATTAAATGAAGAAATATATTTAAGGTACTGGGCATATAGTAAGTGTTTAAAAAATGTTAGCTATTATATTAATGGGGAAGCCTATGGAAAGGGTAGGTGCCTGCTATAGACTGAAGGTTTGTGTTCCCCCAAAACTCATATGTTAAATCTCAACTCCCAATGTGATAGTATTTAGAGGTAGAGCATTTGGGAGTTGATTAGGTCACGAGGGTGCAACCCTGGTGAATGCGATTAGTGCTTTTATGGAGAAGACGTCAGAGAGCTCTCTGGTTCCTTCTGCCATGTGAGAACACAGTGCAAACATGCCATCTGTGAACCAGGAAGCAGGTCCTCATCAGACACTGAATCCGCTGGTGCTTTGATCTTGGACTTCCCAGCCTCCAGAACAGTGAGAAAGAAATTTCTATTGTTTATAAGTCACCCAGTCTGTGGTATTTTGTTATAGCAGCCCAAAGAGGCTGAGTGCCTAAATCTATAGTCTTGGTTGGGGGGCCGGGGGGGATGTTATAACTCAGAGACTTTAAACACATCGTGGGCTATCTCTACCATGACAGCTAGTGAGCCTGGTTGACCATATAACCTATTCTAAAATCTCAGGCTATATTTGCCTCCTACGCTATTTCCAATTAACCCAGAAACTGGGGCAAACCTGAGGCTGCCAGTCAGGTCTGTCAGGGAACGCAGATGAGAGCAGTGAGACAGGTCAAAAGCAGAGAGACCAAGTCAGGGGCTTACGTTATGCCGCTATCTTTTTGGCTTTAGAGATAAGGTAGCTTTGCTGTGATTGTTTTAAATGGATAACCACACTAATGCCTCACCTGCTATAATTAGTTTGAATATTTTCATTTTGCCCAATAATTCATAGCTAATTTTACTACATGATAATGTTTACCAATAAATATCATCTATCTTTAATATGTCCCGGTGGGCAATCGTTAAAATTTCCCTTCTGATTTGTTGACTGAGCCAGGTGAACTTGATCAGGCAATTTGTTAGGAGAGCTGAAATATAGTCAAGAAGACTCTCTTGGCTTAGAGTTTGTATTTGTTTTTCTTTTATCTTTTCCCAAGTCATAAATCTTTGATGGGGAAGAGAGTGAAAAGGGAATGAAAAAAAAAAGAAGCATGGGAAGGGATCTCTCACTCCCCACACATCCATCCTCGGAGCTGGGCAGCAAAGATTACAAATCATACTACACAAATCAAAAGTCTCTCACAGCTTCCACAGAGGAAACCATTGTCGAAATATATTCTTAGGGCTCTGTTCTCCCCAAACACTGCTCATCATGAATGGGCTCTACTCAGAGGAACATGACATTCTGACTTGGGAATCAATGAGAAATTATGAAAAGTACAACACTTTGCATTTTATGGTATTGTATGATAATGACAGAACTGGGAATCAGAAGCCTGGGAGTCCTCATCCTACATGACTTGCTGCCACTCTGGGTCTCAGCATCATGTTCTCTAAAGAGGAAGAACGACTAATCTTGGAGAACAAATGGCCTCTAAACACGTTTGGGCTATTATTTTATCTGATTTGCATGGCACAGATTTTCCCATCATTCCCATTAAAGCTATCCATGTCCTTTTATTTAAAGCCTAAGCAGTATACAGTTAAGTTTTATTAATTTTCATTTTTAAATTGGAGTATTTAAAAAACTTGGGTTTATGTCTACTTATTCTTGGGTTCATATCCATTTATTTTCTGTTTTCCTCACCTGCTTTATTTTCTTTTCCTTCTCATTTCTTGACTTATTTTGAATAAATCCAATATTTGTAGTCTATGTCTTCCTCCTCTATAAACTGCTTAGTTATACATTCATTTACTAATGTACAGCTTTGATTTATTACAAATTAATGTAAGTACTTTCAGGACTTCACAGATAACACAGGGACTTTAAAATACTTTAATTCCATTTACTCCTTCTGACTTTTCTGTTATTGTTATTATGCATTTTCATTCATACATAGAATAAAACCCCACATACTCTTTTGCATTTCGAGATCTGCTTATATTTAACCTTTATTTTGCTCTTCATTCCTTCCTATATTCATGTTTCCTTCTGGGATCATTTTTCTTTCTTTCTTTAATTAATTAATTTATTTATTTATTTATTTACGGCTGCGTTGGGTCTTGCTGCGTGGGTTTTCTCTAGTTGTGGAGAGTGGGGGGCTACTCTTTGTTGCAGTGTGTGGGCTTCTCATTGTGGTGGTTTCTCTTGTTGCGGAGCCCTCGTTCTAGTTGCACGGGCTTCAGTAGTTGAGGCACGCAAGCTAAGTAGTTGTGGCGCATGGGCTTAGTGGCTCCACGGCATGTGGGATCTTCCCAGACCAGGGCTCAAACCCGTGTCCCCTGCATTGGCAGGCGGATTCTTGACCACTGCACCGTCAGAGAAGTCCCTGGGATCATTTTTCATCTGCACTTCGGTATTTTTTTAGTGTAGGTCTCCTAGTGAATGAATTCACTCAATTTTTGTTTGTCCAGAAACATCTTTATTTGACCTTCAATTTTAAAGAATATTTTTACTGAATATAAAATTACCTGTTGGCATTTTTCTTTCAGTACTTTAAAGATATTTTCCCACTGTCTTCTGACTTTCATCATATCTGTCAAGGAGTAACCTGTAAGTTTTAATGTAACTATTTTATGTTATTACAAATTATGCTATAATAAATGTATTATATGATAATACATAATTAACATATATTATTTTACATATATAACCTTTAAGAATATATATATATATATATATATATATTTAATTTTTGACTGCTCTCTAGATTTCCTCTTTGTTTTTTCAGAAACTTTATATTCTGAGCTTGGGTGAAAGATTTTCTGTTTGTTTGTCCATATATGCTTCTTGGGATTCATAAGGCTTCTTGTGGCCAACATCTTTTATTAGTCTTGGAAAATGTTTACTTTTAACCCTTCAAATAATTTTTCTTTCATTTTCTATTTCTCCTTTCTTCTCACCATGTTCCATATGTCTTTATGCTCTTTTCTATCCTTTTAGCTCTCTGGGCTTCACCATCGATATTTTCTAGCAATTGATCTTCCAATTTGTTAATCAACTTTCCTTCTATGTCTAATCTGATAATAAACCATTCTATTGAGGTCTTAATTTCTGCTACTACATTTTAATTCTTTAATTTATATTTTGTTTTTAAAATAAATTCCAGATATCTAGTGAATTCATCCATCTTGACACCTATTACCTTGAACATATTAATTACAGCTATGTTAAAGTTCATTTCTAATAACACTGAAAAATGGATCATCTGCAGGTCTGTTTCTATTGTCAGTTTTTCTCTTGGGTTCTTTTTCTTGTCATAACTGGTAATATTTTACCAATGGACATTTTTTTATGATAAGCATTAGAAGCTCTTGATGCTATATCCTTCCACAAAGAGTTTATCTTATCTTCTGGTAAGCAGATGGAGAAGGAGCAGATAAGTTTAATCCAACAGGCGCTGAACTGGCTCAAGGTTGGATTAGAGTTTTCCAGACTTCTGTCCACCTCTAGTTTGTCTGTGCTCCTGAAGTGTCATCCTCAGAGATTTTACTAGTGTGATGGAACAACAACTATATGCAGCCTACAGTGCCTTACAACAGGTGGAAGACGTTACAGAAAACCTACCTGAGTCATTGGGCAACACAAAAAAAACACAATTTGGGGTCTAGAATAGGTGTGTGACATACAGGACCCCCATGGACATCAATAGTGACCAAGGAATCTACTTAATCTGCCATGAAGTCCAGAAATGGTCTGATAAAAATGACGTACACTGGCTTTTCCACCTGCCTTACAACACCACTGCTGCTGGGCTAATTGAAAGGGTGAATGGACTACTTAAACAACAGTTGAGATGGGAAACCCACTCTCTCAACATGTGGACACATCCCAGGAGCAGTGTCCCAGTGCTTGTAGCATGTTAACCCAGAGGAAAGTAGTCAACACGATCCGAGTTCAACTTTCCGTTGCCATCTATCAGTTGGGACAATAGCTTGTTTTTGCCCTTGCCACAGGATCTACCCTAAGGGGAACACATTATAAAGTGGCCCTGGGTGACAGGTAAGTCCCTGGTGGTTTGGGTTTGCTACCCCGTGGGGAATAGGATTAGAAAGGGCCTTACAGATTTCACCTGTCTTCTACGCAGACCCACCTAAGACTACTATGGTAATTAATATGGGCCCCCTACTGGAGAAAATTACATTAACTTTGTTGGTCTATTGTTATACCACCTTTTCAGTATTTGGCACCGGCTGTGGGGACTGAGGGTGGACAGGCGGTTTGGTACTGCAACACAGGACAAACCACAGGCAGGGGTGGTTATTACCCCAGAATGTTGCTACTGCTTGTATTTTGTTAAATGGTCATGGTCTTCCCCGTATTGTGCCTGTTAAACATCTTATATTTCATCCCTAGTCTGAGCGGAGGGAATCTGTTTGCAGACTGACAAAAACAGTGGCCTCACTGCAAAATGAGTTTGATTGCTGGGTCTACAGCGAGATGCCATTGTTGTCCTCTGGACTTCCATGAAAAATTGATAAGCACCTGGCTCCAAACTGTGCCCACGTCTTGGGCTTTTGATACTCTTTTAGCTGTTGTTTGTATTGCATTTGTGGTGTTTGGTGCACCACTATATACCTGACCCTAGGGATATCGCAGAAGTGGGGCAGACCAAGATTGTGAGGTTCGTGCAGGGTATGTAGGGGTGGAGTGTGTGGTCAGGCCACTCAAGATGGCTGTTCTCTTCTCGGTACATCCCCTGCTTGACCAGTCCCTGATTCACTCACACGATTATCCAGTCATCTTAATTATAGGGCTTAATTATATGTTTCTGGCAACTGATAAGCCCACCGGACGTCAATTCCACCTATAAATGGTAGCCCCCTTCTCCCCCGAGGAGAGAAGTCTGCTGCCATGTCATGCCTGCCATCTTCCCACATGGTGTGGTGCCTCTCCAGGACCTTTGTGTAAGATCTCCCTGTCCAGTAACTCATTGATGTTTCAAAAAAAAAGAAGAGTGTTACTGTGATAGTTTTTAAAAGATGGTTATGAATCCTTTGACCCCACTCCTATTGAGAAGTGAGGTCTATGACCCCTCTCCTTAAATTTGGGCAGATTTGTAACTGCTTCAATCAACAGATTACAGCAAAAGTCATAAATGGCCATTCAACTTCTGCCTTGTGACCCAGGAACACTTACTTAAAGCCCTGAAACACCATCTAAAATATCCAAGTACTCTGTGACTTCCGTGTTGGCTAGACCACACATAGGTATTCTTGTGAACGGTCCTATCTCATCCTGTCCTTTAGAGGTTCCTTCCCAGGTTCCATATACATGCCTGAAGAAGCTGTCTCAGAAGCTGATCTCTCAACCTTACCTCTTCTTGCTCCCCGACGGAAATCCCAGACACCAAGGAATTGAGGAGAGTCATTACCACTGTGTCTTTTCTGAATTCCTGATCCACAGACTCTATCAGCATTATAAAATGGTTGCTAGGGCTTCCCTGGTGGCGCAGTGGTTGGGAGTTCGCCTGCCTATGCAGGGGGCGCGGGTTCGTGCCCCGGTCCGGGAGGATCCCGCATGCCGCGGGGCGGCTGGGCCCAGTGAGCCATGGCCGCTGGGCCTGCGCATCCGGAGCCTGTGCTCCGCGCGAGAGAGGCCGCAGCGGTGAGAGGGCTGCGTACCGCAAAAAAAAAAAAAAAAAAGTTGCTAAACATCTACCTAGTCCAGTAAAATATACTTCCTTTGCTCCCATTGCTTCAAGATTGTACTCTCTGCTTACCAGCTGTTAAACCAATCATGAATTATAGGAATCTGTGCATCATGGAATCTTCAGTTGAAACAAGATGATCTAGTCTAACCTGCCACCCAAATCAGATATTCCCATCTCTAAAATATTGTTATATAACTCCTGCCAAGCAATTTATTGCTCTTGGCAAACTGAATTAGAAAATTTCAAGAAAATACAACCAGTTAGCAAAGACTGTCTTAAGAGTGATTTAATAATATTTGCTATTAGAGAGGGGCTGGGAAACGAAGAATGAGACTTAGTCACTGGCCTCAAGGGCATCACAGTCTTTCGTGGAGAAAACATACCCACAACTAACTATCCTCTAATGTTATAAGAGATTAAAATGTACGAACAAGGAATGACACATCTATAAGGAGGAATAATTCTAGTTAGGTATATGGGAAGGTCCAACAGAGAAAGTTACATCTAACTTGCCCTTTTTCCTTAGTTGATGTGGTTTCCAAGTCCTTCCATGTTCAAATCGCCACCCCTCAACTGGACACTATCTAGTTTTTCAGTTTCTTGGGAAACATAAATTGCCTAATATTTTTAAATAGTCTACTTGAATGTGTTACTTCTATTTATTTTATTCTATTTATTCCATTCTAATATTTCATCAGCATTTTTATCATCTGGGTCATAGTTGGTCCATATACAGCTTAAAGTATATTTAAGAATCTTGGGGCTTCCGTGGTGGCACAGTGGTTAAGAATCTGCCTGCCAGTGCAGGAGATGTGGGTTAGATCCCTGGTCTGGGAAGATCCCACATGCTGTGGAG
This sequence comes from Lipotes vexillifer, assembly GCF_000442215.2. Classification (NCBI taxonomy): domain Eukaryota; kingdom Metazoa; phylum Chordata; class Mammalia; order Artiodactyla; family Lipotidae; genus Lipotes; species Lipotes vexillifer. The sequence goes on along the minus strand of NW_006787891.1, from coordinate 1,750,196 downwards.
CAACTAAGTCCGTGTGCCACAACTACAGAAGCCCGCGCACCTAGAGCCTGTGCTCTGCAACGAGAAGCCACTGCAATGAGAAGCCCGCGCACCACAACGAAAAGTAGCCCCTGCTTGGTGCAACTAGAGAAAGCCCGCGTGCAGCAGCAACAAAGACCCAAAATGCAGCCAAAAATAAATTAAATTAAAAAAAAAAAGAAAGAATCTTTTCCACCTGGGTTATTTTGAAATCAGGTTGTTGTGCCTGAAATCAGGCCCAAAAATCAGGTTTTTGGGCCTGAAATCAGGCACCAAAAATCAGGTTTTGTATTTTGCACCTGCATTCAGGACTTTAATTCTACATCTGAGTCCAGTGTTTCAGCGTCTGTAGACTTCTGTGGGGGAATGGGACAGAGTGGAAATTTTCTGATCTCAAATTCTAACAAATGAGCTCTTCCAGGTCTGTGTCTGTTGCAAATTTAATGAGAAAGCCTGTGTGACTTTTCCAAGGTGGTGATTAAAAATGTTGACCAAGACCGAATCATGTAAACTAGCCTTGGACAAAAATATATTAATGCATTTCTCCCCTTTATGTGACTGATTTGCATTTTCACAGTGTCCTTCTGGAGAATAGATATCTTTACCCAAAGAAATGATGTAGATGATAGGAATATTAGGCATGATAGATGGCCACTCTGGGAGATGTTATTAGGCATGGAGTCCTTTCAGGCTTCTTAAATCAGACTCTCTGGGCAGCCTTCCATGCAGCCTATTTTGATGTGTCTCCATCATTCTCAAACTCTCCTGCATACTGGAATCCCCTGGAGAGCTTTAAAAAGTACAGAAGCCTGGGTCCCACCCCTAGTGGCCTGGTCTTCGGTAGTTTGGGAAGTTAACCAGGTGATCCTAATATGCTGTGAAAGTAGAAGACTGCTGCTTTTGCAGAAATTCATTAATTCTAGAAGAAAGAGTATGGGGTTAAAGGTCAAACAAGGATAGATTTGAACTCTGTTGCTTAATAGATTTTTGACTTGGACAGATTGCGTCATCTGAGCTTCAGCTTCTTTATCTATAAAATTGGGGCTAATAAGACCAAAACGCAAGTTAATGGGAAGGGTTAAAAGAGATAATGTGTTTAAAGTAACTAGTGCATAGTAGACAAATTATGGATGTCACCCCTCTTGTCTTTCTTCCAAGAGTCCCCTGAGTTGATCTATAGAACAAGGTCAACTCTGGCTGGAAGACAGATTCGATACTTAACCTCTCTTTGCTGGTGCCCCTCCAAAGATCAGATAACCTGACCTTTGGAGACCTGTCCCTGAACTCTTCTGCCTCATGGAATGACTTATTCATCATTTAAAATGCACAAAGGTAGCTTAACTGGGAAATAAAACATATAAGTGACTTTAAATTGCCAAATAGAAATGTTTCACTTTCCAGTTTGTAACAGAACTTGGAGGGCCTCAGAAATGCATCCTATTGACTTGAGTTGTGGCTTTGTCCTGATGGCCTTCCGAGACTTGTTTATGGGGAAGAATGCACCCCAGCCAAATAGTCAGCATGCCATTGATGTGTATCAGAGAGACAGAAAAAGACTGAAGTGTTTTAGTCCACTATTAGTCTAATAAAAAAAGTAGTTCAAGGAAAAAAAAAAAAAAGAAAATTTTCACTTTCCAACTGTGTCCATAGAAGAGCATGACTGACCAAGTTTCATCAATAAGCCCTTCTTTCTCATTAAGAAAACTTTTCATGAATGTGGAATTTTTTGTGGGTATGAAACTCAGCAAGAAAAATATGTACTAGACAAAGCTTTTATTATTTTTTTAGCTATTCCTTTTGGAAAATCCTAACCAAAACACGAGATAGAATACGAGTTCTCAACATCTGAACATCTAAATGGTTGTTTCAAAGAAAATGTTAATTGATGTGTAGCATGTGTAGTGAAATTTCATGTGTTCTTAAGTTTTTGAAATGTAAAGATATAGAGTCAGAAGTCAGAGTATAGAATTTAAATTTCACTAAAGTTTTAATGTAATTAAAGCCTATTTTTTGATTTACATCCTTTCCTCAACTCAAAGATACACCTGTAATTGTTTAAATAATATGAGCAAACAAACCCATATTTATTTAATCTTATCTCCTCTCTTGCCTCACTCCTCTCTTCTTATTTCATCTCATTCATTCCAAAAACATTTATTGAGCTCCTAGTATTCCTTAGGCATTAAGAATATAAAGATGAATCAGATACATGGTCCCTGACTTTGAAGAGCTCACAATCTAGCATAAAAAGTAATCAAAACCAAACATAGTTGGTGAAAACTGAAGAAGGTGTGTAGTCTAGCTAACAGTATTGTAGCAATATCAATGTCCAGGTTTTGTTATTGTACTACAGTCATGTGAGTTGTCAGCCTTGGGGGAAGTTGAGAGAAAGGTACATGCTACTATTTTTGCAACTTCCTGTAAGATAACTGTTAGAAAGTAAAAAGTTAAAAAAATCCAGCATGGTAAGATAAATACTAGAGTAGGGCAGATTTTTTTCAGGATAACAATAAGAAAACATGATCCTACAAAGAGAATGATGGAAAGCTTCACAAAGGAGATGGTAGGAAATCTGGCTCCTGAAAGATGGCTAGAAAATTCCCTGCTGTCTTAGTTTCCTATGGCTACTGTAACAAATTACCACAATCTTAGTGGTTTAAAACAACAAAAATGTATTCTCTTGTAGTTCTGGAGGGCAGAAGTTCTGAATCAGTCTGCTGGGCTAAAGTCAAGGTGTCAGGAGGGCTGCTTTCTTCTGGAGCCTCTAAGCGGAAAAACAATTCCCTTGCCTTGTCTAGATTCCTGAGGCTTTCCACACTCCTTGGCTTGTGACCTCTTCCTCAAATCACTCCAACCTCTTGCTTCAGCCATCACCTCTCCTACTTCATCTTTTCCCTGCCTCCTTCTTATAAAGACCCTTGTGATTACATTTAGGGCCCTTGTGAGTCACCTAGGATGATTTCTCCAACTCAAGATACTTAATCACAGATGCAAGTCCCTTTTGCCCTATAAGTTAACATTTACAGATTCCAGGGATTAGGACCTGGATATCTTTGGAAGCCCTTATTCAGCCTCTCAGATATGACAAGGGCAGTATTTTGGGGGGCTTACAGCTGTGAAAGACAATTTGCCCAGGTGAGGAATGATTAGTAGTTTACCATGCCTGGAATACAGGGATGGAAAGTACTGGGACATAAGACTATCAAGATAGATTGGTCTATTGGTCAGCTTGGGCTACAACAACAAAACACCACAGACTGGGAGATTGAAACAACAGAACTTCATTTCTTACAGTTCTGGAGTCTGGAAGACCAAGAGCAAGGTATTGGCAGGTTTGGTTTCTCCTGAGGCCTTTCTCCTTGGCTGGCAGTTGGCCATCTTCTCACTGTATCTTCACATGATCTTTTTCTCTGTGCTTTAATATCCCTGGTATCTCTTTCTCTTCCTTATAATGCCAAGAGTCATATTGGATTAGAGCCCACTCGTATGACCTCATTTAATCTTAATTATCTTTAAAGGCCCTATCTCCAAATATAATCACATTCTAAGGAACTGGGGGTTAGGACTTCAATATATGAATTTGGGGAGGATATAATTCAGTCCATAACAATTGGGATCAAGTTTTGAAGAACCTTGACTCTGACCTGCCTAGTAACCTTGATCTTGAAAGTTATAGTGAACTAAGAAAGGCTTTTAAGAGGATTGGAATGACAAAATCAGATTTTTTTTTAGGCCAGTAACTCTGAAAGTAGAAGGAAGAAGGAAGCAGTGACCTGTAGCAAGGAGAACAGGTAGAAGCTTGTTGGTATTTAGGCAGCACACGTCACAGGGGAGGTACTGAAGGAGGTAGTGTTGGCACTCTGTGAAGACAAGGGCAATGGAAACATCAGAATCTTCCCTGTTTTCTCCCACCACAGACTCTTGGAATCCTGAATAAAATATTATAACAAAACTACCTTTTTGAGGGGGCTGCATAGCTGAATTTGAAATAAAGCCCAGTTGCCAGAAATTAGGCAGGAAATCAGAGCCAGAGTGGTGAGAAGGGCCTGGCACTGCATGGGTATCAGATGAGATATTGCACCTATGATCTGGGAGTGGATGTTTTAAAGCCCATGTAGGGGATAAGAGCCACCTTTGGGTCCAAAAGATTATGGAGTCTATAAATCCAAGAACTTCGAAACACTGTCCTGCCTATGGAAGAGGAATTAGATAAACTTGGACCCCTCATTCTGGGAAACCATAAGAAGCTTGTGATTATCCAAGGATGTTGATGAAGGCGAGTAGGGGGTGTACTTCTTTAAGAAATGGAACCACTGATCCTACTTTAAAAGACTTAAAAAGTCTGAATTTATTTTTCACCTGTTGCAGGGGAAACCCAAACTAAGAAATTAACTCAAAACTTCCTCCAGGACTGTTGAAAGTCCTAGGGCAAAAAAGGATTAAAAAATGGAATGGACTAAAGAGAGAAAAAAAATGAGAAAATGAGATGACCAAGCAACATCCCAACATCTGAATAATAGGAGAGCAAGAATAGAAAATGGAGGACTGTCTAGCCTGAAAGAAATAAATCAAGAAATCTTCCCGAATCCAACAAGCATGAGTCAAGTGGAAAGAGTCCACCAAGTACCCAGAATAATGAATTTCAAACACTAGGGACCAAAGTTTTTTGTTTTTTTTTTTAACAAGTTTTCAGAAAGAAAAACATAGAAGTCATATAAATAATCAGAATGGGTTCAGGGTGTATGTGTGTGTGTGTGTGTGTGTGTGTGTGTGTGTGTGTGTGTGTGTACACAAAAGACAACTAATCCTCTTCTTTCAAAGCACAAAGTCAATAAATAATGCTTAATAGTGGAAAGTGAAGGAGTGGCCGTGTATGTATATTTTTTAGAAATGTGAAGTAAAATGCCGAAAAAATTCATCTAAAATAGTTGAAAGGGACTACCTTTGGATACGGCTGGGAATTGGTGTCTTTCTTGTTCTTTATTTCTATTTCTGGACCCTTGTCCCTCCCTTCACCCTCCCACCGCACCATCTTTGGACCACACCATTTTTTCCTTCTCCGTGTTTCAGCCACCTATCCCCTAAACACTATTCTCAATCACTGAAGATTTTAGCAATCAGCTCACTGTCTTTCCCTCCACTGTTATTCGTGCCATTATGCCTGGAAATTTCAGTATTTACACCCTGCTTCTCATTTCCTTGACCTCATTACATCCTACAAACTTTCATCTGTAAACCTCTCAACACCTTCCATGGTCTGATCCTAGGACTTGAAAGTATTAATAATTTCACCACTTCTAAAAGTTTGAGTGTCAAATATCCCATACTCTAAACATTAAAATCTTAATTAATGAATATTACTCCTGGCAAATTGCAAGCCCTATTTAAAATTTACCCCTATGCTTTAGCAGCTAAATAGAGCCGTAGACAAAACAAAACAACACAAAACAAAACCAAAAACTATACAGACTAGTTTCCTTTTAAACTGATGACTCAAATCTCAAGAAAACCTTCAGCACAGTCTGGAAATCTTATTATAGTCTATTAATTAATTTGCTTTTCTATTCTCTAAGATGATTATCTCACCCTGTGCTCTATTTTCAAAACCCCAAAATTGTTTCTTCCTTTTCACTTTCAGCTAATGATGGTGCCTTTTATTTCACTCAAGAAAAAAAATGGCACTTGGAAGAGGCAGCTTTAGTTCAAATCCTAGTCTTGCCACTCACTAGCTGGGTGAACTACCTGGGCCAGTTACCTGTTCTCTCTGGGACTCAGTTTCCTCATCTATATAAGGGGGCAGATAATAATAACAGTATCTGCATATGAATGAGACATTGTTTATGCTTACAGAGAAAGAAACTGAAAACTGCCTCTTTTTTCCATTGTCAAGTCTTCTGTCCTACCAGCCCATGTACCCCTGGACCTTGCCTTTCTTCTGATACATGTACCTGTGGACCCTGCCTTTCCTTGTGCATACATCCACAGACCCAGCCTCCCTTTCTGTTACAATGGGTGAACTGTCCCTGCATCTATTTAAGGACAATCCTTCTACATGCGCATTGGCCCTCATTCCCTCTCCCCTATTCAATGACTTTGTTCCTGCAATCATCTCTCCTCTATCACGTCGCATGCGTTTTTCTCTGACTACTAGATCATCCCATCAGCATACAAGCATTCTGTAATATCTCCCATCTTAAACATTCTCCTCTAATGTGATGGCTCTCTCCATCTATCACTCATTTCTCTGCTTCTCTAGGTAGCAAAACTTCTTGAAAGAGCTGTCTATATTTGCTTTCCTTTTCCTCACTGTTTTCAACCAATTTCAACACTTCTTGTCAAGGTTCGTCTTAGAACATTCTAGTGAATTTCTGGCCTTCTTTCATTGAATGTTTCAGAAACGTTATCTTTCTAGGCTTCTAGATTTTACTTGGTGCCTTAGTCTTTTTAGGCTGCCAAAATAAATACCATAGACTGGGTGGCTTAAACAACAGAAATTTATTTTCTCACAGCTGTGGAGGCTGGGAAGTTCAAGATTGTGGTTCAGGCAGGGTTCAGTTTCCAGCGAGGGCTCTCTTCCTGGCTTGCAGGCAGCTGCCTTCTCTCTGTGTCTTCACATGGCTTTTCCTGAGTGTCTATGTGTGAAGAGAGAGACAGCTCTCTCTTCCTCTTCTTTCTAGAGCACCCATCCTATATGACCCCACTCTTCTGTCCTCATTTAATCTTAATTACATCCTAAAAGCCCTAGCTGCAAATATAGTCATATACGGGGTTAGGACTTCCATACATGATTTTGGGAGGTCACGATTCAGTCCAAAGCACTGGACTACTAGGACAACATACTTTCCTATTCTTTTTAGTATTCGAGTTTCTGCTCAAATATCACCTCCTCAAAGAGGGCTTCCCTGAACACCCCTCCCCAGCATCTAAAGTCACTTTCTTTGTGTGGTATCACTGTTTTCTATTTTTTAATAGAGCATTGGGTTTAAGAGCCTGGAATCTGGAGCAGGCTGCTTTGGTTGAAACCCTCGCTCCATCACTTATAAATCTGTGATCTTGGGCAAGATACTTAACTTCTCCATGACTTGGTGTCTTCCTCTGTAAAATGAGGATAATGATAATACCCATGTCCTATGAGTTAAATGAGCTAAATGAATTAAAATGTGCAAAAAGCTTAGAATGTTGTCTGGTGAATTTTAATGGCTCAATAAATGTTAGCTATTATTTTTTATTCATATATGTCTATTGTCACCAATAGAAAAACAAAAAAACTCCAAGAGGACAAAGACTTTCTGCCTCACTCACCATGGGACCCCCAGAGCCTAGAACACTACCCAATGCATAAGAGATGTTCCATGTATAATTGCTGAAAGAACAAACTATGAACGAATGGTTTCTTGGAAGATTTTCAGGCAGCGTGGTGGATGGTGTCAAATGCTTCAGACAGCTCAGCAGATGAGGACTTAAGCCATTTGTCTATCAGAAGGTCATTGGTGACTTGAGCGGTAATAACAGCCGTAATTTATTAAGGCACCTTGCTAAGTGTGCTAATCTACACAATGACCCTACAAGAAAGCCATTATTATCACCATTTTATAGATTACAGAGCATTTCAGCAGCTCTGTGGCACAGAAGCAAAACTGAAAAGGATTTAGAGATGAGCAGGAATTAAAGATGTGGAAACAACTTTATTATGACTGGCAGCTTGTTTAAACATATTAGCCTATATGAGGAAAATGAATTTAAGTGATCAGAGACATAATCTATCAGCCAATGTTATCAAAGAAACCAGGTACCACTGATGAAACAGGAGTGAGTAAAATATAAAATAAATCAAATTTATCAATTTTATAAATTTTTTTCTCTTGGGTCATTTTAACTGCTACATCACTGATGACCTCAGTTTCAGTTGTTCTTTGGATCAGAGATGATATATAAAAATCACTGTCTTGTTAAGAACCTTACTGGATGACAAATATCTCTTTACAAATCAAATTGCTGAAGAGATTCCAACTGGATCTGGAATCCAAATTAACTCAGCTTGTGGCAGAATGACTTCAGAAACAAGTCCCTGGAACATTTGAGAATTTCCAGCCTGTACTTCTGCAAAGATTGGTATGCTCTTCAGAACATAGGTAAGGGGCTAGGAGGAAATTTTCTAGGTAGGCCTACAAAAACAAGCTTTCCGATAGGTTGCAGTGATTATGAACTACATTTCTGAAAGCTGGGACTAGGGTTTGAATGTTTATATTGATCTTTCTTGAATAATTAAAGACACAGTTGCCCATATCAGAGAATTTGCCTTCTTGTACCTCACTTTATATAGGTGGTATGACCTGGATTCTTTTCTATGTCCATCCTGCCTGTCATTTTTCAGAAGTAATAGCAATGAAGAGATCTAACAGTCACCCTGGATATGGAATTTTTTTTTTTTTTTTGCGGTACACGGGCCTCTCACTGTTATGGCCTCTCCCGTTGTGGAGCACAGGTTCCGGACGCACAGGCTCAGCGGCCATGGCTCACGGGCCCAGCTGCTCCGCGGCATGTGGGATCTTCCCAGACTGGGGCACGAACTCGCGTCCCCTGCATCGGCAGGTGGACTCTCAACCACTGCGCCACCAGGGAAGCCCTGGAATATTTTTAAATTTTTGATTTTTTGTTTTAAATGCGGGGCTGAAATACCATTGTTTGTTTTCAGGGCAATCGAGGACCATGAGTAATGCCCGGATGGTGAAGTTGGATACAGAGAAGGCGCGGTACATATTCATCAATGTGTTCATTTCTTTACCTGGGTTAGTTTTCACGAGCTATGTCTCCCCTCAGCCCAGCCTCCCTGTTTCTATTTTTCATCAGCTGTTTACAGTTCTCCATTTCCCTATTCCTCAGTCCTAGCTGTTTGAGAATTTATAAAGAGGCCTGCTAGGGGTTGGCAGGAGCCGATGGGTGTTTAGAAAGTCTGGATTGCCAAAATAAGAAGGCTCATTTCATAATGTATTTCTCACTTGGAGTAAGGAAAATTAAAGCTGAAAAATAAAGCTCATCACCAGCCTTTTTTTTTTTTTTTTTTTAATTTAAAGCCTCCGTATTGCTGGGGTGACCTTTCCTGTTCTGTCCTGTGCTAACATTGCCATATGAATTTTAAGTCCTCCCCTGCCCCTGTAGCTATGTTAGCTTGGTAGTTAATTCCCAGGCTTCTGTTCTGAAGTGCTGCACTGTTCGTCTCAGCTCCGGGCCACAAGAGGTTAACTGAGTCTCCAGCGCCTTCCAAGTTGTAAAAGGAACTGCTGAAGCTGATCAATGACCACTGTTAAGACCTGGAAACCAATTATAAACCTGAAATTTGTGATGAACAAAGCCCTGAAACACTGGGATGAAAACTACTGAATTAGTCCAGTTCATTAAAATCATTAATAGTCATGAAATGAAAAGCACCGGAGTCCAAAAAGGCTTAATGCTCTATCCATATTAATTAGATGGGAGCAAATCTGAACTGAAAAGCAGCACATGCTTTGTAGAATTAGCAGTTGGTCTCTACAGACTACACAGATCTCGATTAAAATTCAGTTTAATTAAAATTGATCACGTTAAGAAACTGATGTGGTTAATTAACTGAATTCCTGGACTTCTTTTCATACATTTCACAGACGCCTGTACCCTGCTTTCCTGGGTGACACTTCATGTTGCACAGAGCAAATCTGATCGCAAAGGTTAACCCTCTGTGTTCCTGGAGAAGATACAGACCACAGAGGAGGGGTGTGGATGGGGGAGAGAACTCTACACTTTGTGGAGGATCAACCCCAAGCTAAACTCCTTTGGAAAATTGGCACCCTTCGTGGTGTATAAATTAATGTGTATCTGGCAATGACAAAGAGGTTCTCTCTCCCAGGCCGCCATCTCTGGAGGAGCTGAGAAGTATTACCCCAAATTAGGAGAGTCGCTCTAACATCAAAGGTAAGACAGTGCAGAGCTGGCGAAGTGCAGCCGTGCAGCTAAGGAGATGCAACAGTAGTCTTGCTGCAGGCATCTTTTTTATTGTCCTACACAGCTTCTTATTCTGTTGGGTTAAGAATCAGTCATTTTGGGCTTCCCTGGTGGCGCAGTGGTTGAGAGTCCGCCTGCCGATGCAGGGGACACGGGTTTGTGCCCCAGTCTGGGAAGATCCCACATGCCGCGGAGCGGCTGGGCCCGTGAGCCATGGCCCCTGAGCCTGCGTGTCCAGAGCCTGTGCTCCTCAACGGGAGAGGCCGCAACAGTGAGAGGCCCGCGTACCGCAAAAAAAAAAAAAAAAAAAAAAAAAAAAAGAATCAGTCATTTTGTGTTTTTCCATCGGTAGAATGGGGCTGATGACATTTCTGGATTTCACCAGGGTGTTGTGGGCTGTCCTGGCCAAGTCTACTCCCCTCCAAGTCCACCAAGCATATTGCTGCCAATAGGGCCTTCCCCTCAACTGCTGTTTATTATGTCATGACCTGCTCGAGACTCTCCAAAGAACTAATGTACTGCCAATGGGAGAAATTCCAAACTGTAGATTTGAATTCAGAGCTCTCCATCATCTGCTCTGACACACCCTTATCTTCCTCACCTCTTGGCTTCCTATGAAATATACTCCCTTCTTCTGAGCAAACTGGCCAGTTTACAGACTTTGACTTTCTCATTTTCTCTCACACCTCCACTCCCTTTTCCTCTTAGAAATCTATTTTTATCCAGTGCACCCTTCAGGGTTCAGCTTGAATCCCACCTGCATGAAGTCCTTCTGCCATCAACCTACCAAAAGGGATCTATCCCTCCCCTGTTCTCCCATAACAGGTATTGAATATTATCTCAGCTGCCTATTTGCCTCTTCTTCCCCAGAGTCTGAAATAGTTACTCATGTGTACACATCAGCTCCTAAAAGATTTTTAAGTTCTTGGCAGGTAGAGGTCATCGCTCATATTTCACTGAAAGGTCACAGGTCTCGGACATGATGTGTGCTTCATAAATGTTTGTTAATAATGAGGATGATGCTTATCTTTGATAGTTTCTGGAGATTTTTCTCAGAGAGGCAAGTTTGACTTTTATCTTATAATGAACTGATAGAAATATTTGAATGTGATGTGCTAATAACAGTAATAATGATAGATGACATTATTAAACTCATATGTAAAGCACTGGGCTAAGGACTTACATTTTACAAAGAAATCACCCCTTCCCTCTGGTTTGTTGCCAGGATTGCAAGTGCCTTTCTGAGCATTCTCTTGATTTCTTTTGCATCTATGATTGTGTCTTCCATCTCATTTCTAATCTTGTATATGTTTGCTTTCTTTTTCTCTAATTGGGCTTTCTGGCTTTTTTTTTTTTTAATAGGTCTTATCAAAGAATCAGCTTTTGAATATCTATGTTCTTTGTTTTTGTCTTAATCAATTTTAGCTTTTGTCATTATTAATTTTTAATTACTGTTTTTTGATAGATTTTGTTGCTTAATTTTTTCTAATAATGAGTTTAAAACTTCTTTGTAAGTATTCAGTTTCTTTTCTCTCCTTTTTCCCTTTTTAGTCTTTCTTCTTTAATGATAAAGACATTGAAAGCCATACATTTTCCTCTAAATACAACCTTTATTATGATCCTTTCATATTTTTTTTAATTTTTAAATTATTATTAATTTATTTATTTATTGTTGGCTGTGTTGGGTCTTCATTTCTGTGCAAGGACTTTCTCCAGTTGCGGCAAGTGAGGGCCACTCTTCATCACGGTGTGCAGACCTCTCACTATTGTGGCCTCTCTTGTTGCGGAGCACAGGCTCCAGATGCATGGGCTCAGTAGCTGTGGCTCATGGGCCCAGATGCTCCATGGCATGTGGGATCTACCCAGACCAGGGCTTGAACCTGTGTCCCCTGCATTAGCAGGCAGATTCTCAACCACTGCGCCACCAGGGAAGCCCGATCCTTTCATTTTTGATGAAATATTTTCACTTGCACTCCCTCCCAGACCATCTGTAATTTCAGATTTGATTTCTTTTTTGATCCAAGGTCTTTTATTAATTATTCTTTCAATCTATTTTAAAAAGTACTTATTCCCAACTTTATTATGTTTTAATCATGGAGCATGCCTATACAGTTTCTTTAGCCAAGAATGTAATTAATTCTTATAAACATTCTATGGATATACATACACAATGCATTTTTCCATTTAAAAGTTGTATTATTCAGCTCCATTTTGTATGTCCTCACTTTTGGTCTAACACAATTGTCTAATTCTGAAATAGACAAATTAAAGGGTACCACTATATTTGTGCTTTAATTAAATTTTAATTGCTTTTCTGTGCATTTTTGCTTTATATTCAGTTACTATGCTTTTTTTTTTTTTTTTCTTGCGGTATGCGGGCCTCTCACTGTTGTGGCCTCTCCCATTGCGGAGCACAGGCTCCGGACCTGCAGGCTCAGCAGCCATGGCTCACGGGCCCAGCCGCTCCGCGGCATGTGGGATCTTCCCAGACCAGGGCACGAACCCGTGTCCCCTGCATGGGCAGGCGGACTCTCAACCACTGCGCCACCAGGGAAGCCTGTTATGCATTTTGATGCATGAAGGCTTATGACAAGTATATCTTATTCTGCCTAGCATTTTTAAACTAAATTCATCATCTGATTTTACTAGTCACTCTTTTTTTCTTATTGTTTGCCTTTGACTATTATCTCTTTGCCCATTCCTTTACTCTCAAGCTTCTTTTCATTTTTTTGTGTGTGTTTTTTGTCATATTTTTCTCTAAAATATTTTTGTATGTAGGCTCTTTTTTTTTTTTAATACACAATGTATTTATTTATTTATTTATTTTTTATTTATGGCTGTGTTGGGTCTTCATTTCTGTGCATGGGCTTTCTCTAGTTGTGGCAAGTGGGGGCCACTCCTCATCGCGGTGCGCAGGCCTCTCACTACTGCGGCCTCTGTTGTTGCGGAGCACAGGCTCCAGACGCGCAGGCTCAGCAATTGTGGCTCACAGGCCCAGCCGCTCCATGGCATGTGGGATCCTCCCAGACCAGGGCCCGAACCCGTGTCGTCTGCATTGGCAGGCAGATTCTCAACCACTGCGCCACCAGGGAAGCCCGTAGGCTCTTTTTTAAAAAAAGTTTATTACATCTTATTATCAAAGACTTTTCAAAATGTATACTATATCTTGTTATAAAACTTATTTAAGGCAATTTACAAAACGACATGGACTTTCAAAAAAGAAAATATCTGGGAAAATTAGTGCCAAAAAGGGAAAGTTAGAAAGTTCAGAGCCAAAATTTTTGCTCAATTCTAAAATGTAAAGTTTATGGTACATACTTTTCTATTAATTGTTAATTAATTAATTTTTTGCCTCCATTTAGTTTTTAAAATTTTATTGTTCTTTGTATTTCAACCATTGTAAAGATAGAAACAAAATCAGCTGGTGATTGACCAAATCCACGCGCCCTTTTTTTTTTTGAGATTTGATCGAGCAAACTGTTCCAACCACTGTACCTTACCTGCATTCATTGACTTAGTATGGCTAATGCATTTTCCATTTCATTAGTGGTGAATTTCCCTTTCCTGAAACTCATACTTTTCTGTTAATACTTCTCTATTATTATATGAAACCAAGATACTAACAGTCCCCTCCCAAGCTCCATCCCAACTCAAGAAGGTCTATTTTCTCACAGTTTGTCTGCTGTCTCTTATTCTTTCCCACTTCTACCACCTTGACAACTCAGGTTTTGCTAAGATAGTTCAAAACTTTTAGTTCCAATCCATTATTATGTCTTCTCTTGAACTATAGCTCTTATATTTTAAGAATCCTTGTATTGCTCGTATATCTATGCTCTCAGATTTTGGCTGCATATTTTGCAAAGTTTATTGTTTTTCCTCCTCTTTGTCTTACCCTATCTTGAGTTCTCTGTTCTGACTCATTTATTTATGCTTTGATGAAAGTCATTTCCTCAAAAGGGGCATATGGGCACCAAATTTTTTGAACTCTTTCTTGTACATGAGCATTTTCCCAACCTCTTAGCGGCTGAATGATTGTAAATCCTTCTCTCTCAATCATCTATAGATGTTATCCCAATGCGCGAGTAGTTGTTTTCCTTTGCAAATAGTTGTTATTTCTTCTCAAATAATACTTGGAACTCAGTGAGGGCTTCTACTCATCAGACTCAAGCTTTCTTTAGCATGCGTACTCTAAATCTGTGCCTCTCTCCTGTTTTATTTTCTCCTTCTACATCTTCTATTATTTATGCTTAGCATGTTCCAAGTCTTTGATCTTTTTCCTCATAATTGCTTTCATTTGCAGTTTTGCAATGTTTCAGCATACATATTCCACTTGATATGCTGGAATACCAATTAATTCTCTCATTCAATTTATAAATTAAATTTTCAGTTCAAAAATCATGATTTCTAGGTCCACGGTTTCTTTTCAGGCTGAAATTGAATCTTCTAAGTGCTTGCGTTATTTTAGTTGTATTATTTTAGTAATTGCCTTCTATTTAACAGCTCTATTTAGCTAAGGACCATGTTTTCTGGATGTTCTGAGTGTTCTTCCTCTCTCTGGACATTAGGATGCTTTACAGAAATTATAGTTTTTCTTTGCCTATTCAGAGGGCTCAGGCTGAGCTCATGGGGTACTCATTTCTGTGGGTGGTGAATCACAAAGATGTCTCTGCCTGTGTGGCTAGTCAAGTACCATCTGGCAGGTATCAGTACCCTGTTGAAGCTCCCAGAGAAGAGGAAAGGGAAATTCTCCCTGGAATACTTTGGGGGATGACCCTACTCTTCCTCTTGGATTGCCATAGATTTCTAACAGCTATGTTCTTTCCAGGATTATGGATGTGCTGGTTTTTGCTCCAGACTTCTCCACAGTTCCAGGCTCTGCCTACTGCTGGACGAAAAAGTCTGGCTCCAACATCCTCTGTCTGTATCTACAGAGCCCAAAGCCACACTCCTGCCCTACAGGCCCTGCCTGCTAGATGGACTTGGGGGAGGAGGATAGCTGTTAGATAAGAATTGAGATTAGCAAACAGCTGGGACACATTCAGGGTGCCGTATACCCAGCCTTCCCCTAAATGCATTTTAAATGTTTTAAATATGAAATATAAAACTCATACAGAATGTGCATAAATCATAAATGTCAGTATAATAAATGATTATAAAATGAACTCTTGTATAAGTACTTCCAAAGTCAATACATAGGCTATGCCGGCAACCCAGAAGACCCCTGTGTCTTCCTTCTTTAACACAATACCCTTTCTGCCTCTCTAGAGATAAATAACTATCCTGTCTTTTATGGTAATTAATTTTCTTGCCTTTCTGAAAAATAGTCATATACATGTCTCCTTTTGGTTCTGTTTCTCTGGAGAACCCTGACTAATTTAACCTATAGCCTTTCCTTTGAGCCTGGAAAGAGACAGTCCTAGGGTCTCTTCCTCTTTTTATAAGGGCACCAGCCCTATGGGATTAAGCCCCACATTTGTGACCTCATTTAATCTTAATTATCTCCCATTTTATCTCCAAATATAGTCACACTGAAGGTCAAGGCTTCAATATATGAAATGGGGTGGGGGGGGATACAATTTCATCAAAATGGTGCTGCTATAAACATTCTCAATATTTCTCTGATTCACAGGTACACGTTTCTCTAGAACATATAATTAGAAGTAGAATTGATGGCAAGTCGGGCTGCATATCTTTGATATAAGATGATGCCAACCTGTTTTCCAAAGTAGTTGTATCAATTTACAACAACTAGGAATTTATTAGATTTTTTATTGCTCCATGTCTTTTCCAACATGTTGAATCATCAGATTTGTAAAAATACATATTTACCAATCTGCTGGGTGTGTAAGGTTATCTCATTCTGCTTTTAATTTGCATTTCCCTGATTCAAGGTTAAGCAATGTTTTACACAAGAAAAAAAGAAAAAAAACAGACAGGCCTAAGGAGTCATTTAAAGCTAAGAGAGTGGAAGTAACATAGCTGTGCTAAGTGTTTCATAGAGTAGTAATTCCTATAACAACCCTGGAGATAGGTACTATCACCCCATCTTACAGATGAGGAAGCTGAAGTTTAGTGAAGACACAGCCAGACAGCGTAGAACTGAGATTTGAACCCAGACTTGAACTTCTCAGCCCTGAGTGCCCTACACTTTCAGAAGCTCACACAACAGCCATGTGGATGATTGTCTAGAGACAGGAGTTACTAATGTGAGGGAGAGCAGACACGAAGCTGCAGCAGTTGGTGAAAAATTTGAGTCAGTCACAAAAGTGTAGTTTTTAAAAGCTTGTTAGCTAAGGACTTAGGAAAGAAAAGCGAAATGTCAGGTAAATTGAGATTTAGCCTAAACTATACCATGGGGATTTGAGTATTCGTGGCACCTAAAGTGAGAGGTTTTTGAATTTTAAGACTCAAAGTGATTTTCAAAAATAACATTTAAACATTTCCTGATGTTACGAAAACATGTGCATTTTTACTGTCAAAAATTTGGAAAATTCAGAAAGCCACAAAAATGAAAAGAAAAATCACTTAATCTTACTACCCAGAATTAACCATTATTAAAATTTTATTTTATCTTTCCAGCATTTTCAAGCCCATAAACATGTACTATTTTTAAACAAAGTTGAGATCAGATGGTTTATGCTATTTTGCGGTTTTTGCCTTAAACAAAATATTAAGAATAACTTTTCATGTCATCAAAAAATGTTTTGCACATGATATTTAATAGTAGTCTACTTTATGGTTGTATCACGATCCTTTTATAATATTTCAAATAACTAACTGCATGATGGACATGCGCATAGATAAATTTTTGCTAGTTTTCTAATTATTTCTTTAAGTAATAGTGCATGCCTGTGGCTCATATTCCACAGACTTAGGTTTGCAAAAAAATATATCATACCTGTGCAGTTTCTTTAGACCAACGCAAATTTGATCCCCAATCCTCTTACCTCTGATTGGCAGGAAATCAGATTGGCCCTTTGGATTTTAAAAGAATCTGCGAGGCTTCTGTGGTGCCTGGAACGCAGGGGAAGGACACAGTCACCCCACACCACCTGGATCGGCAGGGACAACACCCCCATTGTCCCTTGAAGCCATGTAACTTCTTCTGTGGCACCCATGAGACGGGAAGATTTCTCCAGACCTCAGAACCTCAGTGCCCGGTGTCTCCAGGAACAAAATCCAGCAGCTTCTCTCTGAGCTTTTGTTACCATTCTGGGTGCTGCCAGGCAGAGGGTATGGGTCACTGCAGCCTCCCTCTGCAGTTTGGGAGAGAAAAGCTCAGTCTTTACCTTTTCATGTTTTTCAAAGGCACTCTTCTCTCCCATTCTCCCTGGGACACTTAACAGTGGCTCCTCCATGATTTTAGGCTTTTATGTGAGATAGAACGTGTTCTTGACTGTAAGCAGCTTCAGCTTTCCAGCAAGCAGCAACTTCCCTTGGGGAAAGGGGACCTCAAGATTTTACCAAAAGCTTGAAATGGGGAGGAGAAAAAAATATGAGAACACTACCAGTCAAATTACCTGTGATTCTCATCTTTAAACATTTCCTTTTTTTTTCTACCACCTTCACCCATTTCATCCAACGCCCCCCACCTGCCTCCAATAACCAGCAATCTGTCCTCTGTATCTATGAGTTAGTCTGCTCGTTTTTTAGATTACACAGGTCAGTAAGCTCACATGGTATTTGTTTTCTCTAACTTATTTCACTTAGCACAATGCCCTCAAGGTCCATCTATGTGGTAACAAATGGCAGGATTTCAGTCTTTTCTGGCTGAATAATATTCCGTTGTACGTAAGTACCACATTTTCTTCATCCATTAATCTATCAATAGACATTTAGGTTGCTTCCATCCTTTGGCTATTGTGAATAATGCTGCAGTGAACATGGAGATGCAGAAATCCTTTTGAGTTAGCGCCTTCGTTTCCTTCGGTTAAATACCAAGAAGTAGAATTGCTGGATCATATGGTAGCTCCGTTTTTAATTTTTTGAGGAAACTCCATACTGTTTTCCATAGTGCTGCATCAATTTATATTTTCATTTACACAGTTCTAATATATTTTCTTGTCATATCTAAAATGCTTGTCAAGGTGATTTCTGTTTAGTGGAATAGATAGAATATGAGTAATTGCAACACAAGGTGAAAAAGTAAAAAGTACCATATGAAAGGCACCGATAGAGTTCTAAGGAAAAGCAAACAAACAGAAACCCTCAGGGCACCTCCTCATGGAAGAGAAAGCTTGAAAATGAGTAAACTGGACACTTCAAGCAGAGAGAACACTGTGAACACAGGTATAGAGGTGGGAAATCAAAAGTGTTTAATGTCTTGCTATGGAAAGGGTGGTCCATGGACGGGTAGCATGAGCATCACCTAGGAGCTTGTTAGAAATGCAGAAACTCAGGACTCCTCCAGACTGACTGAATCAGAATCTTCATTTGAACAAGAACTGCAGTGATTTGTAGGCAATGAAGGTTTGAGAAGCATTGCTCTAGGGTAGTGATTCTCAAAGTGTGACCTCAGACCAACAGGATCAGCTCCATTTGAAAATTTGTTAGCAATGCAAATTCTCAGGGCCCTCCCTACCCCAGACGTACCGAATCAGAAGCTCCGAATCAGAAGCTCCGTGAAGGTGGTGCCCAGAAAGATATTTTCCCAAGCCTACAAGGTGATTCTGGTGCATGTGCAAGTTGGAGAACCACTGCTCCAGAGCAGAGCTTGGAAAACAAAACCTAAATGTTTCAGGCTTTGCAGACAATGAGGTCTCTGTCACAACTACTTAACTGCTATGGTAACAAGAAGTACCAGTAAGCAACATGCAAACAAACGAGCATGACTGGACTCCAGTGAAATTTTACTTACAAAATAGGTGCTGGCTTTGGCCATACCCATTGGGTCACATTTGCTTATAGCTGCCCTAAAACATGGACTTTGAAACGTGTCTGTACATCTGAATCACTTGGGGGAGGGTCATAAATCTTGATACCCAGTCCATGCCCCATATCAATTAAAGCAACATCTTTGTGGTTGGGCTGAGAACTCAATATTCCAAAAAACTCTCCAAGTGATTCGAATGCATAGCTAAGGATGAGAATCAGACGCTATAGGATGTAATAGATGGGCCCAGAAAGAGGGTGTGAGAGGACCAAGGGAGATTAAGTATAAAGGATGGCTGGGAGCCTGAATGTGGAAGCCTTTTAAATGGGGATATTCCCCAAGCACCACAATCACATGGGGATTTTAATATCCATATAGGTCAGGGTGCGTATTTTCATTTTTTTCTTAACCACGTGTTACTGCATTTACACCACAATATTAAAAATGAGAAACGTCTGAATAAGGGATAGGCCAAATGGCCTTTAATTCCCCAACGGCGAAACCCTGTTAATACCTTGCCCTGTGTCAGCAAAATAATTGTGGTTCAAGTGAATATAAACTACTTCCGTTCAATCTCCCTCCTCCCTAAGGCAAGCGCTTTCTTATCGTGGAGAAACAGTAGTCCTCAAACTGTCAGACTGCATCAGGGGAGCTGAACAAGAATTATAAAGCCAGGCTAAATCAAGGCATCAGCTAAGAGGGTAAAATTCGTTTGTAGGTGAGCTTTTTAGCCTCTTCTCTGACCAGAGCCTCCCTGATGCTGCTGTGCAAATGCTGGAAGAGAAGAGGTCAACACTTTTGCAGGAGAATGAACTAAATTTCTTTGGTAGCAGAAGCTGTCACTGGCTAACTCGAGTGAAAAAAAAAAAGCATTAGCTGAAAAGATCTGCAGTGGTCCATAGATCTGGGTCTTTGTAACAGGAGCTGTGGACAATCTCTTCATGGTGATTCTTTCTAGGTGGATGAGGTTTGTCTACTTTCTGCCCTAGAGTTACTTCATCTAAGATGTCAGTTTCAGGAAGAGACCATCTGATTGGCCAAGCTTGGGTCACGGGACCTTAATGAACAGTCCCACCTTGATTGATGGGTCCCCAAAGTCCAACTGGGATTCTTTCACCACAAGAAGGAAGAAGGGTTGCTAGGAAGGCAAAACAACAGATGTGTCCACTACAGAGGGCAAGAATCAGTAGTTTTAAACACTGCATCTAAGTGCAGTGTTTAAACTCTAACAGTTTGTCAGCATACCCACACATTGATCATGAGTCTGGAGTACACCACCTCTTAAAATTCAGAAAGGAAATTGCTCATTGAGTCATAAACATTGGAGCAGGGGCAATCTTAAAGATCCAGCCCCTCATGTTACAGGGGAGGAAACTGAGGAATAACTTTCCCCTGCCTATTCCTATTTATATTTAATGTTATTCATGAAAAGCATACAATTAAACAAGAGTCTAGGTTAGACTCTTCTAGGTCATTCTGCCTGTGGTTGTGAAAGTGAATGTTTTTGATTTCCCTGAAGACTCTGTGCTGTCTTGGCACGTCATGGCTGCTCTTTTAAAGATGAAAAATAACAGGCTCTCACATTTGCCCAAAGGTTCTTATTAAAAGCACCAATTCCCAGGCCCCAGCCTCCAGAGATTCTGATTCAGTAGGTCCGAGTTAAGACCTAGGTCACTGCTTTTTTAAACGAGCACCTGTATACAGATGGTCTGTACATAGCACCTGGAACAACAGTGTGGTCCCACACGTAAATGTTTGCAGAGGCCAAAATGTAATATGAGTAAAGCTGGGTGGGTATAAGACCATAAAAAGAAGAGTTGAGGATGGTTAGTGGGTGTGTCCTATCTAAGGTACTCAGATTCTGTCTATTTTTTTGAACACCTTGCAAACCAAACAAATTCTATTTGCAGGACATATTCTGCTCTCATAGATGCCATAAATTGTAAGCCCTATTAGTGCTTTCACAAGAATTTTATTATTCACTGAACTTCTAAGATAGATAAAACAAATATTATTCCCAACTCCATGAATAAAAATTGAAGATAGAGATGTAAAGTAACCCACCCAAGGCTAATGGCATCTACTGAATATGTACACACAACTTCTAATTCCTAAACTTAGTTACTTTAAAATATACCCAAGTAATGCACCCCTGCCCCCTTTATTTTTTTTTAACTCTTCTCTGTGACGTAGTTTGCGTAAACAACATTCCTTTCAAATGTGATTATGTCTGTCCAATCACAAACAGAGCAGGAAAAAAAGCCTAGCTATAATTTTTTAAATATGTGAAAAGCATGTAAAACATACAGAATCCTTAGGATTTTAAATCATGGTACAAAGCTTGGCACATCATTATATAAAATTACTACATGCCTCTTTAAGATTGGCCCAGTTTTCGGGCTTCCCTGGTGGCGCAGTGGTTGAGAATCTGCCTGTTAATGCAGGGGACACGGGTTCGAGCCCTGGTCTTGGAAGATCCCACATGCCGTGGAGCAACTAGGCCCGTGAGCCACAACTACTGAGCCTGCGCGTCTGGAGCCTGTGCTCCACAACAAGAGAGGCCGTGATAGTGAGAGGCCCACGCAATGTGATGAAGAGTGGCCCCCGCTTGCCACAACTAGAGAAAGCCCTCGCACAGAAATGAAGACCCAACACAGCCAAAAATAAATAAATAAATAAACAAATGTGGGGTTTAAAAAGAAAAAAGGTTGGCCCAGTTTTCATCATTTTATCCAATGAAGTTAATATATTATTTTTGTATCACAGCTGGATGATTTAGAAACACAAAATATGTTTGGCACAGATTCACAAGTCCTTATTAAAATAAAAGACAAAGTCCCCACAGCAGTTAGAAAATAAATATAATTATTTATCTTGGTCAACGACTCCTAATGTACTATGTCAGAGATTTAAAAAGCACTTTTCAAATAAGGTGGCTATTTGATGTTAAGCTTTGAAAGTGCTGGGCTGAGTCCCTCTCACAGTAATTGAAAATTCTGGGTGTGTGATTCAACACTTCAAACCACTGCAGTATTTCTATATGATGTTGGAGTTGGAGAACAGAATTAGGACTAGGTTAGAGGTTAACTTTGTAACATCAATTTTTTACTGAACAAAGCTTGGTTCAGGAAACATGCTTTGACCTACCTTACCTTAAAATCTTGGTGATAATGAACCAAGTTATAACAAGGTTTTACAGTACATAGAAGACCTTTTGTGGACGTTAGAATTGATCAAAGGAACAGAGAGAAATACAGCCCCTTTGGTTATAAGGAAACATATACTTGTGGTTTTAATTGGATAAAGGTAGGAGTAAATAATTACAAAAGTATATTAAAATAACATTTAAAATAAAGTTTTATAACAAATGAGAGAAATAAGTCATTATCTAGAACATGTAAAGAGTGCTTAAAAATCAATAAAAATATAAAAATCAACCAACTAGAAAGATGCTAAAAGGATACTGACAATTTACAAAAGAAGGAATCAAATGGTCAATACAAAGATAAAAAGGTCTTTCTTTCACTAGAAATGAATTAAATTCACATTGAAACCAAAATAAGATATCTCACCTATCAAAATGGTAAATATTGTTTAAAAGATATTTGAGGGAGGAAAATGTGCAGTGAAATAGGAATTATGAAATAATGCATGTGGAAGTTAAATTTGGTACAATAATTTTGAAAAGCAATTTTACAAGTTATATCAAAATTTTAAAATGTCCTTACCTGTAAGAAGACATTATAAATAAAACACTAGAAGTACAGGCCAATATTAATTTATAATAATACCTATTGCAGTATTTTTTATAATTGGAACTACCTTAAATATCCAATGGAAGATTATTTTAATAATCCAGGGTGTATCAATATGGTGAAATATTATATACCTTTTTCAACAATCAGATTTTCAAAGAATATTGAAAACCTTGGCAAAATTCCAATCACTTAAAAGGAAGGATATGAAATGGTATATATAGTATAATCTCAATTTTGTTTAAAATATGTATTCTGTATTAGTGTGTTCAGGCTGCCATAACAGAATACCATAGGCTTGTGGCCTGAATAACAAAAAATTATTTACTCACAGTACTGGAGGCTGGAAGTTAAAGTTCAAGGTGCCATCAGGCTTGATTTCTGCTGAGAATGTCTTCCTGGCTTGTAGATGGCCCCTTCTAACTGTGTCCTCACATGGCCTTTCCTCGTGCATGCACACTGCTGGGGTCTCTTCCTCTTCCTATAAGGAAACCAGTCCTACTGGATTAAGGCCCCACCCTTATGATCTCATTTAACCCCACACCATTCAGCAACTCTCTGACATCAGCTGGATGTGGTACAATTCAACTCAATTCTGACGCCATTTGCCCATAGAGAGCATTTGATTCCACAGGTTGTGGGCTCAGTCCCACAAGACCACCCATCTTCAATCACAAGTTCCAGGTTGTTACCTGTGCTTCTGATCAAATGGCTAAAAGTCAGAGGTTCCCATGACCGCTTTCTTGGATTGAATTAATTTGTTAGAGCAGCTCACAGAACTCAGGAAACCAGTTTACACATGAATCAACAGTCAGATGAAGGGCTTCCCTGGTGGTGCAGTGGTTGAGAGTCTGCCTGCCGATGCAGGGGACACAGGTTCGTGCCCCGGCCTGGGAAGATCCCACATGCCGCGGAGAGGCTGGGCCCACTGAGCCATGGCCGCTGGGCCTGCGCGTCTGTGAGCCTGTGCTCCGCAACAACGGGCGAGACCACAACAGTGAGAGGCCCGCATACCGCCAAAAAAAACCACAAAAAAACAGATGAAGAGATACATAGGGTAAGGTCCTGAACAAAGGAGCTGCTGACCTCGTGCAGTTTGGGGCCAGGCATGGTGGCACGTGGAAGTTTTCTGGTTCACCAACCTGGAAGCTCTCTGTACCCTCTCCTTTTTGGATTTTTATGGTGGCTTCATTACATAAGCATGACAATTAAATCATTGGCCATTGGTGATTGATTCACCCTCCAAGCCCCTTTTCCCTCCCATGAAATCAGGGGATGGTACTGAAAGTTCCAACCTTCTATTCCAGGTTTGCTCCCCTGGCAACCATCCCCTATCCTTACGTGAGGTCCAAAAGTCACTTCACTAACATAACAAGAGATATATTTGCCCCTCTCAGCACTTGGGAAATTGCAAGGGTTTTAGGAGCTCTGTGCCAGAAATGGGTCTAAGACCAAATTTATGTTTCTTATTATAAATCACAATATCACAATTCCCTTTGAGAATATGTAAACATGCTGTGTCTCATCAAACTTTTACCCAGTATTTTTAGCCAGTGCATTGATGATTCTTAGCTGAATCAGTTACTACTATGATGGTTACCAAATGGTGATTTCCCTAATTTCATCATTCATTCCACATTGATTAGTTGGCATCTATGATAAGGAAGAGATTTTACTTCTCCCGTATTATTGTATTCATTAATTTGTATCAGTACTGACTTGTGGATTCTTATCTTATTCAATAGTATTTAATAGGTTCTAATCTGCTATTACTTTGATGTTCAAATGGTCCCAATTGCTCTCGCTTTTTATATTTTCACTTCTCCTGTTGCTTCACTCTCCTGTTTTTCTTAATGTCTTCTCTAGTCACATATTTCCCTCTTTCTCTGTTTCTCACCTGCTATCCCCTTGGTTTCCTGTCCCCACCCTACCACCTCTACTTCTTTAGTTTTGGTCCTAGGCTCATTTTTTTCCTTTATTCACTGGCTGGTCTGAAATGCATGGAGCTTCTCTTTCATCACAGTTTTTCTCCCTCATTTCCTTGGAAGTGCCCCAAACTGCGATCGCTGCTGGAGCAAATCTAGTAGTTTCAAAAGATGGTACTTCTCTTGATCTAATCGTAAAGATGCCAACTGCAGTTAAATGTCTCAGCATTTCCAAAGGTTTATAACTTAGCTATAAAAATTCACTTTAGGCTAGCGCTTGACATATAATCTTTCAGCCCAAGTGTGAATTTCTTTAACCGTTTTCCCTTTAATTCAACACTACTTGATTCAATGTAGCTTTCATCCTCTAATAATATATGTTCATGAGTTATTACTGCATCAATACAAATCATGTCCTTTGCTGAAGTAATTACTGCGGGTAAATAAGAAAAAGGATACAACATCCCTGGTTCAAGGGTTATAAGATGAAAAAAGTATTGATCTTCTGTGATGCTTTCTCTTCTATCTATCCTTCGACCCATAAACCCCCAACATATGAATCCTGAAAAGAATTCTAATGTTTAAAAAAAGATAATATGTTATTTGTAAGATACTAGCTTCTCTGGGAACAGACTGGGTCCAATTTTTGTTTCATGATATGGCTTCAAATTAAAGGACTTAACCTGACCAAATAATTGGTCAGCTATTGTATTTTTTGAAGTAGGTAACCAGAATTTGTAGAAGGAAAATACTTAGGAATATTTTCTGTGGGAGACTGAGTAACTAGCTGAGCAGCTGTGGACAAACGTTAGCGAGAGAAACATGCTATGGGAGAGAATGGGTTGAATTTGAAAGCAGGAGCCTGGGATTCCAGGCTTGGTTTACTCACCAACAATCAGAGTACATCAATCACTTCAGCTCTCCCCTGATTCACTTTTCCTCATCTGTAAAAATAGGTAGTTTGGGACACAATGACCCTTAAGGTCCCTTCTAACTCTAACATAGTTCTACGAGCCTTCAGATCCATGAAAACAAGTGCTCTCCCAATTAGTTTCAGTGGATAAAGCAAGTCTAGCCTAGGTTTGGGTGCGATGAAAAGGGTAGGATCGGAGGCATTTCAGCCAGAGCAATTGATTTAACTAACCTAGGAAAGAAAGAAAAAAGAATAAAAACTAGGGCAATTTTGGTGGGAAAAGTTGTTTACTGATTTGCCTAGTTACTTGTTTAAACTCATTTAATCCATTTGATCAAAGTGGTCTCCTGTGCATATCGTCTCAAAGGGCAGCTGGAGGTAGAACCGTCTTTGAAATTGACTGTGCATACTTTTCTCTCTTTCTAGTCCTTTACCATCACGTGTATAGGAGGAAGGATGCTCTTCCTGGACAGAAGGAGAAGTGTTTAGGAATCTTGTAACAGAATCATCCATTGAACCTAGTGTAGTGCCTTAGGCTTAACAGGTGCTAAATGGATATCTATTGCCTTGAATTACACCCAATCTAAATAGTAGCCCTCTTAATTCTTTTATAGTTTCTTTGTGTTTCTTTCTCTTTGTTTTTCCCTCTATAAAACAAAAGGTGGTCTCAAGCATGTCATTGGCGCTCTTATAGTGTTACTCTATGCTCTCTCCCTAAATGATTTTGACCTATTTTCTGGTTTCATTTACCTCCTGAGTGCCAATGACTCCTAAATCTTTATTTCTGAACAGACTAAACTTGAATTTCCAAGTCCCATTTTCAACCAGAGACCCATCAGCATCATAAACTCGGCACTATAAAAATGGCAATATTTGTTTTCACCAGGACATAAAGTGGCCTGTGTTGTGGTTAAGGTGATCACCTTTTGCCTGGTGAGTTGGCTGGACACTGTGGTGTCATCTTGGATTTCTCTCTCTACTTCCTATACTTTTTCCCTTCCCTAAATCTAATCAGACTGCATATACTAGTCAAGTTGATCTCCACTTCAAGATTCCTGTATTTAAATTCTGGCTCTGACAAGAGCAAAGAGACCCTACGCAGGTGGATTTAACTCTTAAATTTTAGTCTCTTTCTTTATTGGTCTATGGTGAGGATTATAGGGGATAATGCAAGTGAATTACTTAGCTCAGCTCTTGGCACATAACAAGCACTCCATAAATATTGCTGTTATCTTTGCTTTTATTATTTTCCTTTGG